>NC_071396.1:52780021-53080021 GCF_022682495.2 Desmodus rotundus
ATTAGTGACCTTCCCATAAATTTTTCAGGAACACAGGGCCAAATAGAGGTCATAAGTTTATCCAAGCTGGCCCTCGGGAGCACGGCTTTGGTGACATCAGACAGCTGAGGAGAAGCCAAGACACCTTCCCTACATCCTCAGGCTCCAAGTTGCCTTGGCTGGACCTCCAGCTGAAGTATTTTATTCCCCTCGGAAAGACTTACAGATGAAATTTGGAAAGTCACCTGTGTTAGGTGTGATAAATTCTTACTTTTGAAAAATATAGTTTCTAGCCCCGGCTGGTGTGGTTCAGTGGATTGAGTGCAGGGCTGCAAAGCAAAGGGTCGCCAGTTCAATTCCAGGTCAGGGCACTTGCGTGGACTGTGGGCCAGGTCCCCAGTAGGGGGAGCATGAGAGGCAACCACACATAGGTGTCTCTCTCCCTCTCTTTCTTCCTCCCTTCCCTCTAAAAAACAAAATAAATAAAAATCTTTAAATATATGTATATATATATATAGTTTCTATATGTTAGAAATATTCATGCTCTGGCTGCTTTTTTTCTTTTTATTTATTTTAAAGCTACTTCTTTGAGGTGTGATTGACGTACAAAAAAGCTGTACCTATTTAATGTATAGACCTTGGCAGTTTTGCAGATACACATCTGAGAAATTATTGCCAAGACTGTCATAAACATACCTGTCACCTCCAAAAGTTTTTCCTATACTTTATTATTATTGTTATTATTATTATTATTATTATTATTATTATTATTATTATTTGCTTTTCTGGTGAGAAGAACACTTCTCACCAGGAAGATCTACCCTCTTAGCACGTTTGCAAGTGCACAATACAATATTGTCAACTATCGGTGCTGTGCCGTGCAGTGGATCGCGCAACTGAGATGCTCTGGCTTCTTGCACAGAGTTGCTTCAGGTCTTCATTTAATCCATGTTCACTTGTATTAGCTGATTGCTACGTATATGGCCTTGTGCTGGCTGTAGAGCCTGCGGGATTTGTACAAGACAGCCCCTAGCCTCCAGGAGGTTCTGGTCTAGGGGGAGGGTTGGGCAAGACAGAAGACAAAAGTGCTTTCCTGTCCCAGAAATCTTGGTATGTCACCATTTTATCCGCCTTATTTGTGTTGTGGTGGGAAAAGCTTTTTGTACTTTTCAAGTTATAATTATCTGCTTCTAGTTTTCACCAGAACGGCACTAGAGATCTTTATAAAACCAAATACCCCCAAGGAAGGAAAGATTACTGCCACTTGGGGGAGCCCCTCCTGAGGGAGCCTAGAAGGATGAAGGGGGGAGCATCTCAGGGGCTGTGAGTCTAGGACCTGGGAAGCCCCAGAGGGAGAGGGGCAGCAGTCCACTAGGCTGGGGCTGGAACACTCCTTCCAGCTCTTACTGGCTGTGTCATCTTGGGTCACGGACTTGCCCTATCCGAGCTCCGTTTCCCTAACCTGTGTACCAGAATATTTTCTCCCAGGGCCACCTTTAGTTCTGAATAGGATAATGTAGGGAACGCTCCTGGCACATAGAAGGCAGCTCTCCAAGCAGCTACAGTATTGGATCCAAGGGCAGGACATGAAAAGCCTGAGCCTGTAATTCAAACCAAGGGCATTTGTTCCCTTCTCAGGACCACGAGCCTTCCTAAATTGTCTTTCCTCATTCCTGCTTTGCCAACGGCTGTCATTAGATCATCCCTGATAAATCAGGCCCCTCCGCCTCCTAAATTTCTACAGCCCAGATGAGAATACGACTTCCTCTTGCTTTTCTGGTAATACCATCATGTGTTTATGTAGGATGTTATATTTATATACATGTCCGTTTGATCCTCACAGATCACTATAAAAGGGATTATTACGAGTTCTTTACCAGCAAGCAACCAAAGCCTCCCTCCCGAGGCAAATAATTTTTCAGCACTCATCACATCAAAACTCTGTAAATCCAATCAACGGACTCTCATTTCCTTTCCTGAGTTCTACAGGCTAAGATTCTGGCCTCCTTTTTTCTTGGGCCATTTGCATTACATTACAAGATCGGCCCGTACACTAGCTGAGTGCGGATTTAGCTCTTCAAAGCCTCCTTTGAACTCTCAGCCTTTACCTTGTTTCTTTCTGCACTTGCCTTAAATTCTTTGCTACTTCTTCACCTCTTCTCTTTGCCAACCACTCTGCACCTCCCCCGACAAGGTTTTCTGTACATCTTAGATACTCTGCTTTCTTTGCCTTTTCCTGTCCTAAATTCCTACACATTTCTTTTCTGCATCTGCAGAGAGGGCCATTTCCTCAGTGGCCATGTCTCCCTTTCTTTTCTCCACATCTTGCCTGGGCCACATCAACCCACGTGTCCCTTTCTGCCCTCCTTCACCGTCCCACTAAGCCCCACCCCAAGAGAAAATCACAGGCTTTCTTTGCCTTCCGGAAGCCTCTGGTTCTTGTTCCTGAATGATTCAGGGTGGGTGTTCTCAGCCTGTGTGTCTACTACCCCTCTGCCCCGCAAACCCAAGCCTGCCCAGGTACAACTAGCCTGTTTCCTCCTTTCATTTGGGGTCTGGGAGCTTTTCCCAGATGGGGCCTTTGTCACAGTGTCCCCAGGTTCACCACTTTTCCATGCCCCTCTGTGCTAGGCTGGGTCACTCATTAAACAGAGGACATTGGGGTGCCCACTGCTCACTGTTCTTCCCAGCTTCACACGAACATGAAGGACTTGTGCACGAATCCATGGCCAGCCTCAGGTCTACATGGAAAAGTGCCCGGCTGTTGGCTAGCCCTGATTTCCATAGTTCTCTTGATGTTTCTGAACTACCTTCCAAGAAACAGGATTCTGTAATCGTCTCATTGGAATTTTGTCTTCTAAAAATGTCTCAAATCTTTATTCAAGTGTGTATTCAGTTTATGTAGTTATAAAAGCAGGATTTAATCTGCTTCCTATATGGGGTCTCAAGATGTTATTTACAAAAGAAAAAGGTTCTGCAGTTAAAACAGGGTTTGAAATCCACTGCCCGTAGGCAGACACCCCAACTCCTTTCTCACTGTGCCTGAAACCGTCAGCCCATCATACACTGTCTTCCCATTGGTCTTCCAGGAGTTTACAAAAATATCCTGATTTTGTAAAGACAACCAGGAAATCTAAAACTCACCTTTAATCCGACTACCCACCAAATTCAACTGTTTGTTCTTTTTCAGCCTTGTTTTTGTGAATTTATCCTTTTTTACATAGTGTGGTACTAGGTAACCAGTACAGCCTGGTGAGGTGAGGTCTCTTATCAAGTCTTTATATTTATGTCAAGAATTACATTTTCTACAGTCTTTTTTCTACACTGGAGACTATCTTGTCTTTTCCCACTTTTCAACTAGTTCTAATGAATCTTAAATGATAGTGTTTTTTAAGCCAACTTCTAATGCCTCTTCTTTCCACTGCTTCATTGCTAAGGAGAATGACGAGGCTTTTGCAGCAGTTGTAACAAAGGCTCCTATAATCTTTCATTGATAAGGGTCCAAAAGAGACCCAGTTTCTCCGTTGATCTGAAATTCACCTCAAATTCCTTGACCCCAGGGATTAACCCTACAGTAAATATGTGTATTATTATTGTGTTGCCGATGCCCGTCATATACAGGTAGTGGTGGGTACCACTGATGGAGCATTTACCATTAGTAAGCACCCTCCTTCATCCTCCATGCACATTACCTCAGTGTCATTGTCATCCCAAATCGTTGAGGTGGGTACACTATTGCCCTCACTTTATACAAAGAAGGGAGACTCGGGTGGTTAACTGACTTGCCCTGTAGAACTGCAAGTGGCGAGGCTGAGACTAATTTGTTTTGTGGTGTCGTCAGAGCGGGAACTTTTAACAGTGACACAACACCTGCCCCTCCTGTGTGCACGCCTGCTTCTGTTCCTTGTTTTTATTCTCCTGCCCCTTCTTGATTCATCTTTAACACATTCCTTTCTCTTCCCCCAAGGCTTCCAGCCTGCCAACTCCCCTTTACTGGAGATAGGGATGGGGGATTCTGGCCAAGAGAGCTGGAATATCCCCCCTAACATAGCCACCTAAGACGCTCTCTGGTCCTTGCATGTTCTGAGTGAAGTGGACTCATGCACCCCTCTCCTCATTGCTCTGCACCTGGCCTGAACCTTGACCTTGGCCACAGCCTCCCCAGCTTGTACTTTGGGTTTTTTATTTCCCCTCTAAGGCAATGAGGATGGCCTAGCAGAAGAGAGGAATGGGAATCCTTCTAGCTACTGCTGAAATGAACTGATTTCTGCAGGCTCCTGGACAGAGACAGGGCAAGATCCTGGCGTCTTCACTCTGTCAAATTATGTACAATGACACCCTGAGACAGTATTTCAGTACTAATTTCTTATTAATAGATTACATTTATTCAGCACTTAATGTGTCCAAATTCTATTATCATGCTTTTCATGCATAATATCTTTTAATCCTGTAATAATTCAATAGCAAAAGTGCCATTATCCCCCTCTTACACTGAGAGGGCTGACTCAGAGAAGTCCAGTAACTGGGGTGAGGTCACACAGTAGATGGAGCAAGGATCCAAACTGTAACTCCTAACGGACACTTCTTCCTCCCTGCCCACCCCCTCTTTTCCCCAAAGGTAATCCCTGTTGATTATGGAAACATTTCAACTCTAATTTTTGTAAAATTTGCCTTGGTCAATAAAACTAAATCTGGAGTCCTTTTTTAACCTCTTACAATTCCCCTCAGTCTAAGGTGTCCAGCTGTGAAACCTAATGGGAAGAGCACGAAGTCTTTGGCCTTCTAAGAATAAAGCTGTTTCCATGTCGAAGGAGGGTGTTTGAAGCTGCCCAACTCATGCCGTATCTATCGAGCTATTCGTGAGAAATAGTTCTTCATTTAGATTTGAGCACTGACTATAAAAACAAAATCTATTACATTAACAAGTCTATTATTAGTCTCATTCTTTTAAATTGAACTTTGTTTTTTCATACTTGATATTTAGGTTAAGCTCTTTTGCAAACCTGAAAGGAAACCACCCATACTATTTGATTATCCTTTAATACACCTTTCCAGGAGCTTTATACATTCTCTAGCCAGTGCTTCTCAAACCGTAACATGCATATGAATTGCCTGGGAATCTTGTTAAAATGCAGATTCCGGTTTTGGAGGTTTAGTCTGGGGCTCAAGATTCTGTTTGTAACGAAGCTCCCAGACTGTGCGCTGGCCCAGCTGCTCTAATCCACTTGGTATTCAAGAAAGAAATTCACATTCAAAACTCTTACTTTACAAATGCTGTTTACTAAATAAGCCAGAAGTCAAATGGTTAAGAGAAACAACCCCTGTCCTTCGGCTTCATAGCAGTCTGGTTTGCTTGGAGTTCTCTGGGCTTGACTTACTTTCCGGTTTACATTAGTGCAAACGTGTAAACTCACCAGCTTCCTCTCTGTGCTTCTTTCTGAGCTGAGTCATTCACCTCTTACTAGCATGATGTGGGTGGGTCATGGCCTGAACTAGCCCCTATGTCCTGCTTCTAGGACCTGCAGTGGATTTTCCTGGAAAACATTTTCTCAGTCTCCATTGTTACAAGGTCTCTGTAAGGAGGGGCAGGGGGCAGGGACAAAGATTCGGAGGCCCAGGATGAAAGATCAGCTTGGTCTTGCCTGTGTGCACTTATCTGATAAAGTACAAGAACAGTTTGCCTCCTGCCCACCCCGACTCCGCCCACCCTGAGCCTTGGCCTCGTCCAGAATGGACTCCGGGTGGCAGTTGTGGATGCTCAGAGCACAAAGGGTTTCTTGTTTGCCCAAGGGTCTATCAGTGTTTAAACAGAACCAGCGGAAATGCAGGCACACGGTATCAGCAGCTTATCCGACCCCATGGTTTTCCAGGTACGTTGCTAGTCCCTTGAGTTTACCCAGCTTCATCGGCACTGAGTTAAAAATTGCAAGGCCAGGCTGTACTGCCCCGAGATAGGGCAGGGAGAACAAGCCAGTTATTGAGGGCAGGGGTGTGTGGGTCCTCCAGATCTTATTTGCATTCTGCCCATGTAGAGACTAAAGCTGTGGTGGCCTGTGTATTAAGAGGCACCCAGAGAGCCCTGGCCAGGTGGCTCAGTTGGTTGGAGCATCATCCTGTGCACCAAAGGGTTGCAGGCTCTATCACTGGTGGGGCACGTGCCTGGATTACAGGTTCGATCCCATCAGGCACATATGTGACATAAGCAGTCCATGTTTCTCTCACATCAGTGTTTTTGTTTTTCTCTCTCTAAAATCAATAAAAACATGTCCTTGGGTGAGGATTAAAAAAAAAAAAATAGAGGTGCCCAGAGAGGACCAAAGTCTGGTTTAGGAATGCATCCAGAAGGTGGGCTGACTCCAGGCCTTTCTGGGGCAGAAGTAGGTGGAGGTACTTCTCCATACCCTGGCTCTCCATCTTGAGCCAACCAGGTCTGTAGTCAGCTCAGGAAGTGGTTGAAAGGAGGTGTCAAGTGTGAAGAGCTTAAAACTGTATGCAGTTTTGGCATTTGCAAGCGTGTCTGCACACACATTTCTCTGGGAGGGGATCCAGGCCCCGCAGGGCTAAATGCTCCTGTACTATTTGGGCTGCATCCTCTTGGAAGGAAATGTTCAAGACAGATAGATGGGTAGCCTGCTTCAAAATGAGTCTTTTCTGTTTATAATCATCACTCCCACTGCCTTAGTACTTGCTCGCGGCCAGATGCTGTGCAAAGCACTTTATGCGGATTGCCTCATTTAATTCTCAGAGCTATCTTATGAAATAGGAATTCTTATTTCTATTTTACAGATGGAGAAACTGAGGCTTAAAGAGTTGCGATTTCTTCAAGGTCACGGAACCGAGTAAACAGTAGAGCTACAGCACCTGAACCTGGCCTTTCTGATTCTGTAGCTCTTAGCAGCGTGGAAGGTTTGTCTCTGTGTTTTAACGTACTTGTACGAGCTTCTCATATACGTTGGCTAATTTGTTTAACTGGCACAGGATTACCCCAAACTTTAGCCATCAAAAAATTAGCTTCATGAATTTCGTCCCATTTATATACTGCCAATATTATTAAATTACTATTTAAATTTTTTTTTAAGTGTTATTAAATTTGTTATTACTTAGCCTCATCCTAAACACTGTCCATGAAATAACCATTAATGTGCCAGTTTCATTTTTCTTGAATTCGCACTGATATAACTATATAACCGTTCGAATGAAAAATGTTATTTCCCTCTAACATCATTTATGGCACCATCAGTGTAAGGTATCGCACTTGGAGCAACTCTGAGGCAAGATGCGAAGTCTGTATGTCCGAACTGCGGCCGAACTGTGGGAGCACTAAGCAGCCTTTATGCCCCCAGCCCCAAGCAGCCTTTCCTGCTCAGGCCCTGCCACCTCATGGACTGTGGTGCTGGGAGGCAGGGCAGTGGCTGGGCACCTCCAGAGAAGGCGCTCTGGGTGGAAGCCGTGCTCTGTATCTTTCAGGGCCTGTTTTCACTGCTCTAATGAGACAGTGGTGCCAAGAAAAAGAATATTACTCCATTGGTGTAGCTCAGTGGGTTGAGCACGGGCCTTCAAAGCAAAGGGTTGTCAGTTTGATTCCCAGTCAGGGCACATGCCTGGGTTGCAGGCCAGGTCCCCAGTGGGGGATGTGCAAGAGGCAACACCCCATTGATGTTTCTCTCCCTCTCTCCTTCCCTTCCCCTCTCTCTAAAAATAAATAAATCTTAAAGAAAAAGACGCTATAAAACAAAGCTTGCTTTGAGGGGTTGAAGGACCCCCAGGACTAGGGCAGGAACCTGTACTCTATTGCTGTGTGCTGCTGCTGAGAATTGCTGGGGTCCTGGGTAAGGGAAGAAATAGCCTGGCCTGGGGCAGAATTTGGGTGGTTAAGGGGTCCCAGCCTAAGCTGAAAGAGGCCTCTGACTAAACTCCATTTGTTCCCATTTCTATTCTAACCAAATGTCTCTCCCTAAGTTCCATCACCTCTGGGACAGAAATTAAAGAGAAATTTGAAGTCCTATGGTCTGAAATTGTGTGTGCATTTGACCTACATCGCTGCGTCTTATAAGCAGCCAAAGAAGAATTCCTAATTCCCTGACTTCGCTGATACACCAATGCTGTGCTCAGACCCTCAGTAGCAGAGCAACCTCATCCCGTCTCCCCCCAGGAAAGTTTCATTTTACATGTTAAATTTCCCAGTCTTGGGCCATTAGCAACTTAAAAAAAGAAAAGATTCTGGGCTTCTTTTTTTTAAATCCTCACCTGAGGATATGTTTATTGACTTTAGAGAGAGGAAGGTAAGAGGGAGAAAGAGAAACATTGGTGTGAGAAACATCACTGGGTTGTCTCCCACACTTCCCAACCCGGATGGAACTCATAGCCTAGGGATGTGCCCTGATCAGGAATTGAACCTGCAACCTTTTGGTGTACGGAATGACGCTCTGACCAATTGAACCACAGGTCTTTAGCAACTTTGTAATTGGCAGTCCGCTAACCCGCAAGTGAGACAGAATGGCAGTCTACCATGTGGAAGGGGGGGCGGCGGGTGAGTTTGTCTTTTCTCAGCAGCCTGGGGAAATCAGCGAGTGGGGAAGGTTCTTCGGGAGGACCACCTGGTCCTCAGCTCTCTGACTAGGCCCCCCTGCAGCACAAAAGTGATATGTTCTGCCCTCAGCTGAACTTGTATCTTGATCATCTCAGACACAGTGATTGCCTGTCCGTGGTGATTCTGGCTGTTACTGTTCCAGGACAGTCATGGTCCTTTCATTGCGCTTTACTTTATTGCGCTTCCCTGATACTGCCTGTGTCATAAATTGAAAACAAGACCCTCTGCCAGCAAAAAGATCAACCGCTTTACGGCAAGACTTGCTTTACGGCAGCGATCTGGACCCGAACCTGCTGTGTCTAAGAGGAATTCCTTTACGAAGATGTGAAAAAAAAAATGTGTGGGGAAAAAGTCTACTCTTGGGTTGGCCGGGCATTTCTCGTTCTGACCGTCCTCAGCCTGGTGGGTCAGCAGTAGCTGGCCAGGGGCAGGCCTCTGGGGACTGCGGCAGTTCTGGTCCCGAAGGAGTGCCAGCCCTCGGGGCGCGGCTCCGGGCTTCCTGTCCCGCCGAGTCCCCGAGCGCCCGGCCTGACCGCGGACTCACGGGCACGGCGCTCTCACAACTGTCTGTCGCCAGCTTTCAAGTTCACGCTCCACTCGCCAGCGCCGCCCCTCCTCCCACTCGGGTTTACAGAAACACCAGGCGCGGATGGAATGCTGCCAGTTGCAGGAGATTCCGAGAGAGATAAAAAGCACATCTTTGACCACTTCTTTAACAAACACACCCGACATGTGTAATTAAAGGCCCCGGGACTCTGCTGGAAATAGGTTTAAACTTGAGGTAATCCCTTCTGGCACTTCCTCTTCCTAATAACCATCAACAGAAATCAAATAAATCCACCTGGCTCCAGCCAGTGAGTCTGTAACCAGCAAAGGTCACAGAGGAGCGATAAGAGAAGAAAGCGGCCACAAACAGCGTTACTGGAAACACATGTTGGGACGTGTTAGAAAACGACTCCTGCCGGGACCATCCCGGCCCTGAGATGGGCCCGCTCTGTGGCTGCGAACTCCTTTCTGTCCCACGGGCAGGAACGTCCGCAGAACCGGGTCTGGGTGCCCTGTGTCTTCGTCTCTTCTCTCTGAGGTGTGACTCAGCCAGAAAGACTAGAGGTGAGGCGATTCTTAACGTTCTTTTAAAGTTATTTTCTCCCTTTTTCCAAAAGTAAGGCATGACCATTATCGAAAATACTGATAAGCAAATCAAAGGTTGAAATAATTACCCCTGTGGTCTTTTTGGTTCATCTTCCAATCTGTTTCTGGTACATGCACATGTACACAGGTGTAAAATACACACACACATGTATGCACAGAAAAGTTGTCCTTTAACTTTCAAACTGCATTACACTGTGCAAGCTACTTGTAGCCTGCTTTTTGTCTCAATCTATCTTGAGCATCTTTTGCCGTAGTCTGGCCTCACAGCATTTTAGCGAATGAATCTCAATTCTCATCCCCACCCCCCAATAAGCTGTGTTGTGGAAACATCCAGACTGTTGGGTTTTTGGCTGAAAGAGCAGGTGTCAGCTGGTTTGAGCCTGCCCAGGTGAGCTCAGCAGCAGGGAGGAGACTTCAGGTTTCTCAGAGATGGCTGCATCCTCCCTGGGCGGGGAGCCTGTGCCCCCTGTATCTTGAGGACAACCAGAGAGCAGCCCTGGGGGTTAAGGGTCAAGTAGGTCCCTCCCTGGTGCTGAGGGGACGTGGGCTGCAGAAGCTGGGGGGGTTAATCCAGGATGACTGTGGCTCAGGGGTGCTGAGGGCAGTGAAATGTAAAACTGCACAGAGAGCTTTAAAGAACAGGAAGTGGGTGTCTGTGGTCCTCTGGGCTCAAGTGGTGGGTCTGTACCAGACCGAGGGTAGTGATGCTAAAATATAGTTACGTCACTGGTGAACTTGGCCCCCAGTGAAAGTTTGCAGACTGCGCACCTGTGTGCGCACCTGTGTTCTCTATCTGTGACATTTGCCACAGGGGCTGCAATTAGGGAAAACTGCAGAGTGAGAACAAACAGCACAAACCGAGTGGTGAGCATGTGTGGAGCACGTATGATCCTTCTGGCTGGTGCGTGTTACCCTCTGACCCCCACCCCGCCACGTTCCAGGAGAGGAACTGTATGGGAGAACTGTCGAAGCATCTGCCCAAGGCCCTGCAGCTGGGAAAGTGGAGCTGGGATTTCATCCCAGGTCTGACGCAAACCACGGTGCCTCATTGTGAAGCTTTCTACCCAGGCAGGTTTATACACACAACTTAGTTACAGGTAACAGGACGAACCAAGGTCATTGTAAAAAATGCCATTGTTCAGTGGCATTTAGACAACTGGCTTTGCAAATACCTGGGGCGGGGAGGGCAGGTCCTGGAAGCATCTTCTTGAAATATTTGGTTTTGTATAAATTTGTTATAATATGAAAGAGGACTAATAGGGCTACGTTGAATGTATCTTGGGGTAGGATACAGCTTCAAACGTTTGCTATTTTGAACTGAATTTCTTAGTTTGAACATTTTAAGTGACTATAAATAGGTAGCCTCAGAATTGTTCGATCTAAAATTTGAGTATGCATTCCAAAAGTTGGGAGTGTAGCTTTAAAAACAAACAGGAACGGAATTCCAGTTTTGTGTTTTTCAAAATTGTTTTCAGCCTTCAAATTTTGCCTGTGATGCTGATAATTTTGATCTGATTGAGTAGAATGAAAAAAAGCCTTGCCCTGGCTGGTGTGGCTTGCTTGGTTGGAGCATTGCCCGGTGCACCAAAATGCTGAGGGTTCAATTCCCGGTCAGGACACATACCTAGGTGGCAGGTTCAAGCCCCAGTCAGGGCAGACACAGGAGGCAATTGATGGATGTCTCTCTCTCTTTCTCTCTCTTCCCCCCTCCCCCCTTCCTCTCTCTCCCTGTAAAATCAATTAAAAAAACAAAACAAAACATATCCTCTGGTGAGGATAAAAAAACAAGGCCTTGAAAGGCAGGAATATACTCAGCAGCGTGTGCAAATTGTTGGATCTAAAAACTGTGTCATTGCACAGTATAGAGAGAAGCAAACGGTGGAGTCGTCACAGCCACATGGGAGCCTGGAGACCATGTATCTTCAGTGCCGTCCCTGGGAAGGAAGGAGCGAAATGTGGCACTGAGCTACTTGCCCACACTGAAATGAAATCCCAGCCCACAGAGGCACGGACATTAGGAGGGAGAGATTTCCTTGGTAGTGGCTGCTGTTGCTAGGATTCCAGTTTGGCCACCCACCCCCTCAGTCAGAAAGACAGTTGCAGCGGGTCTGTGTGGCGTTACTTGCTTACCAGGTACACTTCGGGGAAATGTCCTTGGGGCCTAGGTGCCAAGAAACAGTGGCACAGCTGAATATCATGCTCTCGTCTTGCCGGAGCCCAGAGGTCTTGTTGAGAGAGCAGGCCTGACCCAGGAAATAGTCCTAGGAGCACCACTGTGCTCACAAACAAGGCTTTATCTTGACTTGGGGAACCACCTATGCTCTCCTTCCCCTTGCCCAGCTCTCAGGCCTGAACTGAAGGCAGCAGATCCCATCTGCCTACTGAGTCCCCATCACCCAGGGAGAAAACCGGACGGCCTAGAAGCCAGGGGCTAGGGAAAACAGACTAGCACTGACAGAGTACCCACATGCCTAAGGATGGAGGAGGCCTTTGGTTCCAGCAGGGCCCTTAGCCTCTGTGTGCGAGGCTCTGTCAGAAGTAACAGGGTGCCCAGTTACAGGGGCACCCAGCACAGCTGGGGAGGAAGTCAAGGGAACCCAGGCCACCCATAGGATTCCAGAATGGTACTGATGTGGGGACAGTATCGAGGGGATTAGAACAATTGTGTGCTTGGTTGCCAGGACCCGGCAGGGCAGATAAGTTGGTGAATTGGGTGATCTCTGCATACCTGTCACTCTCTTTCCCCCCTGCATTCAGTGTGGCCCACACCCTCCCCGTGGCTGCAGCTGGAGAGGAGAGAGCCCTCTTTTACATACCTTCATTACAGGGCAGGGTGGCAAGCACAGCAGGAGGAGGAACCGGGTGCAGAGGTAACGCTGGTGTGGGTGCTGTGCCGTCTAGTATGTTATGCCTTCTAGTTCTGTCACATCCTCACAAATGGACTGTAAAGTGCTTCTAGGCTAGAGGTGAGTTTCTGCCTCTGGCTCCTGCATGAGCCTCACCCAGTTCAGAGTTCACGGTAAGTAGTGGCCAGTGCTTTTAAATTGAAAAACTAGTCTAGAACCCAGAGTGGGGGGTGGGACTGATATGTTTTGTGAATGCAGCCTCACAGTCTTTTTAGGGTTGGAGAGTCAGGAAAGCTTCCATGGCTGGTTAATACAGGCTCTGCTTTCTGATATGTCTTTAAAATCTACTGCACATCAGCTGAGCTGCTTTGGACAAGTTATTTAACCTCTCTGAGGCTGTTGCCCTGGCTGTAAGAGCAGAAGACAGCATGACCTCACAGTCTGGAGAGCTGTCTTGGAACTGTGCCCGGCCGTAGTAAGCACTCAGAACAGGTGTGGCTTCTGAGGACTCCGGGGTCTGAGTCTCTTTGTCTTGCTTCATTAGGCTTTGGCTCTTTCTAGAACTGACCTTACCCATTCTGCTCTGAGCCAGGCTCAGTGAAGTCCAGAAAGGTCCTTATTAAGATTTACTTTTAAGGAAAAAAAGGAGGATTTAAAAAAAAATGCTTTGACCTCTGATTGGCTTTTTGAAAGACTTAGGGTATGACTAGGAGGAGACAAAAGACCAGGTGATAGTGTGTGTCCATGTGGGTGTTTATTTGTCTTTTAAAAAGTTACTTATTATGAAAAGGTCCAAACTAACAGAAAAGTACAAAGAATAGTAATAGCATAATGAACACCCACCACCTTAGTTTTTTTATTGTGGCAAAGTAAACATATCATAAAATTGACCATTTTAACCATTTTTAAGTGTGAATCAGTGGTATTAAGGACATTTACAGTGTTACATAATGGGAGGGGAGGGGAGGGAGAAGGGGGGAGAGAGCAGTAAGGTTCCCTTTGCGGTTAGTTCCTGTGTTGGTTCTGTCTTTGGAATGAGCTGGGGGGGCCTTTGGAGGGGGTTCTGTAAGGTTTTCTCAGGCGTGTCGACCCTGGCTCTCTCCTGGTAGGAGGTTATAGACCTCACTAGCCTTTTCCTGAATGGCCACATGTTTCCAGTCTTTATTTTTGCCCTTCTTCATGTGATTAATAGTGGGTCAACTGGGTAGCAGTCCATCATTCACTTAATATTCATGGAGCATCGTCTGTGAGCATTGCCTTCAGGCTGACTCCAGAGACGGCATCCCTGAGGAGCCCACTGTCTAGTTTGGGGGAAAGGCGTAAACACATAGGAAGAGAAAATGATGTCAACCCAGAGACTGTAGGAATAAGCTCCAATAGCTTGTCTGGCCTGATGGCAATTATTTATTGAACACTTATTGTATACGAGGCACTTATCTTTAAAATCTCTGGAAGATAGGTAGGTATTACCATCTTGTATTTCCGATGAGGAAATCAGAGTCCAGAGAAGTTACATAACTTACCAAAGCTACATAGCTCTTACATCGAGGAGTTCAGCTTTCTCTGTCTCAAAGCCCAGCTCATTCACCACCCATGGTGTTCTGATACCAGATGTCAAAAGACATGAGAATTTAGCGAAGGTGGGAAACTAACTACAGTTATTATGCATAAGATGTTTATTATTTTGGAAATTAAAAAATTTCCCTTTTACATGTAATTGTCAATATTGTGCTAGCAATGTATTAAATGTATTATGGCAGTAGAGAAAATTTTCATAGGAAAAAATACGCCCATAATCTCACCACATTAATCTAGTAAGTGCTTTTATTTTTACCTATATCCTTCTAATCTTCGCCCATGGGCATTGGTATACCTACATAGTGCCTATATTATTTCATGCTTTCTTATTTGATTTCATATACATCATAAATATTTTTATTAAGTCTTTATGATTTTATTTTATTTTAATTATATTTTGATTATGCTATTACAGTTGTCCTCATTTTTGCCCTCGCTCCACCCAGCGCCCCCCCACTCCCAAGGCAATACCCCTACAACTGCTCATGTCCATGGGTCATGCGTATAAGTTCTTCTTTGGCTGCTCCATTTCCTATACTGTACTGCACATCCCCATGGCTATTCTGTAACTACCTATTTGTGCTCCTTAATTCCCTTACCTCTTCACCCATTTCCCCACATCCCCCTCCCATCTGACAACCATCAAAATGCTCTCTGTCCCTGGCTTGTGTGGCTCAGTGGATTGAGTACCCACCTGTGAACCAAAAGGTCGCCAGTTTGATTCCCAGTCAGGGCACATGCCTGGGTTGGGGGCCAGGCCTCCAGTTGGTGGCGTGCAAGAGGCACCCAGTCGACGTATCTCTCACATGTTATGTTTCTCTCTCTCTCTTTTTCCCTTCCTTTTCCTCTCACTAAATAAGTAAATAAAATCTTTAAAAAAAAAAACCCAAACACACTTTCTGTATCCATGATTCTGTTCCTGTTCTTTTTGTTTGCTTAGTTTGTTTTTTATATTCAATTATTCATAGATTTGTATTTTTTGCCATTTTATTGTTCATAGTTTTGATCTTCTTCTTTTTCTTAAATAAGTCCTTTTAACATTTCATATAATAATGGTTTGGTGATGATGAACTCCTTTAGCTTTTTCTTGTTTGGGAAGCTCTTTATCTGCCCTTTGATTCTCAATGATAGCTTTGCTGGGTAGAGCAATCTTGGCTGAAGGTCCCTGCTTTTCATGACTTTGAATATTTCTTGTCAGTCCTTTTTAGCCTGCAAAGTTGCTTTTGAGAAATCAGCTGACAGTCTTATGAGAACTCCCCTGTAAGTAACTAACAGCTTTTCTCTTGCTGCTTTTAAGATTCTCTCTTTATCTTTAACCTTTGGCATTTTAATTATGACGTGTCTTGGAGTGGGCCTCTTTGCTTCCATGTGGTTTGGGACTCTCTGTGCTTCCTGGACTTGCATGTCTATTCCTTCACCAAATTATGGAAGTTTTCTTTCATTATTTTTTCAAATAGATTCCCAATTTCCTGCTCTTTCTCTCCTTGTGGCACCCCTATGATGTGAATGTTGGACCTCTTGAAGTTGTTCTAAAGGCTGCTTATACTATCCTCATTTTTATGGATTCTTTTTTCTTCTTGTTTTTCTGATTGGTTGTTTTTTACTTCCTTATGTTTCAAATCATTGGTTTGATTCTTGGCTTCATCCACTCTACTGTTGTTTCCCTGTAAGTTGTTCTTTATTTCAATTAGTGTATCCTTCATTTCTGACTGGGTCTTTTTTGTGCTGCTTGCTGCTGAGGTCCTCACTAAGTTCTTTGAGCATCCTTATAACCAGTGTTTTGAATTCAGAATCTGATAGACTGCTTATCTCTATTTTGTTTAGCTCTTTTTGTGGAGTTTTGTTCTGTTCTTTCATTTGGGCCCTATTTCTTTGTGTCCTCATTTTGGCAGCCTCCCTGTGTTTGTTTCTAGTATTAGGTAGAGCTAATACTTGACTCCATGTCTTGGTAGTGTGGCCTAATGTAGTAGGTGTCCTGTAGGGTCTGCTGGCACAGCCTCCCCTATCACCTAAGCTGGGTATTTGAGGTGTGCCCTTCATGTGGGCTGAGTACACCCTCCTCTTATAGTTGATCCTTGGTTGCTGTTGGCAGATCAATGGGAGGGATTAACCCAGGACAGTCAGCTGCAAGGATTGGCTGTGACCACTGACCACCAACCTCTGTCCTCGTGGAGGATCAGCTGTGCAGGTGGTGGTGCTCCAGTGTGGTTTGTAGCTGTCCACTGGGTGTGCTGGTCCTGGGGTTTCCCAGGTGGTGTAGACCCCCACCTGTGTTTTGCTTGGAGTTTTGCTGCCTTAGCTACAAAGCAATCTGAGATGGCTGTTGTGGGCTTGGAGATTCCCAGGCAAAGCCAAGCTATGAATCTAGGCTGACTGTTGCTAGTGCTGGGCCTGGGGCTCACTGAGGTCAGCTGTTACTTGTTTGATAGGATTTAGGAAGTTGTGAAGCATAAGCCAAGACCAGTTATTCATATGGAAAAGTAGCTTAGGTGGCCTTTAAGTTGGGTGGGGCAGAATCTTTGGGGATCTTCAAGGCCTGTCAAACAGTGTTAGCCAGGTTGATGGAGTCTCAGATATGGCACCAGCTTGCCAGCTTGCCAGCTCTGTTGGGGGAGAGTTTAGAAAAGGGACAATGGCCTCTGCTTACCTTGATGCCAGAACTTCAGTTTCTCCCTGTATACCACTGGTGCCTTTGAAGTTGCTACCCCAGGTCCTGGAGCTCAGAGGGAGTGGGTCTGAGTAGGTGAGTCCACGTGTGTGTTCTTTAAGAGGACCTGCATGGAACTCCATAAGTTTCTTCCCCTGACTCAATCCCCATTGGTTTTTGCAGCCAGAAGTTGTGGGGACTTACTTCCTGGCACTGGAACCCTGGGCTGGGGGGCCTGGTGTGGGGCTGGGACTCCTTGCTCCCAAGATATCCCTCCCAAATTTTTATCCTCCACACCTGGGTGAGGGACCAGCCTGTTCTGCATCTGCACCTCTCCTACCAGTCTGGATGGATGTGGTTTCTTTACTTTCATAGTTGTTAGATTTCCATTCAACTTGATTTCTGACAGTTCTGAGTGATGGTTGTTCTGTATTTTAGTTGTAATTTTGATGTGGTTGTGCAAAGGGGTGAGCCATGTCTGCCTACACTGCCATCTTGACTGGAAGTCCAAGTCTTTACAATTTTAAAGACTGAATATTATTCTATTGAGGGGATAAAACCTAATTTACTGAACCAATACTCTTTTGAGTCTCTTTTGGATAGTTCTAGTTTTTATATTTAAAAAAGGCAGAAGTAAGATTCTCTGTGCATTTCTCTTTTTATCCTCTCGTGAATTATTTTCTTGGGAAAATTCCCAGGAGTTGGTTACCTGGTTCAAAGATCTGAGCATTTCGGGACACTTGACCTGTCTTGCTGAATTGCTCTCCAGAAGGACAGTACACCAGCATTGCTACCAGTAGTGGAAGAGGTGCCAGTGTTTTTACCAGCCCTGCCAGCATGTGCGTTACTCTCTGCCCATTTAACAGGTGGAACAAGGTTCCTTGGAGTTTTTGATGTACTTAGTTTCAATACTTCCCAACATTTGTTTTGTTTACTATTTTGTATTTTTTCTATATGGGTTGTGTGTTCTTAAGCTTTGTTCATTCATTTCTTGGGGCCTTTGTAGTAGTTTTATGTTTTACATAAGATATTTATGCATATGACACACTCGGCTGGCTACTTTACGGAGAGCTGAATAAAGAGACAGTTTACGGCAGTGTGGGCAGGGTTTAGGGAACCAACAAGGATGGAGCAGCCTTCTGGGTGAACAGCCTGCCCTGGCGACTCTGACGCCTCAAGAAACAAAGAGAGAGCAGGTACCACAGCCTCAACAAGGGTGAGTGTATGGAGGGGGCTCCCTAGCAAGAGCTGTGGCTTTGGGAGAGGGACCCAGCGAACTCAAGATGACCCCATGGGGGGAAAGCCAGGAGAGTAGACAGCCCAACCTCATGTTGTCCTCTCCCTCGCTTCTCCCGCTGGTGCCCCAAGCACTGACCCCCAAACCTGCGTTTCCCAAATTGTGAGGTGATTTTAGGAGGTTTGTAGTAAAGATTTTTAAAAGTTTAATAGTCATGTATCAAAATACACACACACATTAAATGCTTATATTTATTTATATAATAACATATAAGATCCATTATTTCACAGATTATTTTTTGTACAAAGCTAAACTACATATTAAAGTTGAAAAATGGGCCCTGGTTTGTGTGGCTCAGTGGATTGAGTACCGGCCTGTGGGCCAAGGGGTTGCTGGTTCAATTCCCGGTCTGGGGCACATGCCTGGGTTGTGGGCCAGGTCCCCAGTAGGGTATGTGCGAGAGGCAGCCACAGACTGATGTTTCTCTCTCTCTCTTTCTCCCTCCCTTCCCTTCCCTAAAAATAAATAAATAAATAAATAAATAAATAAATAAATAAATAAAATCCTTGAAAAAAATGGACTTGACTTGGTGAACTCCATAGAATAAAAGTATACGGGTGGTAGGGAGGCATGGCAAACAGACTGAAATCTGGGGAAATGGGCTCCCCTACATGGACTGCCCCACAGTATCTGAGTATCTGATCCTTTGATCTCCTATCTCTCTCTCTCTCTCTCTCTCTCTCTCTCTCTCACACACACACACACACACACACACACACACATACCTGGAATAACCATCCTGGGATGTCAAGGATTCTTGGTCACTGATGGTCACTGGTTCATTATTTCCCAAGGTTACAGAGGGAATGTGGGCATGCGGTGGAAGGTTGCTGAGGCAGCATCCCAGATTTTCCCTCATCTCACTAATCGGGGAGCCAGAAGGGGAGCCCTATGTCTGCTTGGGCTTATTGAGCACTTGGCCCAAGTGCTGGAGCACTACCCCTGAGTCCTCACTGCCTTGAAACCGAGCCCTGGCCTGAAGCGTCTCCCACAGCAGAGCCATAGGGAGGGAAGAAAGGGGAGCCAGGCTGGGCCCCCATTCTGGTCTGGAGGGAGGAAGAGAAATACCATCTTCTCACTCCATCTCCTATCTCCTTGGCACCCCCAAGGATGCTCCACAGCTCTAGCTCTGGAGATCAATAGCTAGACACCCTCTCCTTTCCCACCTGGGAAAGTTGGTTGAAGCACCCACCTCCCTCCTCCCAACCTCTCCACTCCCCTGAACCCCATCCCACAGAAGCTGTGGCGCTGACGGGAACCGTGCATGAGAACAGGCCACTCAGTGTTATCTCAGCCTCTCCTCTGGGAGCGTCTGCTCCTGAGAGCAGGCCTGGGGTGTGTGCCTCTGGGCAGAGCGTCCACAGGAGGAGCCAGAGGATGTTAGGCAAAAGATAGATTGCATTAGGATTTATTATGTTACACAGAGAAGTGGTTTGTCAAAATCTCTCTTATAAGTGACCATATCTTTTGGAAGAGTTTGAACTGGTTGAAGGTTTGGATCTGTGCAAACTTGAGCTCTGGGGAAGCTCAGGTTTGGACATGCTGGTTTGCCTGGGGTGGGCCAAGTTTATGCCTGACGCCTTTTATTTAAAACAGTATCTTGGTTTGGGCAATAAATTCTGGTCCCCCTGCCCTCAGGGACGTGTAACCAATCTCCAGAAAGGACATAGAATTTGGGGACTGGAGAGCAACAAGTAGAACCCACTCCCAGAGCCCAACTTCTACCCTGGCCCTCTCAGCATCCCTAGGCCCAGCCCTTTATAGGTGGCTCAATGGGAAGATTTTCCTTTCCTCTCCTCCCTCAGCTCATAATTATGATGGAAGATGAGAAAGATAAGAAAATCAGAGACTTCTGGGGGAATCGCCTCCTGTTCTGATGGAGAGAAGGTCATTGCGCTTGAATACAAACAAGCCTACAAGGCAGCTTGTTTCCTGGCTCCCTGTGACAAAGGTCATGAGACCGTGGAGAACCTGAAGAGGGGGAGTGGCCAGGGAGAACGAGGGCCTGGAGGAGACTGCCGTGGTGGCAGAGTTGCTGCTGCAGGCCCTGTTTGTGGGGTCAGGGCTGCACCCACGCCCAAATGGCCTTTAATCATCTGAGCCGGACCAGCACCTTGCCCACCATGATGCCTGCTGAAGGAGGGTGAGGAGGCCAGTGCTGGCTCTTTCTGAGCCTGGACCACTGGCCAGGGCTGTTTAGGGATTCTTGGACTATTCTTACCTTCTCTTGGCCTCCACCCCACTCTGTTGGTCAGCCGTTTCCTGGGCAGCAGATAGGGGCCAGAATAGGCATGTCCTGGAATGGGTTGGGCAACTTAGTGACAGGGATGTATGTTCTGAGAAATGCTCCGTCAGGTGATTCCGCCCTTGTGTGAACGTCACAGAGCGCGCTCACAGAAACCTGGGTGGTCTAGCGTGTGGCGCACCAAGGCTGCGTGGCACGTAGCCTACTGCTCCTCGACGGTGTGCCTGAGCGGCACGCTCCTGTGTCAGTTGTAACATGGGGTAAGTGTTTGTGTGTCTAAACAGACCTAAATGTAGAAAAGGTATATAGACAATGGCAGAAAAGATAAAAATGGTACACCTGTGTAGGGCACTTATCGCCAATGGAGCTTGCAGGGCGGGAAGCTGGCGTAGGTGAGTCAGTGAGGGAATGTGAAGGCCTAGGACACTGCGGTCCATACTGCAGACTCTATAAACGGTGCACACTTAGGCTACACTGAATTTATAACGCAACACGAGATTAAATCAAACACAGAAAATGATGCAGTCAAGAGATGCGGTGAACGTGGGATGTGTGAGGCTGCTGCTGGCATAACGGCACACGGTCTTACAGCAAACTTCATTTTTTATAAGCAGAAAGAGTATACTTTAACATGGTGGTGAAAATATAGTAAGTACATCAACCGGAGACATAGTTGTCTATTGTCACTTATGTACTGTACATAATCGTCACGTGCTGTACTTTTATAAGCTGGCAGTGCAGTAGGTCTGCTCACACCCGTGTCACCACAGACACATGAGTAATGCATTGCACTGCGATGTTCTGATGGCTGAGACGTCACTAGACAAGAGAAGAGGAATTTTGTGTCTTCATTATATCTTACGGGACCACCATCATATCTGTGTGGTCCCGGGCTGACCATGCCGGGTGCTGGAGGTACAGTGGCACCGGATCCTGACCCTCCCCGGGAGTGCAGTGGGTTTGTGACAATGTTCTGAACTGAGGACACAGAGTGGTTGTTCTGCCTGCATTGAGGGGGGGTGGGGAGGGCAGGGAGTGGCGGCTACAGAAAGGAGCAGCATGTGAGCAGTCTTGAGGATGAAGCAGCCTTTCCATGGTGGGCAAGACGGGAAGGGCTTTCCAGGCCAAGGAAAGTGCGTAAACAAATGTCCGAGGGGTTTGAGAAATGGGCGCAGTTGGGTGGCATTGGGAGCTGGTGCAGGCTGCGGAGTCAGCGCTGAGAAGTGGGATAAGAAAGCCCTCTGCAGTCTCACAGACTGGCCGAGTGGTCTTGGGCCGGTTGTTTCACTTCTCCCAGCCATAGTTTATTTACCTGTGTAGTGGGAATAATGTGACCTACTTTATAGGGTTTGGGAGAATTAAAGGACATATTGGATGTAAATCAACCAGCGTGGTGTCTGGCATATACATGCTAACAAAATGTAAATTATTGGCACAGTTTCTATCTCTCCTAATAAAGGGAGGCTGTTCTTTTCCAAAACATATGGCCTGAGTCACTGGAGTGAGCTGGCAATGATCCACTCGCAGAGCAGGTCTGGCCTTCTGACTTCATTTAGGAAGATACTGTCTGGTACAGGATGCTAATGGAAGAAAACTCACGTGGCTTCCTGGCTTGGGGACCTGCTGCCAGCTTTCTCGGACAGTTACATCATGTCAGCAGTGGGGAGCTCGACGTCAGTGAATGCATTTGTTAATTACTTTTCATTCCAGGAATATTTATTGCAAACCTGCTACGTGTCGGGTCCTGGGTCCAATGTCTTAGTTAGAATATGTAGGTAAAGGTGGTGGAGAGAGGCAGAGAGAGGAGAGGAGAAACTCAATTCTTTTCAAAACTGATTTTATAAAATCTGGAGGCCGCAAGTTAGCTGCTTTTTGTTTCCCTGTACCTGGAAACTTGGTGAAGGTGGGGGAAGAGTTCTTCTTGTGTGTCTCTTTCGTTGGAGTGTGAGTGCCTCAAGAATAACCGCTCTGGGGTCCAGATCCAGGTGTCCATTTGGTTGTCAGATAGATATTTACTGAGCACCTACTGTGTGCCTAGCACTCTTCTATGCACCAGCTCTTTAAATGGCCTTTGAGATATGAAGGACTCTTTTCTTGTCAAACAGACTGGGAAAGAGAAAGGTGGAAAACCCATGGACCAGTGTTGTCATCCATGCTGGAATCAAGTGCTCCTCGGGGGACTGAGGGCGGGGAAAGACTGGGGCCTCGCTGCTGTCTTACAACTCCCTCTCTGGGGGAGTGGGCTGTTTCCCTAACGGACAGCCTACTGGACACTCCCCTCCAGGATGTCACGTTTCACTTCGAGGGGGGTTTCATTCTGCTTATGGAAGGAGCGTCTACTGCCACACAGGCAGTCTCTACAGAAGGAAGTTTGTCCTCTTGAATTTCATTGATGGAAATGGCTGCCTCAGACACGTTGAAGAGACCAAAGAGTGATAATGAGATTAATTTGATGGCGGCTGTAGCCGCCAAGTGTGAGTACTTATAATGTTCCAGGCAAACAAGTGGTCTGCACTCCTCCTGCCATTTGATCCAGACAACAACCCTGTCAAGCTTGTTCTGTGCTCCCCACTTCACAGACCAGACCAGTCGAGACCAAGAGAACAGGTCAGTGACCAGGCCACGGTCACAGAGCCTGTGGACGCTGTGGAAGAGCTGGGAGTTGCACCCGTTTCTCTCAGGCTTCAGGCGCCTGTCCTGGCGAAGGGGTGAACCTGTTCTTCTCCTTGATCTTCCCCTCCCCTCCCCTCCCCTCCCTTTCTTTCCCTCCCCCCACCTTCCCTTCTCTTCCCTTCTTCCACTTTCCATCCCTCCCTTTTTCTCTTTCTTAATGATTCTTCAATTAACCAAACCAGGCTTAGAAAACCCAGATGAGCTTTCTCTAGCACTGGGGCTATTTGTAGCAAGGCATCCACCCTGGGGCTGCAAGGGTTAACTCTGGCCTGGTGCTTCAGAGATGGATACCTTGGCCTTGGGAGGCGGCTATTAGTCCTCTTTTCTAATTAAAAATTGCCACCGCTGGCTTTCATCCCGTGCTAACTAGCAGTGTGTGTGTGTGTGTGTGCGTGTGCACATAGCTCTTTATCTCCATTTCCTGTTTCATATTTAATCCAGCATGTTTTCCAGTTTGTGGATGTGGAACACGTGTAAGGTTGGGATGCGGTCTGGTAGTAATCATTCCTGCAGCTTGGGGCTGGTTTGCTCCCATTGAGCCCCACCAAAGGCTTGTGAATCCCAATCTTCCTGCCTCATGTAAGTTTCTTTGTCCTGATCACCCTGTTTTCTGAAGGGACTGCCTTTGGAGCAGTGGCTTTGCCTTGCAGGTTGCTCTCCAGAATGTCTGGGATGGTTCTTATATGGGCGGGGGGCGGGGGAGGGCGTACGTGGAACTGTGACTAGGGGTAACTATAAAGACTGAAGACTCTGGGAAAGATCAGCCCCATCGAGGGTCAGCGGGCTTGGGGTGCAACTCAGCTCCAGACCTTTGTTCTTCGTCCAGGCTGGAGGGAGTCCCGGTGAATGTCGTGTGTTCACTTTCTGACCTTGTCTGAGGTCTGGACTGGCCTCTCAGGCAGGCTCAGCAGCACAGCCTCACAGAACCCCAACGCGGAGTGTGGAGCTGGGGCCACAGGGAGAAGGACGGCACTGAGGACTCGGGACGCTCGCCTTCTCGGCTCCTCCTCGGCCTGGTGGTGGGTCTGATGAGGCAGGAGGAAGTCCTGTTGAGCTTTAAGGGTCCTAGGGACCCCTCCCGGCATCATGGGTGAGAGTTGGGGTTCCAAGCTGCTATCCAGGGGCCTGCCCAACAAACACCCTGGTCTCTCTGGTGGTAGCAGTTCTCAACCTGCTAACTGGGCTTCAGCACTCTCCTGGGTGTTTCTGAGCCACTGAAATTTTTTTGCAATTAGGCTTTGATAGCTAAGAATTAGCTCATGGATGGAATGGAAACAACGGCATTGTAGAATGAGAGCTGGGAGGAAGCGTACCAGTTGGTCTGGTCTGAGAGGGACAGGACCTGGGGCCTTGGAGCCTTAGGATGTGCTGGGGGAGGGACCAGGGGAGCCTTGAGCCCCCTGATGTGACGCTGCACAGTTCTGCATGGTGTGCGCTGTGCATTTTTTAGGGAGAGGCTGTGTCCGTGGCCTTCATGAAATTCCCAAGGAGTCTGGGGCCTCTTCAGACACTTGTGAATCGTTGTTCTGATCTCCCTTTCCTCTCACCAAAGAGTGTTGTAGAAAAAGTCCCAGCAGAATAGGGCAGAGGGCGAGGTTCAGAGGGCACAGAGCGGACATGGGTGGGTCTGAGTGCTTCTAGATCTCATACTTGGTTAGCTCTGGTGGTGGGAGGGGACACTCTTAGAAGGTTAAATGAGGTAGAAATAAATAGTCCGTATTTCTTTTCAGACAAGAGTAATCCATTTTTATTATTTGCTCATAACATTGAGGATATACAGTGAGGAGTCTCAACTGTAAAGAATTATAGCCAGCCCAGACACCCTGACTTTGAATAATCCATTATAAGAGTACAGTTCCTTTTATCACAATATTCTTATCTTCTGTTTGTTTCTGAGCTGAGCAGAAATGCCCTGAGCTACACCCCAGCTGTAGAGTTTGTAGACCAAAGGCTACTGTTTTCTTCCTGCAGGAACCCTGGGGTGTTTGGGGGTTAAAAGGCCTGGGCCAGCCATGTGTGTTTAAAAAACAAGGTTGATTCCACAGCCAGTGGCTCCAGCCTGACTCCATCCTGCTGTTAATGGAGGACAGAGGACCACTTATAGCTTCCTCTTCACCCCATAACAAATAACCCGGTGCTCCCCCAGGCCTTCCTGCGCCCCCACCCCCACCGCCCGCCCTGTGGTGGCAATAGCAGGCCTGTTCTGAGTCTGGTTTCTCGGCAGGGCCCTGCGGTCAGCCCCCACAAAGTGTCAGGCCGGTTCCTCTCTGTGATAAGGCCCTAACTAGCTGCATTAGCAGGGTGGCGAGCAGGTTTGCCTCACCTCTGTCTTGTCTTTGGCCACTCCAGAGCCTCCAGGACAGGGTGGAGGCCTGTCCTGCAAACAAAGCTTAGTTCAGCTTTGAGCACAGACTCCTATGGCACCTCCTCTGGGAAGTCTTCCTTGACTGCTCTAGCCCAGGTGGGCTGCCTCTTCATTGCATTCACTTAACACATTATTTCTCACACACTCTTTTAAAAAATCCTTTATCACAGCC
The DNA here is from genome assembly GCF_022682495.2 of Desmodus rotundus. Taxonomy (NCBI): domain Eukaryota; kingdom Metazoa; phylum Chordata; class Mammalia; order Chiroptera; family Phyllostomidae; genus Desmodus; species Desmodus rotundus. The sequence goes on from NC_071396.1 coordinate 52,805,566, forward strand.
TTGACATACATAATGGTGTGCAGTGGTTGCATCCAGCAGTGCTTCTTACACGTGAGTTCTTTTTCCCAAGCAGACCTTTAGCTGCTTGGGCAGAGCCCAGTCTTACCTGAAAGGGCACATGGACTTTGGAGTGCGACCCACCTGCGTTCAAACACTGGTCCTGCCATTCATGTGGGTGACATTCAGAAAGCCGCCTATCTATTCTGCACCTGAGTGTCCACATTACGAACTGGGAGAAATAACGCCCGCCGACCTGCCTGGGCAGTTGTGAAAATGAGAAGTGCCGAGTACGTTGTCTGGTTTATTGTAGGCGCTCGGTGAAGTCACAACTGAAATGAAACCAGGCTCATTCTGAATTCTCCGGAGGTCAGTGGACTGGGTTAAAAAGGCTTAGAAATCTGTTAGTCATCTTTTATTAGATTATAAAACTAATACACGAGTACACGCTCATTGCAAAAAAAAAAAAAATCAGACAATGCAGAAATCAAAAACTAAAAGTTTCTGCACTTTGTCCCAGAAGGAACTACTGTTAATGGTTTGGTGTGTGTGCATTTGTCTAAATAATATATATTTTCACATAAACATTGTTCTGAAATTTGCTTTCACTAACCTGCTGTGGAAGCCTTTCCGTCACTACATTCAGAAATACTTCAGTCTTCTTAACTGCTGTGTAGTGGTCCTGGAACGGTGGGGTCCCAAAGTAGGGACCCGTTCAGTTCTTTCCAGTTTCTCTCCATTTCACACGGGATGGCAGCGAATACTGTTTCTGTTTTCTATTGCCGAGGAGCAAAGCCCTCAGAACTTAGTGACTTATGTCTTCCTCCCGTTCCCACGGACCGCCTCAGTCTTCCTCCTTCCTATTTCCACGGACAGCCTCAGTGCGGCAGTTTTCAGCCGTTTTCATCTCATGACGCCCACGAATGACTGAGTTCAGTGGCACACCAAAAAATACAGTTTTTGCTGATTTGACCAAAAAAGTAGGTGTAACTTTGATTCATTCACACCAGGCGGCTATTGTTGCGTTGGCTATTGTCACTTTTTATTTGGCAGTCTAAGAGAAAAGAGGTCAGTCCTCCTGACTAAATAGTCAGGTATTACAGTTTAAAATTTTTTGTGGCACACCAGTTGAAAATCGCTGCCTCAGTGGTTCTTCCTGTGGTCTTGGCAACGATGGAGCACCCGAAAAGAGCTCTCATGGCTGGCAGCCGGTGCTGGATGGTGCTGGGAACTGAGCTCGGGCTGTACCCAGGAGCACCTAGGCTCCCTCTGACTGGTCTCTCTCTGTGGGTTGGGTTTCTCACAACATGGGCCTGGGTTCCAGAACGTCAGTGCTGCCGTGTACTATTGATCAAATCCAGTCACAGGGCCAGCCCAGAATCAAGGGGACAAGGGACCAGTTCCTCCTCATGATGTGGGGGCAGCCTGTGTGCCCGAGCAGGGACGGGCCATGGAGTTGTTGGAGGCCGTTTTTGGAGAGTGAATCCCGTAAATGTATGAATGTGAATGTGAGTATAGGGAGGAAGGTTTACAGTTTATAGGGAGGAAGGTTTATAGGAAAAGTAGGTTTACAGTTGTTTGTACAGAAAACAATGCAGTAATTAGTAATAACACAAGAATGAACTGTTTCACATACAACTGCAGACCTTTCGCCACATGCTGTGTGTGTGCGCATGTGCGTGCACCCTCATTCTTCATGCATCTTTGTAAATAGGTGGGATTGGTTTTGTAGGTTCATTCCTAGAAGGGAGTTGTTGGTTCAAAACATATAGATGTTTCTAGATAGGAAGGAGCTGGGGGCTGGGTGAAAAGGTGAAAGGGATTCTGAAGTACAAATTGCAGTTATAGAAATAGTTGAGGGGGTGTAAAATACAACGTAAGGAACATGGTTGTAATACAGTAATCCCTGTGATCACTGTATGGTATCGATGGGTACCGGCTTATCTGAGATGATCACTTGGGAAGGTATATAAATGTCTAATCACTATGCTGTACACCTGAAAGTAATACTATATTGTATGTCAACTGTAATTGGAAAATAAATTAATTTTTCAAAAAAGACATGCACGTCTCTGATCTGGATAGCGACTGCAAAATTGCCTTCAACGAAGCTATTCCAATGTACACCATCCTCAGGGAGGAGCAGGGGTCTCTCCTCTCCCCGCCCCCACCCGTGTGGGCCGTCATCAGTTGTCTTCATCCTTGTCGATCTGATGGACGAAAACTGTATCTGGTTTTCACTGTTAGTGGCATAAAACATCTTCACAATGTTTCATTCTTCTTTACACTTGAGAGATTAATTTGTGCGGCACCCATGAATTTCCTGTTCCTCTGTCACTGTGAAAGAAACAGGGAGCTGGCGTGGGGAGCAAAGGCCCCCTATGAGGACTCTGAATCAGGGCCCCCCAAACTGCTCTGTTGCTTGCCACATGCTTTTGAGAGGGTTTCACAATGTTGGTGAGCAAATTGTTAATCTTGTCCATTCTTCAGGCTCATTACTTAGTTGGAAAGCTTTTTCAGAGGGCCCTGTAATCCCCAGTAACAGAATGTTCTGTGCTGCATGGGAAGTGTGAGACCAGCTCCGAACTCTGAGCCTGGGCAGGGCTGCAAAGGCCTGGTTGGGAATGAGGGCAGAGTGATATCCCGGGATTAAAACCTCCAGTTAATGCCCCCTGTCAACAAATTGCAGGCTTTCCCCTTGTATGCCCATTTTCACCACACACACACACACACACACACACACACACACACACAGATAAGAGGATATAGGCAGTGATGACTTTGATAGAATAGTCGTCTACGGTTTAATTCAAAGACACTCACTGGTCAAGGTTGGTGTCACTGCTTTTCCAGCTTTAGATCCAAGCTTCAGTCTCCTAGGCTTCGCACACTAGCATGTCAGACAGTTTGGTTATAGGAGATGGAAAAGCCAACCTCCCACATTCTGGCTTAAGCAGGAAAAACCAAAAGGTGTTTATTGGATTATATACTGGGATGTCTGGGGGTGAACGTGGGAATAGGTTGGATTCAGGGCTCAGAATCGACGCTCATCACCCCTGGACTCTGTCTCTCGGATCCCCCCTCCTCACCTTAGCCTCCTGTGAGCGAGATGGTGGTGACCTGTGGTCCTTATCCTCAGGGGTTTGAGTCCAGGCTGAGAGGGGATCTGTCTCTGCTTTTCTCGCAAAGAAAGGTCTCTATGGCCATGGGCTCTGGCTGCCCCAGGGCCACTTTTTCATCCCTGCTGGGAGCCCTGTGGCCCTGGGAATCTGGCACAGTGATTGGTTTAGGCTGAGATGTGTGCTCCTCCCTGAGGCCTGTGTTTTGGAACCTTGACTTGATCGTGAAGGGGGGATGGACCCCAAACAAGCCCTGGGAGCTATTTCCTGAAGGCAGAAGAAAGGAAATAGGGGATGTCAAGGTCAAAAGTCCTTGGTTCCTCCATAGTGCCCCTCACATGGTCATTCGTTCAGGATATAAGTGCAGTGGGAGGGATTTGGGGGTCTAACTGATTCTCAGGTACAGCTCATTCATGTCATCCCAGGACCGCCAGCGGCAAACAGGAAACTGTAGGTAGTGCAAGAACCACAGCCAGTGATCCCAAAGCCTGGTTTCAGTCATGGGCTGTGGTCTGTTTATCTGCCTTCAGTGAGTGGGTGAGGAGGCCAGCTGTGACCCCTTCTCTCGCCCTAAGTAAGGGAAGGTGTCTGAGTGGAGAAAAGACCAAGAAGGATGTACAGGCAGGAGCTGACAGAGATGGAGGGCTTCCTTTCAAAAGCTGATTACAGGATTCATATTTGTAAAATCGATTGTCTTTATTACAAATTTATCTTGGCCGGTTTAGGCCAAGGATATATATTTTCTTCAACCACAGATCTAAGTAGTTTGAAAGTCAGATGTCCTTCTTTGCCAGGCTGGGTGAACACCCGTTGGATGTGCCAACAGGCCCCGTGGGATCATTAGTCTCCTGTTAAACCTTTTATGGTTTGCTTTTTTGGTTTTGTTTTTTTTGAGAAAACTCAGGTTAAATATTTATTGTAGAGGAAAGGAATGCTGCTGCTTCTCTTACTTTGTTGCTGTTAGCTGTTTACTAGGCAGTAGCATGCGAATAGTATAAAACCTAAAAGACCTGAAACGCTGTACGGGAAGAGGGAAGAGTCGGTCGGCCCTGGAACCTCTGCCCCGCCCCGCCCCAGAGTGCGGCGCTGTGACCAATTTCCACTGCGTCCGTCCTGAGAGAGTCCATGTACTGTTTCTTTCTCATAGAAAAATGGACCATTGCATTCTTGCTGAGAGAGTCCAGAAAAATGGACCGCATACACATTACTGAAGGATAACTTATTCTTCTGTTCTTCAAATAAAACAATTAGAGTTTTCCACCGCAGTAACTTTAAAGCATCCGAGTTAAGGCCACGGAGAAAGAAGAAAACGAGACCTCACCTCCAATCAGCTAACCTGTTGGCCTCCAGTGAATGTTCGCTGGTTCCAGAGGTTTGTATACATCTATGGGTTCTCTCCCCACTGTGCTCCCCCATTCACAGGGCCTGCACCTTGAGCGGCTTCCTAGCACGTCTGACCAAAAGCGGTTTCACTCAGCATTGTTTGACAAACTCCCCGTCACCTCCTTGGCTGTCTGGGCTCCAAGTTGTCCACAGTTTCCATAATTAACGCCTATCCTCAAAGGTCAAGGTTTGTCACCACGGAGGGTGTACCAAAGCTGCTGGTTCGGAACCTGAAGGCGTTTCTGCAAGAACAAGCCAAAAACTCTCAACCAAGGGCACAGCTCCCCTGCGGAGCATGATATGGCCCCTCTGTGCTCCAGGCCTGGTGTTGGGCCCTGGGGATAAAGGGGTGACTAACCACAGTCCTCTTCCTCGAACAGCTGGTGCGGCCCTGGGCCACAGGCCTGAGTGCTGTCGTGACACAGTTGCTCGGTGTCCCTCATGTGGGCCTCAGTCCCGCGGGAGATGTCTGTGAATGCACGGCATTCATTTCAGACATAAAAGTTCTGCTGTGTTTGTTGTTTATCACTTTCTAGTCCCTTACAGTGCGGCAGTCAGAGGGGTGTGTAAATAATAATACTGGTAATAATCTTCACTTTCTGATGAGTGGAAATAATAACTGCTGTGCATAGGGGTCAGGCCGCATCCCAAGTTCTTCTAAGGTTTACCTTGAGAGGGCCCTGGGAGGTCGGGCTGAGTGTCACCCTCACTTCACAGTCAAGCCCTTGGCCTCAGAGAGAGGAAGTCAGCAGCTTGAGGTCACAAAATTTGGGCTCAGTGGAAGCAGCATTCATGCCATGTCCTAAGGTGCCCACGCCTCAGGCCCTGTGCAAACCACTGCCCACCTGACACCGGGAAGCCACCAAGCCAGCCACTCGCAATTTGTTACAAAATAAAAGTAGTTTTTGAGGTGGGCAATTAACTATTTCTAGAAGAAATCCTTGATTCCCAGTAGACAGCTTCTTACTACTGAGCTAGATTTGTGTTCCAGCAAGAGGTAACATCATTGTTTAATAAAAAGACACACCTCCATTAGTTTGTAGCAGGACCACGAGTTTTGTTCTTGCCACTCTCAGATGTGCAGAGAAACGATAATGTCTTTATTTAAGGCTGTAACTGGTAGAAGTCCTACCCCTCCTCTATGTCCTGGGGGCAGAAAAGAAGGGCAGCTTATAATGGAGTCTGATTTTTTTAAACCAGTCTTTTGAGGTTTTATTTTTCCCTCCCCAATCTGAGAGGGAATGTGGGGAGGTGTGTGGGCGGGGTATGGGAGAATTTACAGTCTGGGGCAAGGGTCCCCTGTCTTTGTTCTTGTCCTTGGGTGTGAGCTGGTGTCAAAGAGGACTGTTGCCTAGTCCTGTCCTGGGTCATCCTGGTTTCTGCTCTACATCTGAGTGCATGCCCTTTCCAATCAGTGCCTGGTAGGACGTCCTTGCAGACTTGTTTACTCCTCGGTGAGTTTCCCTGTGTCTGTGTCTGGTCCCCCATCTTGGCCCCTGGCGGGAGTTTCACCCTCAGCTTCTGGCTCTTAGCTCAGTGTGCCCACTGCACAGGAACTGAAGAAGTCTCTACCAGCAGCCCAGATCCTCTCCCTCTGGCCATACCACGTGGCTCAGTGTCTTCAGCCATGGGCTGTGTTGCTGACCCTTCTGGAGCCCATGCCAGAAGCAGGGCAGGACCCCGCCCCCGCCCCCCCCATCCCCCACTGCTGCGCACCATGTTCCCCTTACCGCATCTAGCCCCCAGTACCTCCCTGAGACAAAATTGGGGCTTACAGACCTACATGTCAACCTCTTGATTCTTCTGCTTGCCATCTTTTCTCACAATCCATTGGGCAAGAAGGGTGGGCTTCTTATTTCCTTCCTCTACATTCTATTTGTTTTCCCAACTCCAACCTCATTAGCTTAAGTCCGAATGGCCAACAGCAGTGAGAGGCGCCTCAGCATACCAGTAATTCTCTCCAGAGAAATGATCATTTCTAACTGTTTCTGTCCTTTTCTTTGGTGCCCTTAAAGTGGATGTTGACCAAGGGTTGTGAAGTCATTTTTGACACTTGACCTTTTTAAGGCCCTCACTGGTGAGTTAGTGCCCCATTTCAGCATGGAGGAATGGTTGACATCAATGGTTTTGTTCTCGGCCATGGGAACCTCGGAGGAAACCAAGATGTAGGAGTCATCTTTAGCTTCGGGGTCTCGTCTCGAGAACTACAGTATACTGGAGGTGTGTGTGTAGACGCGCCATTCTGAGCCTCTCAACAAGCTACTGCAGGGTGGGCAGATAAACTGGAGGTTAAAGAGCTTTAGTTATTGAATAGATCAAAATAAAAGAAGGGCTAATAAAAGAAGGTCATGGACGGCATTGTTGGATTTGAGATAATTTTTCCAGTTTTAGGTTCCGCCCCCACCCCCATTTACCCCATGTTTGTTTGATTTTGTTTGGCTTGTTGAGTTTACTTTTGATAGGTAGGCTAATGTTGATTTAAAACATTTTTTAAAAAATCATTTAATGTTTCAAATATGTATGGAGTCATCATATTTTTTGACACATGGAGGTCACATTCATATGAGAGAGCCGTATTTTTCAGGAGCAAAATATTCCTGGTTTTGGTTGGAACTAAAGATGTCAACATTTTGTGGTGCCCTGTGTGGTGGATCCCAAACTCCACACCACCTGGACAAGTCAGCCAGGAACGCCACTTTCTGAAATAGGTCCTTAGAGCCGATGTTACCGAAGAAGGAGCAACGACAGGAGGTGCACCTCCCCTGGTCAAATAGGCCTGGGAAACGGGTTAGACAGAGTCATCCAGGCTCCGTAACTCTGCGCTTCTTGTCCCTTTCACAGCGCGCACCGCTGCATTAGTCCCAGGGTGGGACTATTGTAGCCAGTACTGACCAAACTCAGTTTTTGAAGAGCATTTCGTGGGGCTAATGTTGTAAGGAATCCTTTCTGGAAAGTGCTGATCTAGGATGAAAACCATGAAGAGGAAAACAAGAAACTCTGTTATCTTAGTATTTCCTTGTGAACAAAGTCTGGGTCCCTGAGTCAGGGAAAGCCTGAGGGATGGAACAATTTCCATGGTTGGCAGAGAGCCCAGGGTCACAGTGCTTTATTGCTCTGGCCCAACAAGTCCTCTCTCACAAAGGAACCAGCACAAGCTTCCTCATGCCTCCGACAGAAGCAGATCATTCCTGAGGAAGGGATGGGGTTGTGCAGCTTGACCTAGAGGTGGGGGAGGGTCTATTTAGCCCCAAGAAGCAAATATCCCTCATCCCAAAAATGACCAGGAATTTCAAGAATTTGCCTTCTTTACCCTAGCACCATATTGCTTTAGACTGTCGATTTTCAATCTCTCTCATCTCATGGCACACATAAGCTAATTACTAATACCCTGCAGCACACAGAAAAATATATTTTTTACTGATCTGACAAAAAAATAGGGATAATTTTGATCCTTTCACACCAGATGGCTATTGTTGTGTTGCCTGTTGTCATTTTTAAAAAATATATTTCAAATTATTTATTTATTTATTTTTAGAGAGAGGGGAATGGAGGGCGAAAGAGCAGGAGAGAAGCATCGATCAGTTGCCTCTCATATGTGCCTGACTGGAGACCAAACCTGCATCCTAGGCATGTGCCAGCCAACCTTTGGCTTTGTGGGATGACGCCAACGCACTGAGCCATACTGGTCAGGGCTGCTGTCATTTATTTTTTAGTTGACAATCTAAGGGAAAAGAAGTCAGTGTCTTGACTAAATAGTCAGGCATTGCATCTTCTAAAGATTCTTGCAGTGCACTGATTGAAAATCACTGCTTTAGAACGCAAATATGATTCTAGCCACATAAAATTTGAATAACTGCAGTTAGTTTGAACAGGATTCCATCTCTGTTTTGTTGTCATCTGGCCCCTTTAACCGAGGTCTTCAAGATGATTACCTAGAGCAGGTGGGGATTAACGAGTTGGATTGACTCTCCAGCCTGTGGACTAATAGCAGTTGGGTAACTAAGTGAACATTTAAGGGCTTCGGGAGGGAGCTGGGCCCCATCTCCCAACTACACTGGAAGTGTACATTGGGCTGGCTTTCCCAATGAATAAAGACCACCTGAATGTGTGTGTGTGTGTGTGTGTGTGTGTTGGTGGTGGGGTGGGAGAGTCAGGCTGAGAGGCTTCTGAAAGAATCTATAGATGGGAACAAAATCTTACCCACCTGGGAAAGACCTCTTGGGCTATATACCACCCTCTAACAGATTTATATGTCTGAGGTATGAAGCCAGCTCTTAGAGAAGCAATTCTATAAAAACAAAGCCACAGAGGGTATAAATTTACCGACTGCACAAGCCATAAATCAGTGGTGAGGGCGTCCAGGGCCCTACAGAGTCACGCTGCCTGCAGAATCAGAGGACAGCATGGCTCAGAGGGCCTCTGCCGGGCCTGTCGTGTCTACTCTCATATAATCGAAGATTTTCCTCCTCCCTTTCCCCCACCAGCCTCAGTCCTGGGAACTGAGATGCTGCTGATTAGAACCTGGGGGTGGCTGTGATTTATCCATTTCTGAAGGCCACCAATGCTGCTTGGAGTTTCTGCCGCGTAACCCTTGTGGTTTTGAATCATTTGAGGGGTGGTTAATAATGGCTAATATTTATCAAGTACTTATTATATGCTAGCACCATTGAATCATTTTCTTATTCTTTCACGTCCTAGTTCCTTCAGAGATTGTTGATATGGGTTGTGTCTTGTCTGTTTCCATACATTTCACAGCAGCTGCACAGTCCTTTGCATTTAATAGATGAACAGAAAACATTTTGGGGATGTGTCTCACCTACCCACTGACCCCTAGTCCCTAAAGAGTGCCCCCTCAAGAATGGGCCCAGGAGCCATGTCTGTACTCCATAACCCTGCTCCCCTGACTGTAGGAAGTGAGCTGCTCAGATTCTGTCTCCTGGGATTTTGGAACTGGGAACCAGACACTGGTTGGGGCAGGTAAAACAGACCTGTGGATCATCATTGCCATCTCTGTCACAGGCACAGAGAACAGAGGAAGGAGGGCTGCCAAGACAGGACAGTGGAGCAGATAGGCAGAGAGCAGCACTGACAAGTGACCGGAGAAGGGTGCCTGTCCCGGCTGCTGGTAGCTCTCCAGGTCCTGATTCCTTCCCCTCCTGAGGCCTGACTGCTCTTCCTGCCTGTGGGTTCTGAGAGATACACCTGAACCCTTACACACTCATCCTCTTTACTGAAACTAAGTTTGAGTTGATTTCTACTTCTTACAACCAGCGAGCCTTGGACTAAGCAACGTGAAACAAATGATCCTTGGTTTATTTCCCAAGCATTTCTTCAGCACATCTTACTGCCTTTATGTTTAGAATGTATGTAGAATCTGACCATTTCTTACCAACCCCTGCTGCCAAGTCTCCATTATCTCACTTGGATTATTGAGACAGGATCTTGGCGGGTTCTCCTCCTTCTACCTTTGCCTCCCTCCAGTGTGTTCTTCATCCAGCAGCCAGATGGGCAGAGCACCCTCCCTCCACTTCCCCTCTCTTTCTCTTGCTTGGTGTGTTCTCCAGTCCCTTCCGGAACAGATTGGTCCTCTAGCCATTAGGGGGACAAAGCAAGGGCAGCACTTGGTGCACCTGGGGGGTGGGGGCTGCCATGGTTCAGAATGAGGTTGGAGCCTGAATGGGGTAAGGAGCGTGTTTCTGTGGAAAGACTACCTGACATGAATCAGAACCCAAAGGGAAGAGAAGGCATCCATGGAGAAGGGATGCCAGAGCCTTTGAAGGGTAGAGGTGTCCAAGTGGCAAGTGGGAAGATGGGAAGACAGAACCTAGGTGGGAGAGGAGCGTGGCCATTGGAAGGAAAGGCCTATTATGGGGTATAAGAGCCCAAGCAGAGTAAGAAAGGTGTCTGCACAGAGGAGAGGCCTGGCATGAAGGGTCAGAGTCCAAGCAGAGGGAGGAACACACCCATATGAGTGGGGGTTGTCCTGGCACAGGAGTCAGAGGGTAAGAATGGTGTGCAGGGGAAGAGAAGCTGGCAGCAGATTGGTGACATCAGGGAGAGGGATCAAAAGAGTAAGTGTTACCAGTACTAATGGGACCCAGGTTCTCACTGCCAGCGAAGGGGGTTACGGTTATAGAGAAAAGCAGAACTTACGAGAACCCTGCCGTGTTGGGATGTCTGTCAGAGCTCATGGCTTTCAGCACATAGCTAGGTAGACGGTAGGTAGATGTATAGATGTAAATGTCCGCTGTAACTGACCACCCCGCGGGGATAAACGACACCTCAACAGCAGTGAACACATCTAGAACACACTCCGTAGACAGGTGGCTGATTGCTAAACTAGAGCATGGGAAGTACAAGAAGAGCCTGGAACAGCTTGTGCCAGGAAGCAAGGACATGCTCCAGAAATGATGGGGAAATGTCAGATGGACACAGAAGCCAGCTGAAAGGGGCTTCTCCTGGCCAAATTTGGGACAACTTGGACATCGGAATAAATGATAGCGATAGATTATAACCTACTGACTAAACTAGGGAACCATTACCCCATACTAATATAAATGAACAAATATCAATGTAGTTTCAAATATTCTCGCCACAAGATATTTTTAATTTGTAAGGGGAAAAAGTGACTTTACAGTGAGGTCTTGGAGACATTAATGAAATGATCAAAGTGAGCGTCATCAGCAACGGGACACATTGAACTCATGCGGCACTGGCAGGATGCGCTAAAAACGTGGCCTCACTTCTCGGATGTTCTCACCAAAGATGCATAACCAGAATCTAATCATAAGGACCAAACTGAAAGACATTCTATCAAATAACTGACTTGTAATCTTCAAAAGTGTCAAGTTTGGGAAGGCTGAGGACATGTTCCCAATGGCAGGAGACTAAAGAGACATGGTGCCGTGTGTGACTCTGAACTGTGTCTGGACCGCAGGGATTCCGTGGATCCGAGCCAGGCTACACTGGTCTTGGTTCTAGGCTGTGGGTTGAGGCTAGGTCTACCACACTGTCTCTCAGCCTCCTTGGTCAGCAGGTCCCGGAGGCACACTATCTTTATGGCTAAAAAGCCAGTCAAGCCCAACTGTACAACCATATTTCAAGTTTCTGCTCACCTCCCATGTGAAATGTCCAGCTGGCTAATGCAAGTCACGAGGCCCAGCCCGATGCCCAGGGAGGGAAGGCACATCCTGCCCTTCCTGGAACGATGACAAAGGTGTGGATGTGTGGTACTGCTACCGTAGGCCAGTAAAGCATCGAGACCAATAATCCAGTCTCCCACACTGCTGTGCCTCAGACCTTTTCTAGGCACACTGTATGGTCTGCAAATTTCCACGTTGGGTCCGTAATAGTACCAAGCACACTGTGAGCTCCAGGAAGGAGCTCATCCTGGCTGATCAAGTGCTGCCAAAGGTTTTTCTGGGTTTTGCGGGGAAGAGACTAAAACTACCGTGTCACTGTCCTTTACCTATGTTGGTTCCAGGCAGAGCTAGCCTGCCTGCAGTCTGGACCCTCCTGCTGAAATGTGAAATGTGCCAAATTTTGAAGTTATCAGTTTCATTTCTCTGTCCTGGAGAAATAATAATAGATATGGTTTAAGGTGGGGGGGAAGGACATGAACAAGGGTGCCTCTTAGAGCATGGTTTATAAGCATGACAAAGGGGAACTTCCCAAGGGTCCTTCAACATGGAGAGTTAAATAATGCTGGCTTTTCCATGGTAGTTAAAAAGGCTGAAGAATGAAGTATAGTTATGTGTTCTTATGAGCTCAGTTAAAGAAGAGGAACCACTAGGAAGTACAGCGTGCGTGTGTGTGTGTGCGCGTGCACGCGTGTGTGGTTGGATGATCTTGCAGTCTGTTGTCTTCTCACCTGATGCTGGAGCCTGAAGTCCACAAGATAGGCAGGTAGAGAAGCGTGGGGCTGGCCAGGCGTGGCAGCTTGAGGTTTCCCTCTGCCCAGTCCTCTGCTGCCTCCTTCCTTTCATAGACGTTGATTCCTAATAAACATCTTGGACCCTCAACTTCATATCAGCATCTGCTTCTGGAGACCACGATCTTTGACAACTGGTATAGGGAAATGGTCCAAGAAAGCAGGTGGTAATGTGGGCCTGGGAGCTGGATCACTTATCCCAGGGCAGAGCCTGGAATAAGGTGGTGGCCCAGCTTTTTTAATTCCCCTGGTGGTGAAGTCGGTGGTACAAAAGTAGGCATGGGAGGTATCTGAGAGCTATGGAGACCCTAGAGCTGTGTGGATAAAGGGATTGGATGTCTATTACTAAGCCCCTTTGATGCTCTGTGGAGAGATAATGGACAGTTGAGGGCCAGTAACAGGCACCTAAAGGGCAGGTGGGAAAGCCAGAGGGCCTCTTTGTTTCTACAAAGAAGCTCGAGTCTCCTTTAGAAGAGGGCAGAGACTCAAACTCAGGATTTAAAAGGCCAAGTGGCTGAACCAAAGAAAGTGAAATGCCTACCTAAGCAGTTGTGTTATGCTAAGGATGAGACCCAGGGACTCTGACATCACTAACAAGTTCAGTGATCACTCTCCTTTGTAAGCCAGGGCTGAATGGCTGCTATAGACTTTGTCTCCCTGATAGTGATGGTGATGATGGGACCTACAAATAATAGGTTGGGGGCACGGCTTTAACCTCCAAAGCCAGGAGACCACAATGACAATGGCTGGCAGAACTGAAGTGGTCACCAAGAGTGCCTGACAGAAATTTATGGAAATGGTTAATGTATCGGTGTCACTAGGGGCAAATAGCTGGAAAGTTGATTAAGGTACTGCTATTCAGCTTGTACCAGCAGAAGAAATCAAGGAGAGAGGAATAAAAGATTGAGGTCCAATAAAAAAACATATTCCCTTGCCCACTGTCCAGACCTAAGCCAGTTTTTAGGTGTGGGAGCCACTGACTGCAGAAGTTGGCAGATCTTCAAAAAGAAGAGCCCCGTAACACTATGGCATGTGATACCTCTGTCCTTCCCTCAAGGGGACCTGTGGTCATTTATTCAGGCCCTTCTGCAGTAGAAAACTGGGAACATGCAGACATTTAAGAACAGTTGGAGACAAGGTCTGAGCTGACATTGCTACCCAGAGACTTGAAGTGTCATCATAGTTCTGCTAGAGGGGAGCATAGGGGTCCGTGGAATAAGTGGGGTCCCGACCCAGATCCTGCTTTCAGTGGGTCTGCTGGGTCCCACCACTACCAATGCGCATTTTTCCCACCCACCCCCACCTCTTTACCCTCTTGATTCAGAGTTTTTTGAGAATAGGACCAGTGTCTTTGAATTCCCCTCACTGCCTGGCATGATGCCCACCTCGCATCATGGGGTAGGTACTTAATAAATACAAGTTTAATTGAAGCTTTTCTTGACCATTCCCTGCTGGATGGGAGCCATACCTCCCCTGGATGCCTATAGCTTCCAACATTTATTATACACATATTTGGAGCTTTAACCCATACTGCCCTTACTTATTTTTTTTAACTTTTTATTTTGAAATGATTATAGACTTCAGGAAGTTATTCAGGAAGACACTAAAAAAATAGCACAGCAGGGTCCTGTCCATCCCTTGTCCCTTCGCCCATTTTCCCCAATGGCAGCATCTTACGTAACTGTAGTACATGAAGAAACCAGGAGACTGATGGTGGAGTACCATTAACCAGGCCACAGATGGTGTTTGGATTTCACCAGTTTTTTAACGTGCTTTTCTGGAGTGTACATATAGTCATATTAAATTTTTATCTCCTGTAGAGAGACTTGTGTGACCACCACTACAATGAAGGTACAAAGCTGTCCCATCACTACAAAAGAACACCCTCCCGCTACCCCGTTATAGTCATATCCTGTCCCTACCCCTGACAACCACTGATCTGTTCTCCATCCCTACAGTCTTGTCCATTTGAGAATGCTATATAAGTGCAATCATGTAGCATATTACCTATTGAGCTTAGTAAATTCAGCATAATGCCCTTGAGTTGCACCCAAGTTATTACTTACGTCCCTTTGCATTGCTGAGTGGTACTCCAGTGTATGGATCTGCCACAGAGTTTATCTAGTCACCCGTTTAAGGACGTTTGGGTTGTTCCTGCTTTTTGAGAATTGCAAACACAGCTGCTTTGAACATTCATGGCCAGATCTTTGTGTGAATACAGTTTCATTTCTCTCGGATGAATGCGCAGAGGTGTGACTGCTGGGTCACATGGTAGGTGTGCTTAATTTTATAAGAAACTGCTAAACTGTTTCTAGAGAGGCTGGACCATATCACATTTCCACCACTGTGTGTGAGAACTCTGCATCCTCGCCAGCACTTGTGAGAGGTGGTATTTGGTTTTTAGCTGCTCTAGTACATGTGTACAGGTTGTCATTGTGGTTTAGATTTGCATTTCCCAGTTGGCTAATGATGTTGAACATCTTTTCATATGCTTATTTCCATCCGCATACTCTCTTTGGTGAGGTGTCTGTTGAAGTCTTTGTCTATTTTCTAATTTGTTTATATTCTTACTGTTGAGTTTTAAAATTTCTTTTTATATTCTGGATATAAGCCTTTTGTTAGAAATGTGATTTTCAAATATTTTCTGTGGCCTGTCTTCTCATCTTTTAGTGGAGTCTTTTATAGAGCAAAAATTTTGAGTTTTGATAAAATCCAATGTATTGACTGCTTTCTCTTATGGATTGTGATTTTGGTGTCAGTTCTAAGAACGCTTCACCTAAAAATCTTTGTGAAGAGTTTTCTACTGTGTTTCCTTCTGAAAGCTTTATATTTTATATTTAGATCAATGATCTATTTTGAATTAATTTTTTATAAGGTGTGAGATTTATTTTAGCTTGAGTATCTTTTTGCTTATGAATGCCTTAAATAATTGTTCTAAGACTTTGTTGAACGCTCCCCTTCTTGATTACTTTTTAACACCATCACCTTTTTCACCACCTAAATAAAAAGACAAAAAGTAGGGACCACAGCTCATGTTTCTTGGCGTTTCCCTCTGAACCTAGTGCTCATTCATTCGTTCAACAAATAGTAATTGAATACTCACTATGTGCCCGAACTGTGCCAGGTGCTCAGAATACATCTGTTCTCATGGAGCTAATAACCCAGTGGAGGAGAAAAACAATAAGCAATGAAAAAATGGATGATGTTGTAACGAAGTGCTCAGAGGGGAAAGAAAGCCTTGCAGAGACAAGACCAGTGGCCTGGGCGGGCCTCCCCCCCACCCCCCACGTGGTTAGGGAGGGGCACTCAGGGGGGGCTGTGCCTAAGCTGAGATCTTAAGATCTGTGCTGCCACTCTGACTGTCACTGAGGAAGAGGGGTGGGTAGAAGCCCCACTCTTTATTGTCCGGCTGTCTGTCTGTCTCTATACCTTCCCATTCTCACAGCTGAAAAAGGCACTTGAAAATATTTATCATTTTACATTATAAAATAAAAAATGTATACAGTATAATACATCTCCTGACATGGAAAAATATCCTCAACATATTGTTCAGGGAAAAAAAGACAGTTTCAGGAAATTCTTGCCTTTCCCCTGCCGCTTCCCCATACTGTCCTTTAGCCACCAGAGTTCCCCAAACCCCTAATTTCTTCCCCTTGGGCAGTGATAAGGCTCTAGATACTTGAGAAGGTTCCAAGTAGTCTGTATTGGTTACTGACCCTCCGAGCTATGTCATGGACCTCCCACCCTGACCCCTCCCCACCCCCATTGTCAAGTCTACCTGGGAAGAAAGCAGGTGTTCCCAGCTTACAGGACTGAATGGCTAGACTGGAAGGCAGTGGGGCCTTAGCGGACCAGGCAGAGCCCAGCAGGAGCCCCGCCTAGGAGAAGGATACAGGGGCGTCCCCAATGTCTACAGCCCAGTGTGGTTTTGTGGTTCCCCTTGGATTTTGGATGTTCATAAAACAAGCTGCCAGCTGCCTGCCTGCCACGTGGGTGAGGCTCTGCGGGTCGAGTGCCTTTCTGAGAGTTGAGTGGGCTGACAGGGAGCAGCACAGCGGTCCGTCCACCTTCTCGGCTCCCTGGAGTGCTGCACAGAGCCAGGCAGGGAGACCCAAACTGCCTGCATGGGGCCTTCTGGCAATGGAACAGTACACAGGCAGGATTCCACGGGGCATCTCTCAGGTGTCCCAAAGGGCCTCCAAGTTTTTCATTCTTCTCTCTGTCTGCTTTTGTCTGTACCTTTCTCTGGGCTTACCTGTCATCCCAGATCTCCAGAAGCCTGTCGGCACTTAGCACATGCAGACACAGAGGGGTGAGCCTCCCCCTTTCCGGGGCATTCTCAGCGTATGTGTGTTTTGGGAGGCACAGAAGTGTGGGGAGGGAGGATTGAGTGGATTTTTTTTCTCCTATGGACATTGTCAGCCAGTAAGAACTTTCAAGCAGAGACAAAAATTGTTGCTTTTAATATCTGAGGGCAATCTGATCTTTGCTGGAGGACCTGGCAGGGCCTCCCATTGCTGGTGGGGGAGAGCAGTGGAGGCCAAGTGCCTTGGGCCTGGCACTCTGAGAATGTGGCCTGCCAGCTCTGGGGCTGGGGGGGGGTCCTGTTCCAGCCCTGTGGTCTCTGGATGACTTAACCAGGAGGTTGCCTAGGTTACGCAGGCTGAATCTCAGTGAGCCCAGTTACTCATTACCTCTCCCTGGGCTTGGCCCGACATGAGTAGGCAGCTTTGCCTCCTGGCACTTGGTCTGCCCACCCAGACTCACTCCTCTGGGGGTGTGTCCCCAACCTTTGTCCACAGCCGGCAGGGGGAAGGCCAGTTGAGCTGGGACGGGACTCAGTCTCTTCTTGCACTTGACGCTTCCCTCAAACCTGACATTTGTTCTGTAGTCCCTCACTGACTGGTCTGGCTCTGCAGACAGGCCCTTCTCCTCCTCCTTGGAAACCAGAGACACCAGGATCCCTGAGAATGGCCAGGAACTGGGGTGTGGCCTACAGGTCACCCCCTGGGTTCATGCTACATCATCTACCCGTTCCTTTTGGACCCTTACTGCAGAGACTCCGGTCACCAGGTTCCTGCACTGGTGCACCCCTCAGAGGCATCAGTAGCACCCCAAGCCTCAGAGAAGCTCAGAACTGGCTGTAGTGCCAGACTGCCTGGGCTCAGACCCTGACGCCACCCCTTACCTGACCTGTGATCTTAGACATGTCTCATGACCTTGCTGAGGTTTAGTCTCCTCTTCTGTGTTGTGGGAATGGGAACATACCACCATCTCAAAGGACTGTTACGGGGATTAGAGAGGATCAAGTATGTGAAATGCTTAGCACGCTGCCCAGTTCACAAGTGCATGCTCATTACCTTGTGCTCATTGTTTTCGTCATCTCTTTCAGCATTGACCTGCCTTGTGTTGTCTTCCTCAGGATCGATCTTCCTGCTCAGTGACAGTGGCTAGTAGAGAATTAACTTAGGTGGTTAAGACACTAATAACAACAACAACAGTAAATCCTTATACAGCACTTTCAATGTGGCAGTCACTGTTCTAAGCACTTGATATATGTTATTTACTTAACCCTCCTGACATATCTCTAAGATGGGTACTATTATTATCCCCACTTAAATGAGGACATCGAGGCACGGTTGGGTGAGGAGACACAGCGAGTGAGTAGCAGATCCAGGATTCAGGCCCTGGGAGTCTGGCTCCAGAATCTACAGTCTTGACCCCGACACACATTTGATTTGCTTCCCTCAGAAAACCCAGGGCAGAGGGAGAGTGTGCCGCAGACGTGCACGGAGTGAGGGTCAGGCTGGGCTTTTAGTGCTTTTCCTGCCACCCTAGGCAGGAAGCCACCATCTCTGCTTAATGCCTCGTGTGCCTCACTGTTGCAGAGTATTTTGTGATTTGCCAGGTGTTTTTCACGCACCTGCAATTTATCTGCCTCGTCCAGCAATCAGGTGGGGCAGGCAGAAGAGAGTAATTGTTATTTCTATTTTACTGAGGCTCAAAGAGGTGAAGCAACTTGCCCAAGGTCACCCAGATAGAACCAAATTATAGGTCTTCAGTCTCTGAATGCAAATTGTTTCTCCTATATTATCCTGCCTTTTGTTGAGGTCAACGGTAAATTTCTAGACCCGAAAACCATGATGTAATAATAAAATCCTGAAACTAGAAGGTCCCTTAGAGCCATGCATTTTGTTTGAATATACTTGAACACCTCCACTGATGGAGGACTCACTACCAATAAGAGTCAACTGGAGAGTGTATTCTGATGGTACACAAGGAGGGGGTGGCTGGAGGCACGGCCAGCCCTGTAGATGTCTGCCCCATGAGTGAGGCTGTGGGACTGAGCCTCTCTGAGGACATCCCTGAAGCCAGGCCCCCAGGTCTCCCTCTCAGTCCTGCCCCACAGCCCTCTCAGTCCTTCCTCTCCAAAACCACAGTTCCTCCCTCAGAAGGGAGCCGTCTCTGCACAGATTGGTTAAGGTTTATTAGCCCTTAAAATTCCTCCAAGATGAGTTGGTATTTATTTCTCTCCAAAGCTTATGTAACTGTAAGAGGATACTGAGGCTGCCAAAGCTGTCTGTGGTTTGGATGGCACTTGCAGTGGTTTCTTTTGGGAGCTAAATATTGTAATGAATGATCTCATACTATCATTTTCTTTGGAACCAAGTCATACTTGTCCCAGTGGTGCCCGGAGCTACCTCCCAGGTCCCTGCTGTTTTGATTCAGGCTAGTACCTGTGTGTAGGGTGAAGGGGACAGGGAGAGCAAAAATTAGTCCTTTGAGACAACTTGGCCACTCAGCTTCTTCAAGGAGGCTCAGATCTGGGTCTTCAGCCAGGGCTGAGGCTCTGGGTGGCCCTCTGTGATTGGGCTGCTGGGGAGATGATGGGGATGGCCAGCCTTCTAGCCACCGTCTGTTCCAATTTGAACTTCTGTAAAGAGGCAGAATGGGGACTTGGAGTAGGAGTCTTGTCTGGGGGTCTGACTGCTGGGAGATCACAGGCTAATCCTGAAGAACTGTCGGAGCTGGGGCAGCTTGGTATCAGGAGCCTCCAGCTGTTGGGTGAGAGGTACCATTTATCTAACACTTACGGCATAGCAGGAACCAAGCTAAGCACTTTGCCTGCATTCACAGGGGAGGCGTGTGAGCCAGTGGGTTGGAGGGTAGACTGTAGTGAGAGTAGCTGGCTAGGTGACATTGTCTGTCCTCATCTCTAAAAAATGGGGGTGATAACAGCCCTTGGCATGGGGTTGTCAGGAAAATTAAATTTGATAATGAGGACCGAGCTCTCAGCAGTGCCTGGCACTAGTAAAGAGCTCAAGAAATGTTAGCTACTATCATCATCGTCATCTAATCTAATCCTCGTAAAAACCCTGTGGGGTGAGGACTCTTGATCTTGTTTGGGGGGGGAAGAAATGAGGCTTAGAGAGGTCATGTGATCAAGGTCATATAGTGAATGAGCCACAGGGCTGGGATGTGAAAGCTTCACTCAGCCTCTAGTATCCCCAGGCCTGGTGTCGGGGGAAGCACAGCTTCCTGCATGATTCCTTCCTCAGGGAACTTGAAAGCTGCCACGTGCGGGGCTGGGGAATGGGATGAGCTGGGTTCCCTGCCATGCAGGTCTGCCCTCCTGGCCAGTGGTTCTCAGAAAAGACTTTCAGGGGCCCACTAGATCCTGAGCCGACAGGGCTTGGGGACCATGTCGGTGTTGTCCACCATGTCCCAGCTCGGAGCACTGTGCCTGGCATATGGCCAGCACTCAGAGTCCCTGTTGGGACAACTTACACCTGCAGTGACCCTTTGGGCACCATCATTTTAGCAAGTGGAGACTGGCTCCTCTTTCTGTCATCAGTAACCTCTTTGACCCTAGTGACATGATGCGCGTGCCAGCCACGGGGCTGATTAGTCCGTGGGGAACAAACTGCCTGGGGCAGGTGAGGAGGAAGGAGGAATCTGTGCTGGGAACAGACTGGCTGTGGCAGTCAGAGCTCTGGGACCTAAGGAGACTGTAGGAGGGCAGGCTTGATGGGAGCTTTGAAAGCCCTGGTCAGGTGCCTTGAACTTAGTGGGTAAATATTCACAAATCACCAGCTGTGTGCCTGCAGAGTGCTTGGGGGTTACAGATGCAACTCGAAGTGAGATTTGTTTTCTGCTTCCAGAGAAGACCCAGGCTGGTGGGGAAAGGATGGCAGAGGGTAATCAAATAAGTCATTGTTAATTATAAAATGTGATCATTGTTATGAGTGAAATGAGCCCTGGGTTAGAGACATGCAAAAAATAAAAATGTAATAAAAAGAGGCTTGGGTACAGAGATGGAGGAACACAGACAGAGGGGGAGTTCCCATGTGTGTGCAGTCAAGGCAGGCCTCGCAGAAGAGGGGACAGTTGAGCTCCTTTGGAAACAGTGTAAGGCCTCAAATGGAACTTGGTCTTCCTCCCTGATAGTCACAGGGGAATTGGAAGCTCTGACTCCCCAAGCTGGCGCCACAGCCTAAGTAAAGCCATGCTAAGGCATTTCCGAAGAGGCCCTGGGCCAGAATCTCAGGAGTAGAGGTCCTGCCCCACCCAGGAGGCTGGGAGTAATTAACAGTGAAGGGGCTTAGAGAGGGCTTAATTAAAGAAAGAAGCCATGGCTCCACCCAATCGGGTGAGAGGCGCCATACACCCCTGTTCCCCAAGGGCATGCATGATACTTGTTTTCAAAAGTTTTTCCATGTTTATTCCCCAGGTTTGGGATCTTCTTAAATTTTGTAAGTGTCCCCAGCATGAAGAAAACTCTGGATTTTTGCTTCACTCCTTTGCAAAGCATCGTCCACTTCTAGTATTCACTCTTGGTCACCTTCACACATACCCGGCAGGTCCTGTTGGTTCCACCCCCAAAATAGCTCTTGAATTCAAATCCATCCTCTTCTCTGTAGCTCCCGTGTCCCTATTGCATACCAGGCCACCTCTACTTGCAGCCAGGGGTACTTTTAAAGATGTTGGCCTTTCATTGCTTTCTTATTGACATTTGGAACCAAATAGTAACAACCTCTTTCCAAGACCTGGGAGGCCCTGTGATCTGTCCCTGTCCCCTCTCCATCTCCATCTTATACCCTGCGCTTAGCTCTCCCTGCCCCCTCTTCACTCAAATTTAGGGCCTGCACCCAGGCTGCTCCCCATGCCTCAGGAAATCATCTGATTGGATGAGGTCTGAGCTCCAGTGTCATGTCCCAGCTGGAAGCATGCAGCAGAGACAGTGATTGACATCTAGGCTTCAGTGCTTAGAAGCAGGAGGCAAGGCGCTCTGTGGGTCTCAAAATTCCTGTGAACGTGGGGCACAGGAAAGCACACCTTTGACAGGAGATGTTTAGTAAATGTTACAGTCTCCTTCCTACTTTGGCTGAAGCAAGAATATATCCCTTAGAGTGCTTTATACTTGACACTTTTCAGGGCTTTTTCCCATCCATTTATTACCTTTCTTAAAGCTGTTGAAATCCTACCACAGGGCAGGGTGAGTACTGGGATCTCCTTATCAACCAGGAAGTGGCCTCAGAGAGGTTACAGCTCTGCTCAAGGTCACACTGGGGAATGGACAGTGAAACTGGGACTGATGACAGCTGCATTTGATCTTCTCCTGAGGGTGACAATGTGGAGGGAGCAGGAGGACTCTGAGGTGGGAATGATCTTGACACGTCTGAGGAACAGGTGGTGGCCCCAAAATGTAAGTGTAGTGAGCATGTGGGAAAGTGGTTTGACTGGAGGTGGGAGAGGGAGGTGGGACACAGACCTCGCAGGGCTCTCGAGGCTGTGATAAAATGTTTGAAAGCTTGGGTGGGTTTTCAGTTGAGCAGGGAAATGATATGATTGATTTGTATTTGAAAAGATCACCCCATAGAACTTTCAGACTTCCTGAGCTTCATTCTCCTCCTCTGTTAAAATGGGAATAGTCAAAGGTATCTCACAGGATGATTGAGGGGCGATGAAAGACATGCAAGCACCAAGCAAATCGATTTACATTTTATGAAATGCACAACAAATGTAAAGACCTTGCAGATTTGAAGCTCTCCACTTGGGAGTGGGTTGGCTCCTAAAGGGTTAATCAAACCTGTCTTGGGAAAAGCAATCCCACTCCGCTAATATAATGGTAAGGGATGCAATTCAGGCTGTTTATTTTTTAGAGATTTGGTCCTCCTATTAAGCAATCACCCTGTTTATGTCATTGCTAATTGAAGTAAATTGCTTTCTACAATCAAATCGGGAAGTTCCCTCTTCTGATCACGAAGGGACGCAGACCCTGGTTCCTGGTTTTAGTATTTAGTCTGCCTTGAGCTTTGCCCTCTAATTAATTGCATGCATTCCACTGATTTCCTTAACCATGCAGTTGGCTTGCTGTTGGGTCCACAATGCGTTGATTTTGAAATTGCCCTCTGGGACTGGAAGTGTTCCCTCTCCTTCTCTGCCCCACCCCACCACGTTCCCAATCCCAGCCCCAGCCAGAGCAGCCTTCCTGGTGGTGGGTTGTGGCCTTCCAGCAGATGTGAGAGGTGGAGGTGAGCAGCAGGTGTGACTACCTCTGGTCCCTGCGGGTGGAGTGCTTCCCCAGGGCTCATCAGTCTTCTGCTCTTCCTCTGTTCTTTCCACAGGAGGAAAGTGGCGGGGTGGTTGGCAGAGAGTAGGCACCGTAATTCTTCAGGCTGTTCTGCCACCACACACGTACACACTGTCAGTTCTCTGCCATCCCATGGCCTGGCTAGAAAAGGACTCTTGGGGACAGGGCAGGTTATGGGGAGACTTTACCAGAAGACAATGAGTGGGACAGAGCCTGGGCCTGGGGCATGGAGGATGGGGGAGGGGAGTTGGGGGAGGTATTCTAAGGGGGGGGATGCAGTGACTCCTAGGGCCTGTAGCTCAGCCCCATGGAGGGTGTCCCAGTGTCTGTTCCTAGTCTTGATATTCAGGGGCAGAGCGTGGCAAGGAGGTGTCTGATGCCGGACAGAGTTGTCAGGTTGGATGTCCTTGGAGGCCCTTCTCCCAATTTTTGCCAGGCAACCAAGAAAGTAGGCAAAAACTGTCCCCATCACTCTTCTTCCAGGCCAAAAGGAAAATAAAGGCCCCAGGATTCAGGCCAAGGTGACATATTTTGGATATTTTACCTTGAGGTATGCAGAGCATCTCTTCATGGATCAGTCTTGTGCCCCCGCAGAAGGCAGCCTTCGAGGTCCAGCGCAAGTGCTGCCGCCTGGGCCAAGGGGGCTGCCTGCTGCCCTCAGCCGGGACTCCTGCCTGTCTGATCCCCAGGCACCGCATACCTCTGGGGCAGTGCTGTGCCCCTTGTGCCCTGTACTTGGTCCTGTATTCGAGTTTCTGAGACTCCTAGGTCTGGGGATAAAGACTCAAATCAGGCACAGCCCCTGCCTTCAAGGAGCTCATGGTATGGTGGAAAAGCTAGTCAAGTAATCAGGAGCTAAAATCACTAACTCTCAGAAATGGCATTTTTTGAGTGCTTACTGGGAGCCAGGCACTTTGCTTAATGTGTGTTGACTCATTCAGATGATAAAGTCAAGGCTGAGTCACTTTGGAAAACAGTGTGGCGGTTTCTTAGAGAGTTAGACAGCAATTTACCATCCTACTCCCAGGTGTATACCAAGAGATTTGGAAGCCTATGTCCACGCAAAAACTTAGACACAAATGTTCATAGCAGCACTGTTTATAATAGCCCCTTCAGCAATAAGAAGGAATGAAGTACTGATATATTCCGCAATGTGGATAAACCTCAGAAACTTTATACGGAGTAAGAGAGCCTGACACAAAGGGCCTCACTGCATGAGTCCATGTATACGAAATGTCCACAAAGGCAAATCGCTGGGCCAGGAGGTGGGTGAGTGGTGCCTGGCGCTGGCGGCAGCAGTGAGGATTAACTGTAAATGGGCCCGGGGGATCTCCTGGGTCATAGAACTATTCTAAAGCGGGATGATGGCGATGGCTGCACAACTCAGCAGATTTATTAAAAAGTATTAAGTTGTATACTTAAAATGGGTGAATTTTATGATATGTAAATTATTCTTCAGTCAAGTTTTTGAAAAATTGAGGCTAAGGTCACGTAACCTGACTGAAGTGAATGGCTATTGAATAGTGAATCTGCATTCAAACCCAGGGGAAGCTCGAGCAGGCCTGGGACAGGGCGGGAATTCTTGGAATGTTTTTGGACAAGGTGGCAACACTTGGGCTGTGTCTTGAGGTCTTGTGTACGAGTTCACCTTCTCCACCAGAAAGCCTTCTCAGCTCCCATCTTTGACCTCCACTTGCTTTAAGAGCTGGGTCCCACTGCGTTAGCAGAAGAGTGTCCACTCTTGGAGGAGGAGGATGGCCCCAGCCATCTCCTTACATGAGGAAAATCCATAATTGGTGACTAGTGTGGCTTCTGGAGAGGTGCTTCAGCTGGAGCAGGGGGCAGGCTGAAGACCCAGGCGCTGGCCCTGCTGAAGTCCAGGGCTGTTTTGCACAGGTGGACACAGTCCTCTACCCCTCCTCAGGCTGGCTGGAAGGAAAACTCCAGGCCCCTTGAGAATTCTTTCTGGGGGCTCCCTCCACACGCATATTTGGGGCTAAACAGGCAGAAGGCAATAAAGCCTTTAAAAACATTTCCAAAACCTTTCCGGAGTGTTCCTCACTGACTTAGTCATAGCGGTTCCCAAAGAGCAGAGTGGTTGGGAGTCCCCCTCTCCCTCTAACCCCTGGTGCAGGCACATTGTTTGCAGAGAATGAAAAGTCAAGAATTAAACCGACCTAAAGGACTGCTTGCCATACACCAGTAACTCGAAACAATGTCAGCGATGCAGTATTCCCGCCCCCGGGGCAGACTGCCCCTCTGCCTGCCCTAGTGTGCTGCTGTTTGGTCGCTGACTTGCTGGCGAGTCACACAGACTCACGACACATCGGCTCAAGACAAAAAGGAAATGTGCCATGAAAAACTGGGGTCTCTCCTTCCTCCAGGACCCTGTGACATGCCTCCACTCCTCTGTGTGTTGGCCACTCTGTTGTTCCCTCTCTAGCTTTCTCAGCTGTATTAAAGTGACATGTCTTCAATTCCAGGAACTGGCAGAGACTGACCTACCTCTTGTAGCTTCAATTCCAGATTCCTGAGAGTTAGAATCTCACAGCACCACAGTGAATCAGGACTCCGATGCTAATCCGATGGCCAAAGGAGGGCATCCTGAAAACGAGGGCCGCTGGGGCCCACGGGGGCTTGTGTGCTGGCAGACACCCCAAAACATGTGTGCTGTATTCACCTGGAAATAGTTTGAGAGGATCCGACTGTTCTGTTTGGGACCCCCATGAATCTGTTTCTTTATATATCCGTTTTCTTATGGACATATATCCTTCTTCACTTAAGTGATCTGGAGCGGATTTTTATTTCTTACAATAGGATAGTCCTTGACCAAAAAAAGAACGTAACTTAATGGGCAAAGTGGCCACACAGAAAAGGCTAACACCCTTGGCTAGAGACGCGTTGGGGTTTGGAGGAAGGCACAGTGTGCCTCTGAATGAGGCACAGGTCTGTATGTTGATGCTTCCCAGTGGGGAGCTGTCCTTCTCAGAGTGGTGGTAAAATGAGACGTGCTGTGACTGAGTGGGTCATCTGTCCCTCTCCTCTCTGCCCTACCCTTTCCCACGGATTTTCCATTCTCCCACCCAGACAACTCTGAGTAAGGAGTTCCCCAGTCTGCATTTTTCTAAGGGTCAGCAAGCTCATCTCCACCCCTCCCCGTCCTGTCCTCCCTGGCTAGGGACCAGGCCCCTGATTGGCAGGGGAGCTTGCGGGCTCCGAGGCCCTCAAAGCCTCCAGAGGAGATACAGCAGGAGGGACCAGCATCACCTGTAAGGTATTCTTACCAGAAATGTGTAACCTGAATGCAATCCGGCTTCTACTTGCCATTTACAGAAATAAGAGGAATACGGAAACAATTTAAATGACACTACCCTGCTCTTCGGAAACCACTGTGACTAATCAGACAAATAGGAATATGGAGTGCTCAGTGAGTTAGCAGCCTAGAGCTGTCACAAAGCCCACGCCGTTTAATGAAAAGGTCGGGGGGCAGTTCTAGATCAAAAGAGGCTGAAAAGACATAGTAAGTACATGTAGACTACAGACTTAAATGGCTCCTGGCTCAAATAGATAAAAAAGTGTTTTGAGAAAATACGAAGGAATTTGACTCTAACCTAGTTTACTGGATATTAGGAAGTTGGTGTTGATGTTCTCAAGTGTGACAGTGCAGACTGATTATGAGGAGAATATTATTATTTTGGAAGTTGCATGAGAGAATATTTGCCCCTTATTTTACATTTTCTTCTAAATAAAAACTACATATTTGTGTGTGTGTGTGTGTGTGTAAAGAGCAGTTATGACAAAATATTTACAGTTGTTGAATCTGGGTGGTTGTTATAAGGATGTTTATTGCTTTATTTTTTCAACTCTGCTTATATTTCAAAATTTTCATAATGAAAAGCTGGGAAATGAAAGTAAACAAGTAAGATTAGACTTGAATCTGGCTTCCTCCATTTACTAAGTGTGGGCCTTGAGCCAGTTACGTAAGCCTTTGAGACTCAGTTGTCTTTTCTATAAAGTGGGGATAATAATAGTGCTTACCTCATAGGCATGTTGGGAAGATGAAATAAGATCGTTTCTGTCATGCCTTTAATATAGTGCTTAGTCCAAAAATGCTCTAGTGAGTTGACTTTGTCCATGAACAGCAGTAACACGGGGGAACACCATGTGGCTTCTTCCCTACCAGCTTCCTCCTTGGTCAGAGACTGGCTTCTCAGTCAACCAGCAAATTCTTATGAAGCTGGCTGTCTTCTTTTTGCCCCTCCAGATCCGATCTTCCAGTTCTCCGCCCTGCCCTGTGACCTGCGGGGCTGACAGGGGTGGGATGCACCTTGGGCTCACTTCCCTCCAGTTTCTGGTTGGGTTCGGCGAATGGGCAGCGCTGGCAATGGGTACGGAGGGAGGAAGGAAAGTGAGGTAGGTTGCCTTGGGTGGACACCATTATCTCCTTTCAGGCTTAGGAATGTGCAGCTCCTCCCACCCCACCCCAACCCCCTGTGGCTCTCTCTCTGGCACACTGCACTCCCTGTTGCTTTCCTGCAAGTCTGTAACCAGAGCCTCGTTAAACTGTTCATCGATCCAGTTGGAGTATACCACCTCTTTCCTACTACCACAACTCCAACCGACACAGAGCCTGCTGCGTGCTGAGCATTTTGCCAGGCCCTGAGGGATATCACCCTTAGTAAACAGACATAGCCCTATTCCTTCTGGAGCTTACTGGTCTCCACATCAGGCCTGTCCCCATGGGGATTTCTGAGCTGACACTGAGTTCCCTATTCCCATGGACTGGTGTACACTAAAAAGACCAGCCAGGACCCCTTCCCTGCTTTCAGCCCCAATACGCAGAGAAATCTGACAGATGTCCTGGGATATCTCGGCCCACCCCAGATCTTTAGATCAACCAGCAGAGGGAAATGTACCTGCACCCTCTTTCTCTCTCTGTTGTTTGTCTAGGAACCTAAGAGCTCCGTGGACCCTCCTTAAATGACACAAGGCCAACAAATGTGGTAACACATAGCAGGATGCTGTGTGCAGTGTGAGGCTTTATTCAATCAAACTCACGGTGAGAACTCAGCACATTTGTCTACGACAATAGGATTAGATGATGTTCTTTTTAAAAAAGATTTTATTTATTTATTTTCAGAGAGAGGGAATGGGAGCGAGAAAGAGAGGGAGAGAAATATTGATGTGACAGAGAAATACCAATCGATTGCCTTTCATATGCACCCCAACTGGGGACCCAGTCTACTGGGGAACTGAACCCAGCAGCCCAGGCATGTGCCCTGACTGGGAATCGCCCCAGAGACCTTCCCAACGACCTTTCACTTTGTGGGATGATGCCCAACCAACTGAGCCACACCAGTCAGGGCTAGATTATGTCCTTAGATGTTTCCTTGAGTCTTTCAATATCTGCATAAGTGACCCCCAAATGAGACTTGGGGTTTATGAACTCAGGGCCTTGCTTTGTATGTCCTATGAGAATGGTTTTCCCCCTCTCACTGCAAACACAAGAGGTGGACATTGTTTGTGGGCAAGTTTTCGTTGCAGCCACGTGGTAGACAGGCCCTGCCCTGGTCATGCCCCTGCTGTGTTCAGTGAGTGATTTCACACCTCTCTTCTCCCTGTTGGGAAGGTTTTCATGATGAGACCTGTCTTTTCCGCCAAACACCACGGAGATAGTCGATGAGACTTGAGTCTGGTTTGGTAGCTCGCAGAGGGTCCTCTCAGAGAGCACAGTTTTCTCTCACGGCCCCGTGACATGATCAAAAACCTTCCTGGCCTGCGCTTCTCCAGGACCCCGGAAAGCTGAGCCATGTGGAGAGTTTGTCTGCATTTGGGTCACACCCCCTGGCTCCACGCATTGGCTGCAAGGTTGTGATTACAGCTCCTAAATACGAGCCTCACCCAGAGGCTTTTCCGAGGTTGTGGTGAGCATGTGGACAAGTGGAAAACGAGCGGCCCAAGGAATTTCTGGCTTGGGAGCTGGTTCACAGTAAGATGTTGCAGCAAAGGGAGCATTCAGGGCAAATGGAAGTTTTGCAAGTCCACAGTAAAGCAGAGCAAGATCGCTTCCTACAGACGGCATCCTCCAGCAAGTGCTTCCGAGATGACACCTAATGTTTCTTGAGCATTTATTTGTTGCATGCCTGACCTCGGGCCAAGCCCTTGACGTGTATCTTCACATTGGATCCTCACAACAGCCCCTGTGATAATTGTTACCCTTGACAATAATACTGATCTCAGTAATAAAATCCTACGGTACAGATGAGGAAACTGAGACTTGGCTAAGAAAAACTCTCCTAAGGATATAGAATTTATAAATGGGTGGAAGCAGGCCTTGAACCCAGGTGTGGTTACTTTAAAAAATCTAGTCATAATACCTGTATCGCACTACCTGGCTCCTGGCCTTGTTGCCAAGGAAGCATTTTCTTGCCACACAGACCTGACAGACAGGTGAAAACAGAAAACAAGGAAAGACCCACCTGTTAGGACATAAGCTTCATAAGGACAGGAATCTTATTTAGTTCACTGTTATATCCCTAATACCTAGAACAGTGCCTGACAAATGTTTGTTGAAAGCAGTGAAAGAACAAATTATTATTAGTCATTTGTCACCTAATCTTAGCCATCACACGCCCAGCCTGTGAATGTGTGGGTGATAATGACAGTAGAAGAAACAGATTTTGATTAGCTAAATCTACCCAACGTGGGAAGGGTGGGGTCTATAGGACTGGAGACATGTTGGATTTTAACTGTGGATGGTGGCTACAGACACATAAGGAATGCCACAGAGAGCTCCACAAGGCAAGTAGGGGCTGGCAACAGGTGACAGGCATCTGGGCTTGGCCCCCTCTGCCCTGAGCTTCCAGCAGACAAGGCATGGGAGGGAGGGGAAGGGAGAGGAAGAAGAATGAATGTGAGAAATTGGGGAGGGGGGTTGAGAAAGCATAAGAGTGGTAGGGAGGTTGGAAGGCCCCAGTTATTGCTGCTCCAAGAGGTCAGACCAACTCTAAGGCGCCTCCTTCCTCCTACTCCTTCTCCCATTGTCAGGCTGTCTGAGTGAGAACAATGGGAATGGAATCCTTCTTCCCCTCCCGCCTGGCAAGGCTGGGCCCACTTCCTCCTCACCCCACTGAAAGGAATGCTTTCTTGTCTTGGCTGTGTGGTACCCACAGGGAAGAACGGCGCTGGGGGCTCCCCAGGGGCGGAAGGCTTTGTGGCTTGAGCTGATGACAATTGGGGTTGGAGCAGGGAGGGGGTGGGTGTGGAGAATCTTTTCAAAATTCCTCTTGGGTTTCTAGCAAGTATTTCTGCTCTTTTTCCTGACTCACTATGGGGTCTGCATTGTGAGGCGCTAGGTCCCTAGGGGCCTTGGTTGTCTTCCAAAGCAGACCACTCAGGTGGATCTGTGAATCAGAGGGAGAGGGCCAGCAGCCCCAGCCAGCCCTTTGGGACAGTTAGCTGGGCCTGGGTGCCTCCCATCCTGGGCAGAACCCTTTGTTCCTGGCCTCCCAGTGATCCAGATGCCACCGCATTTTATGTGGATATGGCTTCATTGCCACACCTCTCAGAGAGCCCTAGGACAGATGCAATGTGCCCCTGATCTCTGCCAATGTCAGCACCGTGGGGTGGTGTGAAGGGGAGACTGGGGTTTTCATTCCAGGTTTGGAATACACAAAAGCTGCTGCTTCTCTTCTTTCCCCACATGTCGTGGTCTCAAAGCAGCTGTTTAATCTTCCCCTTGCCTGGGAGAGGGCATCCATTCACCCACAACCTATGGGGTGGCTGGGAAGCTCTCAGAAAGGCCCATGGGGGGACCAGATCTGCTCTCTGATACCATCTCACTCCTGGACCAAAGACCTCAGGAACTTCTCAGATCTTCACATTTTCAGAAAACCTCCCCCTCGTGACCTCTAAGGCTAGGAGAAGGTGGAAGAGGAATCCCTGGTGGCTCAGAGTAGCATGGGTGTGGGAGTGGGAGTGTTGTTGAGCTTACCAAGGGCAGGGAAAGGTGGCCAGGTCCTCGATATTTCTGAGGGGATTCCAGCCAATTCTTTCAACCAGTATATTCTTGGAATTGGGGACAGTGGGGTGGGAGTTCAGAAGGGAAAGTCTGCCTGAGTTGGGGAGCCACTGGAAAATGTGAAAGAACATGGGCTTGGAAGGCCTGGGCAGGTGTCTGGGTTCCGTCCAGCCACTGGGCTGTGGAACCAGGGGAAGGAGATGCGCTAATGACGCAGTGATGAGAGCTGAGGGTGCGGAGCTCTGCAGGGGCCTAACCACCATGCTTAGCTCACCTGTTGCCAACCTCCTGGGGACCGAGGCAGGCAGAGGGCTCCAGGACGTCTCAGCACACAGTACATGAACATTCACTTAACCTTGCTGTCCTCACCTGAGCTGCTGCCCCCAGGAAAGAGAATGCAGCTCCCACGTCCGCC
This sequence comes from Desmodus rotundus, assembly GCF_022682495.2. NCBI lineage: Eukaryota > Metazoa > Chordata > Mammalia > Chiroptera > Phyllostomidae > Desmodus > Desmodus rotundus. The sequence continues at coordinate 52,837,024 of NC_071396.1, forward strand.
AGCCTCAGTGTGGGGCAGACCCGATGCTGCATGGAGACAGGGAGTTAATGGCGTCTGGCTGCATCTTAAACAGCCTGCCAACCCATTCTTCACTCTCGTGCTCCCCCTTCACCCCTTCTTCTAGAGATACTTGCTGGTGTCATCCCTGAGCCCTTTGCAGCGATCATGTGTAAATCATGTGGCTGCTGCTTACATGATTTAGGAGTCAGCTTTCAGGGGCCTGCTAATTGGTGACCACTCATCCATCTGCTCACCAGCTTTCTTTCCCTTGTTGCTGGGGTTTTGTTTGGTTTATTTTTTTGCTGCTGTCTCTTTTCCTGCTGATGTTGTCCTTCTGGGTTTATGTCTTTCAGGGGGGGAAAATCCCTTCATCTTATTTTAGTGGGCTTTGAAATGTTAAATGCATGTGTTCAGTCTTCCATCTTTAACCGGATAGAATTTATCCAGTCTGATGATTCATCCCTTTATCAATCACTCACGTGCTGCCCAGGATGTCTATGAATGTGGCCCAACACAAAATCGTAAATTTACTTAAAACCTTTTTTTTTTTTGCTCATCAGTTTTCATTAGTGTTTGTGTATTTAATGTGTAGCCCAAGACAACTCTTCTTCTTCCAGTGTGGCCCAGAGATGCCAGAAGGTTGGACACCCCTGATTGGCTTTCATGCTTTGGGTATCAAAAAGCATTGTAAGTCGTGGCCCTTAAACACATTTCAGCTTGCAAATTAACTTGGCAAATAAGTTATCGTGAATTCTTTCTCTTCTCTCAGCTCCCACCATCTTTCCCTACAACTGTTCCCCAGAGCTCCATGCACATGTGTTGGGTGACTCACTGAGTGATTTACACCCCAGCTAGCCCGTATTTTATGGAGTCTTTATCTGAGAAGAGACACCAGCATGGTCGCAAGGTTAAATTCCACTAGCCTATAGTGTCATTGTTAATTTTTATTATAAATAGTATTGAAGATATCAAGAAGTCTATAAAAGGCACATGCAGAGTGTGAGAGAAGATACATATTGTACCCAGCATCCAGCTTACTCCTCCCCACCCCCAGTGTCTCTTCCCATCACGTGCCCCGCCCTCCCAGAAGCAATCACTACTTTGTGGTAATCACTGCTTTTCTTCATAGCTTTACTACCTGGGCATGGAAACCTGAACAATACATTATTTCTTTTTACCTGTTTTTGAAATCTTTATGAATGGAATCATATATTTGTAGTTTTCTCTGATTTGCTTCCTTTACTCAGTATTTTTTTTTTTTTTGAGAGTCGTTCAATTGCCCCAGGTAGCTGCAGTTCATTCATTCAGCTATAATGTTCCATTATGATCTGTCAACACAGCTTCTCTCTGGGTTCTACGGGTGATAGGCGTTAGGATTGTCTCCTTTTTTTTACTCTTCTGAGCAGCAGAGCTGGGACTATGGTAAGGCAAGAAAGACCCTGATTAAATTTCCTGCGGCTGCTGGAACAAATGGCCACAAAAGTGGAGGCTTAAAACAACGGAAATTTATCCTCTCGCAGTTCTGGAGGTCACAAGTCTGCAATCGCAGTGTCCGCAGGGCTAGGCTCCCTTTGTAGGATCTGGGAGAGAGTCCTTCTTGCCTGTTCTAGCTTCCCGTGGCTCCAACCCATGGGCCTCAGGCCGCATGCAGCCCAGGATGGCTATGAATGTGGCGTAACACAAAATCGTAAATTTACTTAAAACATTATGAGCTTTTTTCTGTGATTATGTGTTGCAATGTATTTAATGTGTGACCAAGACAACCCTTCTTGTTCCAGTGTGGCCCAGAGGTGCCAGAAGGCTGGACACTCCTAGGTGGCTTGTGGCAGCATAACTCCAATCTCTGCCTCCATCTTCACAGACCATCCCCTCTTCTCCCTGTGTCTCTCCTCTGTGTGTCCCTTTCAAGGACACTCCTCATTGAATTTAGGGCCCACCTAGATTATCCTGAATGATCTCATCTCCAGACTGCTCATTACATCTTCAAAGACTCCTTTTTCAAATAAGGTCACAGCCACGTGTTTTGGGACATGCACTTGTCTTCTGGGGTGGGGGTGGGGGTGGGGGTGGCAGTGGTACCTTACCTTTTGTGCCCCAGGAGCCTCTCTTCTCCCCTTGGTCCTGCTGTGAACATCTGTGCACGTCACCGGGACCCCTCGGACAGGAGTTTGTGCAGGGTACGTAGCACAGGAGTGGAATTGCCGGACAGTGGAAGATGTGCGTGTTAATCTTTGTTAGGTGAGGCCAGACTTTTCTTCAAAGTGATCGCACCCATTTCTCTTACCACCAGCAGTGAGCGGCAGTTCCTGTTGTTCCGCATCCTGTCTAGGACCTGGGCTGACCTACTTTCTAGTCATAGTCTGTCTGGTAGGTGTGGAAGAGTGGGTGCGGAAAGACTAGATGTGAGAGAGGTCCTCGCCAAGGTTCTTAGTGCATTTCTAGTGACCCATGAGGGCTGGGCATATTTTCACATATTGATGGGCCATTTGTGTGTCCTCTTCTGTGAAATGCTTTCTTAAGGCTTTTGCTCATGTTTATAATTTATTTTTGCTTCTTTTTTTTATTAATAGGAGTACTTTATATACTCTCTATTGTAATCCTTTGTTATTAAATGGGTTCCAAATATCTTCTCATAGTAAGTTACCTTTTTACTCTCTCCTTTTAAAATGTAGTTGAATTTATTAATTGTTTTCTTTATCATTTGCACTTTTTGATTAAGAAATCTTCCCTATCCTTCAGCATATAGAATACTTCTGTATGTTGCTTTTTAAAGATTTTATAGCTTTATCTTTCAGATTCAAATCCTGGAATGGGTCTTTCAGTACATGGTATGAGGCAGGGGTGCAATTTCACTTATTTGTATTTAATTAACCAATTATCTCAGAACCGTTTATTAATAAATAGTGCAGGCTTTCCCACTATCTAAAAGGTCCCTTTGGTCATAAATCAAGCTTTGGCATGTACATCGTTGCAGGTTCTCTGTTCTGTCCCATTGGTCCATTTGTCTGTCCTTGTTTCAGCGAACACTGTGTTCTTAATCCCTGCAGCTTTCACAGTAAGGCACGGCATCTGTTTGGGTCGGTTCCCCCAGCTTATGCTTTTTCAGAAGTGTCTTGGCTTTCTTGGACAGTTGCTGTATCATAAATGTTTTTGAAACAGCTTTTCAAGTCCCTTGAAAATACCTGTTGAAATTTTTATAGGCAGTGAATTAGAGGTATAAATTAATTTGCCTAGAATTGATGTGATTATGAGTTTGAATTTCCTTATCTAAGAATAATGTATTTCTCTTCACTTATTTGGATTTTTTTAAATTGATTTTTTAGAGAGAGAGAGCAAAAGAGAAACATTGATTTGTTGTTCCACTTAGTCATGCATTCATTAGTTGGTTTTTGTATGTGCCCTGATCGGGAATCAAACTTACAACCTTGGTGTATCAGAATGACATTCTAGCCAACTGAGCTACCCAGCAGGGCTGCATTTATTTAGATCTTTAAAATGCCATTTAAAATTTGATCACTCTCCACAAAGGGTTTACCTATCTTTTCTAGATTTATTCCTAGGTACTTTAAAATTTTTGGTGGGCTTTAGAAATGGGTATCTTTTATTTATTTTTTTTTAAGATTTTATTTATTTACTTTTAGAGAGAAAGGAAGGGGAGGAGAAAGAGAGGGAGAGAAACATCAACGTGTGGTTGCCTCTCACGTGCTCCCTACTGGGGACCTGGCCTGCAATCCAGGCACATGCCCCAACTGGGAATTGAACCTGTGACCCTCTGGTTCCCAGGCTAGCACTCAATCCACTGAGCCACTTTAGCCAGGGCAGAAATGGGTATCTTTTAAAGAAAATTACATTTTCTGTTTATTGCTCATGTATAGGAATGCAAATGATTTTTGTATCCACCAATCTTGCAGACCTTTCTTATTAGTTCATACCGTAGCTGAATATTATTTTGGGGTTTCTAGGTAGCCAGCTTATTCACCTGGAAATAATGACAATCTTACTCCACCCATCCTTTCTTAGATGAGACATTGTTAGTCCTGCAGGTCCAGTAAGAAAGCATTAAGTAACACTTACTGAATTCAAAATGATCATTTGTCTATTTTATATAAATTCACGTTAGTGTTTAAGAGGCCCTAGTCCAACCATGTAGCATAAAATGCGAAAATCAGTTAAAGCAGCAGATCTGAATGCCAGCTCATGGGACCCATAGGCTGCTGGGGAGGGCTGTGAAACAGCCCGCTGACTTGGGTCCTGAGACCGTAGGGCAGGTTCCGCACTGAACATGACACGTCGCTGCTGCCGTGAGTTTGTAGGTGATACTTTCTGGCAAAATGACTGCCTCGCAACTTCCTCTCGTTTCTTCTAGGATGGTGGAGGATAAGCCTGGGCTGTGGAATCAAACAGATCGCCGTGTGTCCCTGGGCAAGTGGCTTACTCTTGTCTGAATCATAATTTTCTCATTCGTAAACTGGTGATGCCCAGCATCCCTCAAAGGGTTTGGGGGAAGATTGAACGCATTAATAAATATGAAGCATGGAAGACAGCTTGGTACCTAGTAAATGCATATTTAAGGTCAGCAACCAAACCGTGGACCTGGGCAGGTCCTCAAGTCCTGTGACTTCGTCATCCTTCTGTACATGCAATAGAGTACTGTTAGGATGGCAAGCACGGGCTTTCGGAAATCCTTTAGTCTTGAGATTTCTAAGTTGTTCATTAAGGAAACATTTTTTTAAAAGGCACTTAAACCCCAATTTTTAAAAAAACACAGCTAAAATAGGAACTGGTTCCAGTGAGGTATGAGGGATCGGGAGCCTGATCCCCCAGCCTCTTTCTGCCCAGCCCCCGACAACTCCCAGCCTCCAAGGCACTTCTGATGTGCCCCCTTCCTCCACAGAGCGCTGCTTCTGTCCGCCACTTCTATCAGTCTGCTCAGGCCACCATTACAAATACCATGGACTCGGTGGCTTAAATAACAGAAACGTATTTTCTCAGAGTTCCAGAGGCTGAAAGTCCAAGACCACAGTGCCAGCGGGGTCGGCCTCTGGTGAAGCCTCTCTTTCTGGCTTGCATATGGCTGCCTTCCTGCTGTATCTTCATGTGGTCTTGTCTCTGTGCGTGCAAAGAGAAAGCGAGCTCTGCTGTCTCCTCTTACAAGGACACTAATTTTACTGGAGCAAGGCCCCACCCTTCTTACCTCATTTAACCTTTATTAGTTACCTCCTCATAGGCCCCATCTCCAACTGCAGTCACATTGGAGGTGAGGACTTCAACATCTGAATTTGGGGGGAACACAACTCACTCCCTAAGTTTCCCATTTTCCAGACAGAGAAACCGAGGCTCCTCAAAGGTAGATGATTCTTCCCGGCGTACTTTGAAAATTGGGAGCTGAGGTTAGACCAGACATCCTGTGCAGTTCTGGTCACAAGCTCAGCTACTCTGGCAACTCGGGGGCCAAGTGAGGTCCCTGCCAAGCTCCAGAGGTCCAGAGCTTGGCAGGGACCTCCTGGCCTCTGCTCAGAACCCAGCACTCCACCTGGGCCCCGAGATGGGTGGGAGGCTCCAGGAGCTTCTGTGGGAAGTGCTGCTGGCATGGCCATTGGCATGGATTGTGGGCATTTTTCCCAAGGGGCTTTGTGAGCTGGAGCCTAAGAGCTGAGCACACCCTGTGTGGTGAGGGCAGTGTGTGCACATGAGATTAGGGAACGCTCAGGGTGCGGAGGGGCAGGGAGGTTCTGCTGCTGCAAGGTGGGACAGGCTCAAGGTAGTGGACCGTTGGCTTGACTGTAGCAGCTTGCATTCATCAAGTTCTTGCCATGTGCCGGCTGTGCTAAGTGCTCGATAAACCCACCTCTCAGGATCCCCATGACCACCTTTGCAGACAGGAGCTCCCAGTGTGACACAGCTAAGAAGTGGTGGGGCCTGGACACAGCCTTCAACTGTTTGGCTCCAGAGTTCACTCCCTAATGCAGCGCTCTGCCGCCTGGGTCGTCCCAGTCCCTCCCTCTAAGCTCCTTTCCTCTCTGAAGCCAGAACACAGCCTCTTGGTGATGCTGCTGGGCTGGCCAGGCCTCTTCTCACAGCCTGGTCAGCCTTGGATGTTTCTCATCTCCAAGAGGAAAAATAGGAAAGGGAAATGTATGTCGTGGTTCTCCCAACCCTGTCTAGCAGCCAAACAGATCAAACGAGGTGAAGCTGGGGGTGGGGGGCTGGAATGTCCCAGGCTGTCTTTTCCCAAGTTGAGGAACGGAAGCCATGACAGCTAAGGGGATTTGTGGAAATTCCTCCGCGCATTGTTACCAGGCAAAGGAAGTGTTTTAGAGTTGAGCTCTCAACTTCAGCCCTAGGGAGCCAGGGCTAGTTTCCGCTTCTGATGCTTGTTTGTGGGAAACTGAAGGGGCTGTTTCAGGTCCCCAAAGTGGGGGGCTCCAGATCAGCCCCCCACCCCTCCCTGCCAGAGGTGAAGGGGGCAGAGGGTCCGGCGAGCCAGACAAAACAGCCCCGGAATCTGTTCGGCCTCTTTTTCCTTCCACTTTGAGACAGATGGCTCAGAGCCGAGGCAAACGAACAGAAACATTTTTTCCAGGCCTGCTGGTATTTGTTTCTGGCACAATCAGCACAAGCAGATTAGAGAAATAAGTTGCATTTTTTTAGTCTGTGTTCGCTCTCTGGACTAGACCTTATCACGCTCCGTCTGCGTGGCCTTCCACGGCCACCAGTCCACTCTGGAAGAGTGGCCAGGCCTGATGCCCATGGCAGGGCCAGCCAAATGCTACCAGCTGGTGAGTCAACTCCCAGCCTCCTGGGAAGGGCGTAATTAACTCATCAGAAAAGATATACGTGCATCTCTACATGTGTCTCCATATGGAGATACCCACTTACAAACATACATGTGTTTCAGATAGCTACTTGCTTCCTTTCCATAGCTGTCCTGGGCGCCCTCTGGCTCCACTCTCTGATGCAGGAGCACTCTGTGGGAGTCCTGGACAGGACCCTGGAGGAAGGGGAGGCTAGCATGGGTTCCCCTGGAAAGTCTTGCTGGGAGCCAGATACTAAGGGCTGTACCAGGCTGCTCCACCCAGCCCCTGCCAGGAAAACCCGTTCCCAGAAAATCACCTCTGAGGTGTGACAGAAACCTGGCGAGGAAAAGGGGCCCTAGGCCCACAAGGTCCTTCCTGGCCCCGCACTCTCTTTGGAGGGAAAGTGAAGGTATATCAGCTTGGCTGAACAACCTGAGTGGGAGGAACCGGCTGGTTACTTGCAAAAGAAAGAACTTTTACAAGACAAATGAACTAAGCAGGAGGTACTCACTTGCCAGTCTTTCTTCTGCCCTCCCCTCCTCTCTCTCGTTCTTCCCTTCTTCCTCCCTTCTTCCTCCCTTCTTCCTCCCTCTCTTCCTTCCTTCCTTCATTCCTTCCTTCCTTCATTCCTTCCTTCCTTCCTCCCTCCCTCCCTCCCTCCCTCCCTCCCTCCCTCTCTCCCTCTCTCCTTCTCCTAGAAAGAGAGCGCCAGGCACTCCTCCCCATTAATCTCCCAGTACATCTGGCTCAGTGTGAGCACCAGGCTGGAGGGCATGAGGAGCCACAGCCCTTGGACCCAAGGATCACATTCACAGTCTGTCCCCTTCACAAACTCCACCTCAGGGGGAGATGCCAGGATGGCCAAAGCTGGACTGTGCTGCCTCAACCTCTGACTCTTCTCTCTTCCAGCACTGAGAAGGGCATTGGTGGAGCCTAGGCAGCGGCCTAAGGATGACGCTGCCTACGACGAATGGAATGTGGGGTCATATGTCAAGCAGCGTATTCTGTTTGGAAGAATTATTATGTCAGAGTGAACAGAAATGTTTTTTAATGGTTTACATCCATAAGACTTCTGGGAAAGGGACAGTTTCCCAACATGTAAAAAATGAATTTTTAAGTCAACATTCCTAATGCCCAAATACACTTCAGGACTATAAAAACTTCATGTACAATGATATGTTGTTATGAACTAAATCATACTGAGCAGTTAGTTGTAAGAGGGCATTTTATGTTTTATTTTTATTTCCATGCGTGGTTTATTTTTGCTCTGACATTTTATTATAATTTCTTCCTACAGTAGGTAAAGTGCTTGGGAAGTTAATTTAAACCAGCCTGACTCGCTGTGTGTTTTTTAATATTTGTTTAAGCTTTTATTGAGCTTGTCAGGCAAGTCAGTGTGCAAAAATGCAGCTGAAAACCCCTTTTTCCTTTTGCGGTGCCTGCCCATTAATACTAGGTGGTGACAACAAGGTTCGCGCACACTTCAAATGGGGGATTATTCTGGGTTTTCAAGGAAATTTGAGCCACCTGTTTCAGAAACCTCTTAGTGACTTAGCAGGATGATGAAGGGTGTCTCCCCGCTCAGCTGTTACTCAGAGTTCCAGCTCCCCTGGCCCCCTCGACCTGGCCAGGCTCTGCAGGAGCAATTTGCATCACTGCTTGGAGTCCTGGGCTCAAGTTGTCCTCCCAGCTTGTGGCTTGGCCTCAGTCTCAGCCAGAGAAGCAGCTGCCATCTATCTGCCTGCGGGGAACTTTCCAGATCCACAGCAGGCTGACTTCCCCTGGGTTTGGGCTGCTCCGTCTGGCGCTGTTTATCATGGACAGAGGAGCGACATGGGATCACCTTGAGGAAGTGGGTTGTGAGAGCCGATTGTGGGCCTACGTGTTGGGGAGCCACGCTACCCACAGAATTTGGCCAAGAAAGAAATAAAAAGTCAACATTTTCCAGCAGACTGGAAGCGGCTGGGTATTTCTGGAGCCCAGGGCTCCCTGAAAAAAACGGCCCTTGTGGCGGCAACAGGCAGAAAAGGTGGTGGAAGCGGTGCACGGTCTGGTCTCAGTGAATCTTTGAAAACACCTCCTCCCCAAAGCAAGAAGTTTCTCTGGCTCACAATCCCAGCTCTCCATCCAACTTGATCTAGGAGAAGACTAGACTCGCACGTGTTAGTCGTGGGAGGAGTCTTAGTAATGAGCTCGACCATGGTTTTCAGAGAGTGGTCCTTAGTCAGCAGCCACAGCATCACCTGGGAACTTCTTGTAGATGCAAAATCTAGTCATCTGTGTTCTAGCAGGTCCTCCAGGTTATTCTGACGCAGGGTGCAGTTTGGGAATCACTGGTCTAATAAGCTAAATCATTGGATCAATGGGTAAACAGGCCTGGGGTGGGATGGGAGGTACCGAGACAAGATCTGCCAGGCTATAGTTCTTTCTACCCCTTCTTCTACCCATCCAGAGAAGATGAGGCTATGATTTCTGAAATCTCACCAACTGCTACAAATGATCCTCTCATCTCGACTCGGTCCTTAGCTGACCTTATACCATCTGCAAACTCCAGTTGGGCTCTTCTTCAGCAGCCTTATTGATCATTCAGATTTTGGCTTTTTGGTCAATGTTGTATATAAAAGATCTATGACCAGGGCCCTCACAAGTTGTTGAATTAGCTGAGTCTGGCTTCTGCCCCATTGCACTCTCTTCTAAAAGAGGATTCTGTGCCTGTAGCTCCTGCTGGTGCACAACACATTCTGGTCCATGTGACAATGCCCTGTGGTGACTGATATGGATCCAGGGGTAGGGTCCTGACTGAGGAGAGGTGGGCAGCCCCAGGCTGGCCAGGAGTCTCCAAAGACCTGCAGGCTAGGAAAGATGGTCTAGGCCATTCAATTCCTCCCCTAGGAGTCAAGAACTGGGAAACTCAGAAGCAGGGGCCATTAGCAATGGAAACCAAAGCTGAAAGGCTGTTTGGGATTGTACGATGTGGAAGCGGTATGGGTAGCCCTGAGGAGTCATGTGCCACCTAAGGGAAGGCAAAGTAAGTTGAGGAAGGCAGGCAGTAGAAAGTGAACAGAGAAGAAACAGAGAGAAGCAGAAACTGCACAGGAAAGATATGCAGTTACAGTTCAGCTCCCTGAGGCCTGATTTCTCTGTGGCTTATATCCTGGCATCCAACTCATCCCCTGTTATGTCCTGACCACAAACATCTTTCGCTTGTGCTAACCCAGGCAGCCCTCTGTTCCTTGCAACCCAAGGTGCTAGATCAGGGATCGGCCAGTTTTTCTGTAAAGGGCAGAGAGTAAATATTTTAGGCTTGCCTAATGTTAGGCTGTCACATGGTCTCGGTTGAAACTACTCAGTGAGGCTTTGGGCCTTGGTAAGGTACAAGCAGTCATAGACAATACGTAAATAAATTGTTGTGGCTACATTCCAATAAATGTTGTTTTTAAAAACAGATGACCAGCTCGCTGGCTGAGGTTTGCCAATACCTGTGCCTGATGAAAACTTTAGCATTACATAGATCTGCAGTGGAAGAACCTGGTTCTTCAGAAAGACTGAAGATTACTCCCTATCTCGTTGAGTTAGCCCAGTTCTCATTTGACTGTGGATTAAGGGTGGGTAGGATATAAAATATGGGTCCCACATTCCTCCTGCATCCTCTTTTCTCACAGTGCTCTGCCACTTTCCCAGACTAGCCAGCTAGGTCCTGAGTCATGGTAAGAGCCCCAACCCCGAAAGTGTATAGGAGCCAGGATTGCCCAGTCAGCAGACCAGGCATATGCACAAGGCATCTGCAGAGCAATGGCACTCTCTGAAGTCAGCTGTGATGAGCTATGCAAAATTTTACAAAAAGGAAATCTAGAATATGAGTGTTGTAATATTCTGAAAAATCAAATAAAACATTTAAATTACATTTCCATAATTATTTACATGAAACAGTAAATAATAGGAAGTAGTGGGGACTATGGCAAAATGGTCTAAAGAGATACTGCCCTGCTGAAAGTCAGTGACAGCCAACACTCAGCTCAATTCACTGTTTCCTTGGGAATGCAATCCATCTGATATTGTTAGAGTTTCTTCCATTTCTTGGATATCTTGGGAACAATAGCAGTGTCTACCTCATAAAGTTCTTGTGACATTAAAATGAGAAAGGCGCTTATTCAATTTAATTTTTAAAATGTAAAACCTGACTTCCGGCCAAGATGGAGTTGTAGGTAGACACACTGTGCCTCCTCGCACAACCAAAAGAAGGACAACAACAAATTTAAAAACAAAAAACAACCAGAACTGACAGAAAATCGAACTGCATGGAAATCTGACAAACAAGGAGATAAAGAAGAAACATTCATCCAGACCGGTAGGACGGGCAGAGACCGGCAGCTGGGGCAGAGAGGACTGAAGGCAAGGCGGCGGCTGGTGGACCCAGAGAGGTGGCAGATTATAGACTGGGCAGTCCCACATTCGCATGCGGATAAACCAGGAAGAACAACTGGGGAGTGAAACAGACCACGCACCCCAGGGCTTCAGCTCAGGGAAATAAAGCCTCAAACCACTGATTAAAAACACCTGTGGGTGTTGAGGCAGCAGCAGGAGAAACTCCCAGCCTCACAGGAGAGTTCATTGGAGAGACCCACAGAGTCCTAGAGCATGCACAAACCCACCCACCCGAGAATCAACACCAGAAGGGCCCGATTTGATTGTTCATAGTGGAGAGAGTGACTGAAAACCGGCAGAAAGCAGAGCAACTGGCATTGTTCCCTCTAGGACCCCTCCCCCACATACAATGTCACAGCGCAGGTAGGTGGGTTGCCCCGCCCTGCCGAATACCTAACACTCCGACCCTTTATGTAACAGGCACACGGAGACCCCCCCAAAAAAAGGCCCAAATGAAAGAACAGATCAAAGCTCCAGAAAAAATACAACTAAGCAACAAAGAGATAGCCAACCTATCAGATGCACAGTTCAAAACACTGGTTATCAGGATGCTCACAGAATTGGTTGAATTTGGTCGCAAATTAGATGGAAAAATGAAGGCTATGCTAAGAGAAACAAAGGAAAATGTACAGGGAACCAATAGTAATGCAAAGGAAACTGGGACTGAGATCAACACTGTGGACCAGAAGGAAGAAAGAGACATCCAACCAGAAAAGAATGTAGAAACAAGAATTCAAAAAAATGAGGAGAGGCTTAGGTACCTCCAGGACATCTTTAAACGTTCCAACATCTGAATGATAGGGGTGCCAGAAGGAGAAGAGGAAGAACAAAAAATTGAAACATCTTTGAACAAATGATGAAGGAGAACTTCCCTAATCTGGCAAAGGAAATAGACTTCCAGGAGGTCCAGGAAGCTCAGAGAGTCCTGAAGAAGTTGGACCCAAGAAGGAACACACCAGGGCACATCATCATTACATTAGCCAAGATTAAAGAGAAGGAGAGAATCTTAGAAGCAGCAAGACAAAAGGAGACAGTTACCTACAAAGGAGTTCCCATAAGACTGTCAGCTGATTTCTCAAAAGAGACCTTACAGGCAAGAAAGTGCTGGAAAGAAGTATTCCAAGTTATGAAAGGCAAGGACTTACATCCAAGATTACTTTATCCAGCAAAGCTATCATTTAGAATGGAAGAGCAGATAAAGTGCTTCTCAGATAAGGTCAAGTTCAAGGAGTTCCTCATCAGCAAGCCCTTATTATATGAAATGTTAAAGGGAATTATCTAAGAAAAAGAAGATAAAAAATATGAACAGTAAAATGACAACAAACTCACAGTTATTAACAACCACACCTAAAACTAAAACAAAAACAAATTAAGCAAACAACTAGAACAGTGACAGAATCTCAGAAATGGAATCACATGGAGGGCTATCAGCGGGGGAGTGAGAGGGGGAGAGAGGGGGGAAAGGTACAGAGAATAAGTAACATAATTGGTAGGTAGAAAATAGACTGGGGGAGGCTTAAGAATAGTGTAGGAAATGTAGAAGCCAAATAACTTATATGCATGACCCATGGACATGAACTAAAAGGGGGGAATGTGGGTGGGAGGCGGTGTGCAGGGTGGAGGGGACTAAAGGGGGGGAAATGGGACAACTGTAATAGCATAATCCATAAAATATATTTTTAAAAATGAAAAAAAAATAAAATGTAAAACCTCCTGGTTTTTAACTGGTAGCAACTAATTTAAATTTGGGGGAAAAAAGTTGTTCTTTGTAAACGGTAGCCACAAGTCAGATTCATCCCGAGGGATTCTCAAGGCCAAGTTGCCCTTTCACCTCTGCCCACATCAGAAGGAGCACCCTCTGGCACATTGACCTCAGCTCTTGGAGAAGGAAAGCCCTATACTTATCTCTGAACTCTTGAGAAGGAAACTGAGTCCCGAAAGAGCAGGTAACTTGCTTATTTTCACTGAGTCAGGACCGGAGCTGAGCTGAAACCACACAGGCTCCAGGTTTCTGCTGGAACCCTGCCCTGTGTCTCACCCTGCCCTGGCCTTATAAGCATTTCCTTGCACTTGCTCACACATCTGTATCTGGGTGATGTGCACAGCGGTGTCCACAGTGGTTGCTGCAGTTGGCAGGGGGCGCTCTGGGCAACCAGAGAGTTGGATATATGCACTAAGTCCGCATATGAGCTGGGATGTCATCCTGTGACGTGGGCAGCTCTCAGCTTGACTTTCAGAACTGTGGTGAGGAGTGGATCTTTCCCAGGTCCCCACATAGAGTCACCCCAGGGGGAATCAGAGGTGGTTTTTTCCAATTCAGGAATATGTTTTCCTCCTAAGAGCACAACAGAAGTTATAAGTGAGACGACAAGAAGGAAAGAGAATAAAAAACAGGGACATGGCTCCCAGGTGTGTGTAAACATTCTTCTCCTGGAGAATCTTAGAGATGCACAGCTCAGGGCAGCCTGCAGGGCAGGGGCTGGGGCCTCTGAGGGTCCCTTCCAGAGGCTGTCAGCCTGGGGACAGAGCACAGCCAAATCTGGATGTTTGAATGTAGCTACTGCTCCGAGTGGGTATTCCTGAGTAAACAAAATGGGTTTGGGATTATCCAGTGTTTCGTTTTAATTCAGACCTCAGCTTCTTTCCAGTAGTCCAAGTAAACCCATTTTTACCAGTACAGATGCTTCTCCACTTAGAACAGGGTTACATCCCTAAAAGCCCATTGTTTAGCTAAAAATATTACAAGTTAAAAATGCATTTAATGCACTGAACATAATTTATTACATTGGACATACATTTAACCTACTGAACGTCATAGCCTAGCCTATCTTAAACCTGCTCCGAGCACTCATTAATCTGCAGTTGGATAAAATCATCTCACACTGAGAATACGCTGGAGAGAATTGGCTGTTCACCCTCGTAATTGCGTGGCTGATAGCTGCAGCTCGCAGCCATTGCCCAGCATCACAAGAGTGTATTGTTCCACGTATCCCTGGCCTGGGAAAAGATAAAAGTTCAAAATTCAAAGGACATTCTCTATTGAACGTGTGTGGCCTTTGCACAGTGGCAAGTTGAACCATCATCCCTCGGAGACTGTATCGGTTCAGTAACTAGGAGTTGTCCATCTGTTTCCCTAGGGCCAGTGTGAGTAGTGTTGGTGTTTGGAATCAGAGAGTCTGGGTTCTAATTCTAACTCTGCTATTATTAGTCCTGTCACTTTGGCAAATTACTGCATCTCTCTGTGCCCCAGTTTGCCCAGCTGTAGGATGGGAATACTGAGAATATCTGCCTCATAGGTTTCTTGTCACATTCAAATGAGTAATGCATTTATTCAATCCTAAGTTTCTGTCAAACGCCTGCTTCTAGGTGTTGGAAGTGTAGTAGAGAACTAGACAGACAGTGCTTCTGCTTTTGAGGTGCTCACATTCTCAAGTGTGCTCAGCAAACATTAGGGGCCATTATTATTGGTGGTGTTTTGCTGATGCTGTTGCTATTGATGTTCTTGCTACCCAACTTACCCAACTTATAGGGAGGGGAGAGACATAACCACAGTCTGTGGCTCATCAGTTTTCCTGAAAAGCACAGTCTGGTAGATTCCTCCTTTCCTCTGTGATAGCCATTTCTCAGAGCCTGCCTGGTGTCACAGACAAGCTCCCAGAGGACACTCAAAATATGTTTATAATTTCTTGCTGCTCCTCCCTTCAAGAAATAGAGCTTAATCCCCCTCTTCTTGAGTGTGGGTTGTACTTAGTAGCTCGCTAGTGACAAATAGAATGTGGCCAAAGTGATGGGGTGTGTGACATCTCAGGGCAGATCATTAAAGGGATGGCAGCTTTCTCCTTGCTCTCTCTGGTATCAGTGACTCGGGGGGAAGCGGGCTGTCATGTTGTGAGGATACTCAAGTAGCCCTAGGGAGGGGCAGGCTTACATGGTAAGGAACTTAGGCCTCCTTCCAAGAGCCAGCAAGGAAGTGAGTTCTCCTGGTAACAGCTGTGTGAGTCGACCAGCGTGGATGTGGGTCCTCCAGCCACCAGCAAGTCTTCAGGTGACTGTAGGCCTGGCCAGCATCTTGACTACAACCTCATGGAAGACACTGGGTCAGAACCACACAGTTTCAACTGCTTTTTGATTCTTGGCCCACAGAAACTGCAAGAGGATGAATGCTTGCTATTTAAGCTCCTAAGTTTTGAGGTAATTTCTTATGCAGCAATAGATAACTGATAGAATGCCTTTACCAAGAACAGACCTGGGAGGAAGATACTTTCTAAATATTGAGATGGACAGTGTAAAGTTTCTTACATATCAAAATCTCAGTGGATTTCGATCTTAACACGAGGAGAGAGTAATAAGGTCAGACAGCTGGAAGATGTAGAGTGCAGCCGGGGGCCTCGTAATTTCACTGGTATGGAAGTCACCCACTCAGACTGAAGTCAGGACGCTCAGAATCTGTGCAGCACAGTAGACTGATACTCACGGAAGGTCCCTGAGCAGGCCTGAATGAGCTGGAGATGTGGAGGAAAGGTTTTCAAAGATTCCGTATCCGTATCAGAAGATGGTGCCCAGTGTGGTCCAGCTTTGCGCTGGTCCATTGGCTGGGTGGCAACGCCGTCACAGCCAAGGGACTCAGTAGTGGGCAGGAGAATCGTTTTCCCGGGATGGGGAAAGATAGAAGCCACAGGAGAGTGGTCAGGGCTGAGGCAGTGACTCAGCTTTTTCTTTTTTGTTTTACGTAATGAATTTTGTCATATCTATAATACAGATATTAGACGACACTTGCATATTTAATAAGAATCTCTATCTTTTACCTTCCATACCAACCTCTTTCTTCCTAACTAATTACTCCTAAATCCCTCTAGTAACTCACGTGGAAAACCTTGGAAACACTTTTTCGATTTAAGTATTTTATTGTTTATGTTGTTACAGTCGTCCTAATTTTTTTCTCTTTGTCCCCCTCCACCCAGCCCAACCCCCTCTCCCACAGCCAATCCCCACACCGTTCCGACTCAGCTCTCTTCTCCAACTGGACAGCATCTACCAGCCTCTGGTTTTTCCGAGGTCTCTCCTCTCCACCTCTGCCATTTGTTCCTGCCCAGTATATATCTCCTCCTGGAACATGTGGTTCCCTCATTCCCTTCCTCCATCCCTTATCCCCATCTGTGATGGCGGATTTTATGTGTCACCGCGACTGGGCTGTGGTGTTACCAGACAGTGGCCAAACATTATTCAGGATGTGTCTGTGAGGGTGTTTCTGGACGAGATTAACATTTCAATCAGTAGTAAAGCAGATTTGTCTTCCCTAATGTGGATGAACTTCATCTAATCCATTGAAGACTGAGTAAAACAAAAAAAGTTGGGTAAGAAAGAGCTACCCCTGCCTGACTGCTGGGCTGGGATATTGCTCTTTTCTGGCCTCAGACTCAGACAAAACATTGGCTCTTCTTGGATCTTGAGCCTGCAGCTGTTATCAGTCTGCTTCTCTGTCCAGCCGCACAGTAGAACTGCACATCAGCCCTCCTGGTCAGCGTGGCAACTGCAGGTCTTGTGCCTTCGCATACGAGCCAGTTCCTCAAATCTCTTTCTTTCTGTGTGTGTGTGTGTGTGTGTATACACATCCCATTGGTCCTGTTTCCCTGGAGAACCCTGATGAATACACCACCTATCCCACCCATCCACTTTCCTCCATCTCTGTAGTCACCTCCCTGCTCCAGTCCATCCTTGTCCCTCACCTGCATAACAACCACATGAATCCCCTCCTGGATCTCTGTAGTGGGTTCAATTGTGGCCCCCAAAAGATATGAGTAATTCCTAACTCCCAATACCTGTGCATGTCACCTGACTTGGAAGACAGGTCTTTGCAGATATAATTTAGTGAAGGATCTCATGAGGCCATCATGGATGAATTGGATGGGCCCTAAATGTAGCAAGTGCCATTATGGGAAAAGGCAAAACACAGACACACTGGGAGAAGACACAGAAAGAAGACCATGAGAAGACAGAAGCACAGGTTGGCATTATGCTACCACAAGCCAAGGAGCGCCCGGGGCCACCGGGAACTGAAAGAGACAAGATTCTCCCCTGGAGACTCCAGAAGTATGGCCCTACTGACACTTCGATTTTGCACTTTGGCCCTCCAGAACTGTGAGAGAGTACGTGTCTGTGGTTTCAGGCCACCAAGTGTGTGGTAGGTTGTATGGCAGCCCAGAGAACTAACGCAGTCCCCTCCTTTCCCTCTTGACCACCGCGACCCATTCTCCACCAGGCAGAGTGGTCTCTGAGCAACACGAGCCCAATGATAACTTCTGCTAAAATACTACAATTAAAAAAAAATTATGTTTAGAATAAAACACAAACTGCTTCCCATAGCCTACAAGGCCCAGCTGGACCCAGCCCCTGCTACCTCTCCGCTCTGATGTCACTCAGCAACCCCTTGCACCAGGCCGTCAGCCCCAGTCTGAAGCACACCAAGCTGCCTCCTGCCTCAGGGTCTTGCAAGTGCCCTTCTCTCTGCCGGAGGTACTCTTCCCCCAGATCTCACGGAGTTGGGCACTGGCTGTCCTTCAGGCCTCAGTGTAAATGTTAGCATCACAGAGAGGACCTCCCTGCCCCATCTAAAGTGCTCTCCAACCATAGCCCTGGACTGACCACGCTGTCACCGGATTTGTTCCCTTCATTCCCTCGCTCACAGTTTGAAGTTGACTCGTTTGTTTACTGGTAAGTCTGTTCCCTGCCATCGCCATGGAAGCAGGGACTGGGCTTGTTTAGTCTCCCACTGCATCCCTTTGAGAGCAATTGTGGATGCGCCCCTGCATGAATTGCTTCTTTCCATTCACTCATTCACTCAGTACATATATATTAAGCACTGGTTTTTGTGCTAAATATATAACACAGCCAAGCTCAGTGACAAATATCAAGTTTTCTTTCTTTTAAACTTAAATTTTATGTATTTTAAAAATTAGGTAATACATTCAATGGAATAAAATTCCAAAGGTAATCCAGCTATTTAGTTGAAGACTCTGTGCCGGTTATGAAGTTATTGTCTGGCAGGTCCAAACCCATCCTTTCTGCTCGGCTTTGGATGCTGCAGCTGGGGCCTTGCAGAGCATGTTTCTGCTTTGTCAGCTGCCTCCTGTGAGACTGTCCCCATAGCATTGTCAGGGGGATAGTGGAGCCACAGGAGGAAGAAGAAGCAGGCTCCTTCTGTGGGCTTCCTGTTTGCTTCCTGTAGTGCGAACACCCCCCAGGCATCACTTCTTCACCCAGCCCTCCTGGAGCAGCAGCTGCATCCAATTTGTGCTTCTCCTAACGCTTGTCAGTGCACTGCCCACCCCCATCCCCCCCCCCCCGCCCCCAACATCAGCACCAGCCATCCGTGTCCCCTTCTGCAGAGGTCCCTGTCCTTGCACATGATAGGAGGCCCCCTCCCCAGGTTCTAAGTTTTAATAATTAATTTCGTTGCAACTCTCCCCTGTGTTCTCCCCACTCGAACAGGTGGTAGCAGCTTCCTGCAAGTGTTACTTTCCCGAAACCTCGGAGTGTTTTCCCCTTCAGTTACCTGGTTAACAATTTTACACTGCATTAACACTTCTTGTTTTAGGAATTTAAAAAATTTACTTTTAGAGAGAGGGGAAGGGAGGGAGAGAAACATCGATCAGTTGCCCCTCGAACGCACCTCAACCGGTTACTGAACCCACAACCTAGGCATGTGCCCTGACCGGGAATCAAACTGTCAACCTTTTGATTTGTGAGGTGATCCCAACCAACAAAGCCACATCAGTCACAGCATTAACAGGTATTTATGTTAAATTTTCTCTGATCAAATGACTGCTGCTGTTACTGCCTCCTGAGTAGACCTCGGCTGATTCAGCCTCCCTTCCATGTCTGTCCCCCTTCTCGCTGGAGGCCACCAGTGAACTAGTTTCCTGTGTATCCTTCAGAGATGAAATGCATTTTAAGTCAGCCTCATCAAATACAGAAGAAGATAATAACTATCAAGCTTTGTCACTCGTTAAGGTAATAATAACTTAACATGGAAGACACTGTTATTCACCCCATCTTACAGACAAGGAAACCGAAGCAAAGTGATTGAACGTCTCACCCCAGGTCACACGATTAGTGAGTGGTGGAACTGGTGTTTGCATCCAGGCACACTGGCTCCAGCACCCTCACACGCGGCCACTTTGCAGCCTTGCCTCCCTGTGGTGGTGTTCAGAGCTTGGGTTTTAAATCTGAGGCAGGAGACTTGATTCCTACCTACTGGCTTATATCCTCAGCAAACTCCCTGCTCTCCTTGGATCTCAGTCCCGGCGTGTATAAAGTGGGTAAAAATAAATGCCTACCTCGTAGGGCTTTTGTAAGATTCAGTGAGTCAGCATATGAAAGCACCTGATACAGTGCGTATAGTAGTGCTGCTCCGTAAACGTTAGCTCTTAGCATCAGCGCGATCACTGCACCTTCCCATTCACTCAGCCTGTGTCTGTTTTTCCCTCTTCACACATGTAGGCAGTGGCATGCTGGTAAATGTTCAACAACTAGCTTTCTGAAATTAAAACACAGCCCTAAAGTCCTAGTTTTTACTGATTTCCGTTGTGTTACTACTCCCACTGTGGCCAATTTCAAGCCACCAGCCTGATGAGAACTGGCTTACAAATTTCCTGGAAATGTAGCATTCTGCTCGTGAGAGCTGGTAGGAGGGGGGTGCGGCACACCACCCCACGTAGGTCTTGGTGAGAGGCCTGAGATTCGAGCATCCTCTGTCTAGTGAGGGCTTACGCCTGCTGAGGTTCAGGAAGGTGAATCCGAGCCACCGAGGAGCGCCTGACCTGGACATGCCTTCAGCAGGTGGTATTGAGCTCCTGCGATTTGCTCTCTCTGGAAGCACTTATTCAAGAATGAAAACCTGCAGCTGCCGTGTTGAATGGGCTTTGTCCTGGGCTGCGCTCCAGTTCCTGTCCAGGGAGTGTCCTTTTTCCTCCTCGGCCCACCCTTCCTTCCTTTCCTCCCACCAGCATCTCTACAGGGAGTCCAGACTGCTGTCCCTGTGGGCGCGCCTCTCTCCCTGTGCTCCAAACCGTCACCCACACTGGCCATCCCTCCGGACTCCCCCAGGGCCCAGCCCACACGTTTCTCTAATTCACCCCCTATGTTAACCTCCACAACCTTTTACTAAGTGTGCCCTTGACTCCGCTATCTGCCTGAAATGCAGTATTACCCGCCAGACATTTGGACCCGCTACAGACCAAAAGACGACCTTAAGGGGTTCACACAATGTTTTGTAGTGGTTTATATCAAGTGTTGAGGACTCAGATGAACTTGGGCTCAAAACTCAGCCTTATCATCCACCAGTGCACTGAACTTGGGGCAGGCAAAGTAACTATTTAAAAGCTTCCTTTTCTTTCTTCTGTCCTTTTTTTTTTTCTATTCTTTTTCCGCCCTTCCTTTCCCTCTTTCTTAACAGTTGGTGGCCATTATCGTCCATTCAGGGTGCTAATACAAACTGCCACAGACTGGGTGGCATTTATTTCTCACAGTTCTGGATGCTAGAAGTCTGAGACCAGAGTGCCCAGGGTGGTCGGTTCTGGTGAAGGCTCTCTTTGGGACTGCAGACTGGTCACTTCTCACTGTGTCCTCACGTGGCAGAAGGGACTAGGGAATGCTCCAGGGTTCCTAATTCCACTCGTGAGGGCTCTGTCCCCATGACCAATCGCCTCCCGAATCATCACATGGGGCATTAGGATTTCAACCTGTGCATTTGGGATAACACAGACATTCAAACCATAGTTGTGGCTCTGTGTTTTGGTTAGTTTTTTTTTAGTCAAAGTGTCACATAACCACAGTTTAGAGTCAACTGTTTTTACAAAACTTACACTTAAAAGGCAGGTCTCCCCAGCGCCATTTCCTCCCCCTCAGAGGCAAGTATGTTGAAGTCCTTCAGTTATTTCTTTTGGTTATTACCGCTGTGTATCTAACGAACATAATTAGCATTATCTTTGGCTTCTGACTGTGAAACAGGACCCCATGTGTCGTAATATAAACTACATGTGTTTTTCTATCAGGCTATACTTTCACATGGAATAAAACCAGGTGGTCAGACTGCTACGTTCGAATCCCAGTTTGGAACATGAGGATTGCTCCTTGAACATCTCCGTCTCTTCCCCTGTGTGCCTATCTCCTCCCCTCTTCCTGTCTCCCAGTATAGTTACATCTAATATTTATTAGATCAATACTGAGCATTTGTATTATTATGAGTGTGGAATGCTGTTCACAGCTGAGCCACATAGTATTCTATGAATATTTTTCCTTTCTTCTATAATGGTTGTTTTCCCTGGAAGTAATTCTTGTCCTGATTTATTTGCTAAGTATTCAATAGGATTATTAAATTCAACCCAAAGAATCTCTCATTGTGAATCTCCTCTCAGTACAGGAAAATACGTGAGACATTCTGTCCACTTCACCTTGGAGACATCCCTGAAGATTCTCTGACCATCGGGCCTGGCTTGGTTTGTTTGTCTTTGGGCTTCAGGCAGCTGTTATCTTGGGGTGTCCCTGTACTGTCATCCAGAGCGCCTGTCCCTTCCCTGTGCTGTTGGACCCACCGTTGCCAGAATCTCCTGTCTACATCATTCTGCAGCCTTCTCCGACCTCGCATGTCTGAAAATTCTACCCGTACCTGTACGTGAGCATTTGGGTGAGGAATTCTAGGCTGGGAATTGATTCGCTCAGAATGCTGGAGACATGGCTTTGTTTTGTCCTAACTTTCAGAGTTGCTGTTGTGTGACTGGATGTCATTATGTTTGAAACCTTTTTTTTCTCTCAGGAAACTTGTTTTCTCTTTGTTCCTAGTTTTCTGAAATTTCACAACAGTGTACCATGATGCGAGCCTGGTTTTGTCCATGATCGATCCAGGGCACTCTGTGGACTCTCTTACTTAGAAATGTTTATCCATTCTGATAAGTGTTATGGAATGATGTCTTATGGTTACTTTGTACTGTGTCATCTTAGCTAAGCTGGAACTACATTTCCCAGAATTCCCTTCCCTGGGGTAATGGGCTAATGTTGGCCACAAAGGACATTTTCTACAAGATCTGGAAGGTGGGAATGAAGCAGCAGCCGTATTTGTATGCGCTGAAGGTTGGTATCCTGTGCCAGGTACTGAGGCATTTGCTAGCTCACCTGGTTGGTTTGCGGCAGCACCTGACCTTGCGGCTCTGTTAGTTCCCACCATGTCTGTTCCTTCCCCTCTCCAACTTCCTTGGCCAGTGTATGGGGGGGCCTGTGGTGGTGAAGGGGGCTAGATTCTCCTGTAGGTCATTGCTTGCATTTGGGTTGGACGTAGTGAGAGAAAGACTGGGGACCTGATTTGCCCTCTCAGCTTCCACCTTGTGTTTGCTCTAATCCACATCCGGCTGTGCTTCCCAACTGCCTGTCTATAGAGACTTTAGGCTCCGCTCTCGTGGCAAAGGCAGCGGTGTGCTAGACTGCTCTGCCCGCTCCACAGCGCTGTGCCGCCTAACCGGCCCCGTGGCAAGTTCCTCACGTTGTGTTACTTGCAGTGGTTCTGATTCATTTCTTTAACGATTTATTCGCCTTCCCTTTCTCCATTCTTTCCTTCTGGAAACCCTGTTCCCTGACCATGGACCTCCTGGACTGGTCCTCCGCTTTTGTCATTTCTCTCCTGTTTTCTACCTCTTTGTCCTTTCATTCTCCTTTCTCGGAGAGTTACTCACTTTTATCTTTCAATAATTCTATTGAGTTTTTAACTTATGCTATCTATTTGTAATTTCTAGGAGTTCTTTTTTATTCTCCAAGTATTCTTTTTTTGTAGTATATTGTTTTTTTTTCATGGATGCAAAAATCTCTGGAAATAGTAATGAGTTTTAAGAGATCTCTTCTTCATGCGCTATTTCTGCTTCCTCCAAAATACTTTGTTGTCTTTGTTTTGGTCTCTACTTTTCATTTGGCTTTTCTCAAGTGTCTGAATGACCCTTATTTCTTCATATTTTAAAATGAGGTACCTACGGGAAGCTATGAGTGTGTGGGGCTTGTTGACTGTGATTTTTACTGTGTTTGATCTGGCTGGCTCCTTCATTGAGAAACTCCTGATTTTAGTATCCTGTATCTTTCCTCTTGGGTTGGTCAAATACCCCAGAGAAGGGGTTTCAAACCCCCTGCCAAAGGGGTGTGGCTGGCGCCAGCATTCTGGGAACTGAGGTAGGAAACAGCGCTGGGGATCTCAGTATTCATTACTTGATTCCAGTTTTGCTGCGGTACCCTCACCCTCACTGGGGTGAGAAAGAGGGAATTATATGGCTGACTGGAGTGGGTATCCACTGGTTCTTAAACCAACTTTTAACCAGGCCCCTGTTTTTAGCTGCACCCTACCCCCACTTTAGGAATTAACTAGTGCTCCCTATCCCAAGCCCTTAGAGGACATCTGAGCAGTAATCTGGCTGCTCCTTGGCTTGCTTCACAGCTGACTTAGGATTCAGCTTCCTCAGGTCTGTAAAGTCCAGTCATCGTTCATCTTCCAAATTTTTCTTGGTATGAGTTCAACATATGCTTTATTTACCTTGTAGGTTTATTAATTTTGTTTCATTCGTTGCTTTATTTATGTATTTAACAAATATTTATGAGCCCATGCTGTGTGCCATTGTTTGGGTTCTTAAAAAGTCAATTTTCGCCCTGGATGCTGTGGCTCAGTTGGTTGGAGGGTCGTCCTGTAACCAAAAGGTTGCGGGTTTGACTCCCCGTCTGGGTACATACAGGAGGCAACCAATTGATGCCTCTCTTTCTCATCGATGTTTCTCTCTCCCTTCCTCTCTCTCTCTCTCTCTCTCTCTCTCTCAAAAAACAATGAAAAAATGTCCTTGGAGGTGAAGATGTTTTAAAAAATCAGTTTACTCTTATAATGAAGTTTTGGATGGGAACAAACATGTTTATGTATATTCAATCCTCCATCTTTATCTGGAAGTCAAAAATCAATCTCTCTCTGTCTCTTTCTCATCAGCTAAAAAGGAATAATAAAAAGGTAAAAGAATTGAGAAGTCCAGATAGGTGGTTATAAATGGAGCAGAGTTGGGGTCTCCTGTGCAACTGCAGTCATGTGTCCACTAGGACTGCAGATATCTGAAGCTTGGCCGTGCTGAGGGATCCAACACAGCTGACTCACTTGCCTGACGAGTTAGCCCTGGCTGCAGGCTTAGGGTGGACATGCGGCTCTTGTATCAGCTACCTAATGCTGCATAACAAATTTCCCCTAAATTTAGAGACTTAAAACCCCTCATCTTGGTGTTTATTTATTTTTTTTAATAAAAGTTAAAAATAGGATGGGGGCATAGAATGGTTTGATTGCAAGATAAAACCTTTCTAGGAAACAGTCTCCAAGGGCCCAGACAACACCAAATTTTGGCAAGGATGTGAAGTAACAGGAACTCTCATTGATTGCTGGTGGGAATGCAAAAAGAGACAGCCACTTTGAAACATAGTTTGACAGTTTTTTACAAAGCTGAATATACTCTTATCATATGATCCAGTAATTGTGCTCCTTGATGTTTATCCAAATACGTTGAAAACTTACGTCTGCACAAAAACTTGCACGAGTGAATATTTGTGGTATCTTTATCCATGATTACCACAACTTGGAAGCAGTCGAGATGTCCTTCAGTAGGCGAACCGACAAACTGTGGCGCAGCCAGCCAGTGGAATACTCTTCACTGAGCTATCAAGCCGTGAAAAGACGTGGAGGAAATTCAAATGCACATGACTCAGTGAAACCAGCCAGTCTGAAGGACTACATACTCCATGGATCCAACTCTATGACATTGTGGAAAAGGCCAAAGTATAAAACAGTCCAAGATCAGTCAGTGGCTGCTGGGATGTCAGGAGGCGGGTGAGTAGGGTTGGGGTTGGACCGCAGGAGAGGTTTAGAGCAGTGAAACTGTTCTCTGTGATACTGTGATAGTGGCTGCATGACATTTTACATTTTTCAAAACCCGTAGAACGTACGACACAAAGAGTGAACCCCAATGTAAGCTGTGGACTTCATTTAGTAATAATGTATCAATACTGGTTCATGAATTTTGACAAATGGACCATACTAATAATGCATGTTAATAATAGGGGGATAATGTGGGAGAGAGGGGATAGGGCATATAGAAATTCTCTGTACTTCCTGGTCAGTTTTTCTATAATCCTAAAACTGCTCTAAAAAAGTCTATTAAGGAAAAGGGTCGGAACACGAGTGGATTGGAAACATAGCCCAGATGTCCCCAAGGGCTTTGTGCTGCGTGTTCTCTGAACAAATCAATCTCAAGGTAAAATGCTCTAAGGATAATGATGTAGTTGGGATAGTATCTGCACCATCCTGAATGAGGACCCAGTTTGGGTGACTTTGAGATTGTTTGGAGACCTATATTTTTAGAACATTTGAGCCAGAGGAAAGAAGAGAAGCTATTCATGTTCATAAGTTTTCTCTCCTGTTTTTTCTCTCTTTTATTATCATTATAATATTTTGCTTCAGAGCCTGTGCCTTGAAGCCCCAGAGACCCAAAGGAGACCGGAAACCTGTTCTAAAAGGACAGAATGAGTCACTCTCAGTGAATAGGGATCTTCACAGAGGGGCATTGTTCAGCAATGCTGCGGCTGATAGCCCCAGCCCCCACTCCCACCTTGGTGACTCACACCATCACCTTTAGCTTGGAAGAGCAGCCGAGGGCACCCAGCCCGCAGATTCCTGGGAGGCAAACGACACCTCCAATAACCCAACTGGCCACGACAGTTGTCACTGCCCCACGTAAACCTCAGGGAAGAACTACGTCTGGCAGTGGCAACAGGACCCGTGGACGGGGCAGATCTAACCCCCCCCCCCAGATACCCGTGGCCCTCAGTGGTTTATGAATCTCTTGTAGAATGCTTCCATTCACAAAATCTTGTTGTTACTTGCTGAACACTTTCTTTTCACAAGACACACTGTGTGCCTATATTTTAAGTGCTGTGCTAGACATTGGGGTGCAAGGATTAATAGGGAATATTATGAATGGTCACCCAGAGCTTACATTTTTCCGATGTGTTTACATACAGGTAAATGGAGTCCCAGAGCTAACCTGGGGATAATGTAGAACTCAATGCCAAGATGGTGGGCGTGTTCTGGTTGTGCCTGCAGCATCCCTCTCGCTTACAGCCCCCCTGACAGTTCTTCGGGCCCGTGGTGCCTGCCCATGCTCAGGTGTGGTTGGCGTCGGCCCCCAGCCTTGTCTCCCAGGGTTGGATCCTGACTCCTGAATCAGTCAGTGCATCCCGCACTGTGGCCATGGCTGTTGTTTGGAGAGGGGCATGTGTCCCCAGTTCAAGCCAAAGCAGAAGTGGAATCTCCACCAGTGTAGGAGCCACTGGAAAAGCCCTGATCCTCCTTCTAGAGTGGGAGATGCAAAGGCATATAATAAGACACTGTGGAGACCATGGGGCTGCCCTGGGAGGATGAAGTTGACAGTGTGGAGGCAGGGCAGAGAGACAGAAAGAAATGGAGTCCTCTGTGATATCACTTGAAATAAATACTAGGTCAGACCTCACCTGAAGGCAAATACTTTATGAATTTTTTTAGCTACAGCAGCCCATAAATTCTCTGTATTGTTTGAGCTGGGTTTTCTCATCCTTTGTAACTGGATGTGTCCTAACTTGTGGTGAAGAAGAAATATAGGGAACAGGATAAGAAAAGTGACGGGTGATATTCCCTGTGTCTCCAAGAAGCACAAAGGAGTGGACTGCACATAGGTAGCCAAGAAGTCAGGGAAAACTAGTGCATGAAAGTGATAGAGTTTTCTGAGGCTCCCCAGCATCTGAATCCCCTCCTGTGCTTGGCGATCCCCCACTGTAAGAATCCTGATGAAAGGAGCTGTCTCCCCTTCCAGAGGCCCACCCCACCACCTGGAGGTTAGGATAGAGTCAAGTGACTGATGCTCAGCCACCCACGTGCTCCCACTGGGGCTCAGAATGTGGATGGGCGATGCAGAGATGTAGGAAAAGCAAGTTCATCCCTGGCAGTGGTACCTACACCCAGGTTCTAACGGCAGCAAAGCTGATGCCCGCGTCCAGTGGGGCAGCGACAGCACTGGTGTCCTGACCTTGTGGGCACCGTGCCTCCCTTGTCTGTTGCTTGTTTTCCAAGCTTAATTTTTTTACCTTCCTGGTAATTTTGTGAGCTACCTAGTAACCTTTAAATAAATCCCTTTTCTGCCCAATCAGAATCGCTTTCTGGTGTTTGCAGGGGAGGATCCTAACTGACTAGCCAAGGTGGAGGCCAGTACTACTAGGAAAAGAAGGACTGATCAGAACTGGCCAGGAGAGAAGGTTGCAAAGGTCTCCTGGAGAGAAGCAGCTCCCCTGTTAGGGATGCGGGACAGACACTCCAGGAGTGAATCAGGTTTCATCATGTACTGCATTAGTGACTGTGCACCAGCAACCTATCCTCCCTGGGCCTCAGTGTCTCATCTGCAGGAGGGATGCGACAGTGGGGCTACCTTATAGCACTGCTGGGGTGACTGAGTGAGTTCTCGGTCCAGATTCTGGCACAGCCGTGGTCTTTAGGGATTGGTAGCTATTGTAATTACCTGTAGCTCAAGAGGTGACCTGACTCACAGGGGCTCTACTCTTCTTCCCTCTTTACTTTTCATTCAGAGCAGAAAGGGGGAAAATATTCTTGATGTACAGTGGGAGAAATTTAAGTTAGATCCAGGCAGCTGTTGCTGGTAAATGTGTAACAACCCGCCCTCCAGGGAGATAAAAGCACTGATTTGTAGCATTTGTCGATTTCCACGGTGTAAATGGTGTAAATACTCCCTCTGTGGCTGATGTTGAGCATCCCACATGATGTTGCCGAACATGGAGGTGGGCAGAGGTGCGCTCAATCAGCTGTTACGAGCCAGTGCCTGCACACCACTGGCCCAGGGAAGGACAGTTTGAAACTGCTGGGAAGTGGGAGGAAATAGGTGGTTCCTGAGCTCTAGGGCAGATTGTTGAAAGAAACTCCTTAAGTGCTGTTGACCAGACGGGGGATGGACCTGCATTATGCTTTGGCTTAAAACTTGAGCGTACTCTTTAAATGACACCCTTTAACACCCCCCATTTACAGCCAGTCCACTTCTACAGAACCTGTCTATGTCTTCTTCACAATCTCTCCTGCGGCCATCCACCCTTCCTTTCCATGTTCACCACAGCCAATCCAGCCCACGGGCTCAGCTTGTCAACTCTGAAGCATTACTCCCTCCGTCTGTTCTGGAATGGACCAGGTGTGCCATCCCTAAGCCAGCTCTTAGAACATCGTCCCCCCCCAAGGTTTAGCATCATGTGGCTCCAAGTGCGCTGCCACATCTGCTATAAGTGCTGCTGCCTGACTCTCCCAGCCTTTGTACCCTGAACCCCACGCAGTCTGTAAGTGACCTGCGTACGAGTCTTAGATCTTCTGCTTATGAGCTGTAGGGAAAACGACAGGACACTCTCGAGCCTTAACCTCCTTACCTGGAAAGTGGTGATAATAAAAGAACTTTCTTCAGGGTATTTCAAAGATTAAATAGAATAGTTCTACAGAGGGCTCTGTATGGCTCCTGGCCCATTGCAGACGCCGAACGGAGTGTTGGCTCTATGACAACAGGGGTGACAGCCACTCCTCAGGGTCAGCGGTGGCTGAGGAAGGATGATTTTCCTCCCACCTGGAATTCTACCTGCTTTCCTTTGCTGTTGCAAAGCCACTGTTCTCTCGGCTTTGGCTCTATTTTTTTTCTGCTACACTTTTTCTCTGCAATCATTAGTTCCTTTCTCTCTGAGCTTCAGAGGCAATTACACCACCGTGGAACATTTAATTCAATACTGTCTCTCACTGTTCCCTGTTGATGTCAACCATGTTTTCCTGGCTCCTCTCTCAGCAGCTTGCAGGGAGTGGCCGCTCTCCTTCATTTTCTCCCCTGAAGGGTCTTGGATCAGCGACCACAGAGCGGCAGCCAAAGTGGCTGATGCTGTTAACAGTCCGGAACTGTGCCTGGCATTTTACCGGCATCATGTCATTCTATTTATTTTTTTCATCCAGCCAACCAGGATTTATTTGAGCACCAGCTATGTGCAAGATGCTGGGGCTACACAGTGAACCAGACAAGAGCCTCTGTTTTCCAAGAGCTTGCAGTACAGTGAGAGGTGGCCTTATCACACCGTCACCCAAACCAGTGTCCGATAATGCGCAGTGCCACGTGCTGGGAAGGGAAAGAAGAGCAGTCACAGGAGGTTAAAACACGCCCGATCTGGATAGGGGGCGGGGGTTAAGGCAGAGACATGGAAGTTAAAGCTGGAAGGAGTTACTCAGGGGGAGATTTTCCAGGAAGCTGGCACACGGGGTGCCGTGTGGACTGGCTGAGTGCTGAGGACCTGAGAGAGAACCAGACATCTGGCGGGCCGTGCAGGAGGGCCACAGCAGCCTGCAGGGATGGGCTAACGGGTAGCCCAGGGCCTGCGGGTCTTCCTAGGCTGGATTGGGTATTTTGGTCTCTATCCTCAGAGTGGGAAACATTTCATCCTCTCAGGTTTCTTACAAGGTAGCTGCTGTCATCAGCCCCATTTTATACCAGAGGAAACGGGGCCCAGAATATTAAGTAACTTACCCAGGTTACACAGCTAGTCAGCAGCACAGCCAGAATGCCAGTGTTGCCCACCCTGGCTGGGACCCCTCAGGCGAAGGCCACCTGCTGAGTGACTGATGGCAGCACTAACCTCAGCAACAACCACCAGCCCCATCCTTCCCACAGGCTCTTTGGATAGGGCCCTCGGTTTGGGCCTTTTCTCTGGGGAGAGCCAGCCTGAGGCCCCCTGGGAAGCTCAAAACGGATTTGGGGGGAGTAACAACGTCAGCAGTTCTGGTGTCATGGCTGGATGTTTAGGCTGCAGAGCGCTGGACCTCACCGTCGCATTCATTCCCAGGCTCTGCAGAGCTAAAGAGAAATCTCTGCATTTTGTTTTGTTTTCCTCAGTCCGGGACCATGGTACCAAGAACAGGAGGTGGTGGTTTATGGAATTTAAAGAGTTTAGCTGGACTGGTCTTGGCAGAGAAGCGAAGGCACAAAGGAGCCTGAGGAAGTCTCGTGGAGACAGGATGTGCTTGGGAATCTGTGAAATAGGCCACGTTTGTCTCTTCAACCCCTCTGAGTCCCCTTCAGTCTGAGACCTCTTTCCTTTCTCACTGGGAGATTTCTCACCAGGAGGTTTGGTCTGGAGCCCCTTCCTTGGGCCTCCACAGCCCCTCCCAGAACATTAAAACTTACTAAAGATGTTAATAGGTGATAATGACACCTCCCCGGGCTTGGGACCCAGGTGGTAGTTAAGGGTGGGAATTTCGGGCACCAAATGGAGGCGGCCTTTTGGCCCCCCTCAAGTTACCCCATCACCCCAGGGAGATAACTCCTTTTATTTCCAGAGTCTTCCATAGTAGGGAGGTTTCTTTTCATCCCTCCTCGTTAAAACCCTCTTGTTTTGTGGAGAGGAAGGAGCTTACAGCTTAGTGAGGCAGAGGGGCCATCAGACCAGTGAGAGGTGGGAAGAAAAGGAGGCAATCAAGCCTCTTCTCCACTTCCTGCCAAGGAAGGTCCCTTTGTTCGCCCTGAGCTCAGCCTTTTCAACGTGACCAGAGGCCCTTGGGTCAGGAGGCTTGCCCCCTTTATGGCCTTCTAATGGACCTTCCTTCCTGCCACTTGACCAAATGCCCCTGCTTGACGGGGAAAGGGTAGCCCCATAGCTGTCCGGTTGGTTTGCCCAGGGACCCCTCCCCCCAACCTCCCCCCAGGAAGAAACTAGCACCTTGGGGCTGGAAGGGGAGGCTGTGCCTACATTCCCACTGGCTCTTTTGACTGAAAGGACAAGGAGTTTCCCTGACTCCCCGGCCCTAAGGAGGTGCTCTCGAGCCAGTCCCTTTGTTGTTTGGTTATCTATCTGTTCACGTCCAGCTTCCCCACGGTGAGTTTTAAGTGTTGCTGTCACTTTGAACAGGTTGACCATGGTTCCCATAATGCAGAAATGCTGGCAACAGGTTGTGGGAGCCACTGGCCCTGTTACGGGAAAGAGTAACTCACACGCGGTAGAGATGGCGGAACACGACCCTTTATTCCACGCATGGGCTCAGAGGAGTACTCCAAATTCTGAGCCCCGAGGCAAGACAAAAGCCTGCTTATATGCGGGGTGGGGGGGGGGGGTGCTGACCGTTACTATTTGCGCGAGAATGCGGGGCGGAGTATAGCGCAAAGTGGGAAGCGGGGCTTACAGAAGCAGAATGAGGAAGTTGGGTCTAGCTACCCTAAGTAGTAGAAACAAAGAACAAAGCACAGAGACTTTAACCCGGAAGCTCTGGGGCTAACACAGAGGTTGCCTGTCACAGCCCCTCCCCCCCCCACATACCCCCCAAACAGTGCTTTTACCCTGACCGCCCTGCCTTCTTTGACTCCATTTACCCCGTACCATACACCTGGAGTCTTTCCCTCCGTTTTCTGTCCTCTGTGCCACACTCCAGCTATGTGTCTACTTGGCTAATCTCTGACCTGTCTTCTGCTTTTCTAGTCTGCCCTGTGAATGGCTAGCACATTCATTTCCCTAATAACAATTGCTGCCTATATTAAGTACTTAGTAATTACAGCAAACATTGGCAATGTCTTGGGAATCCAGGAGTCTGCTAGAAACCTTCAGTGAGCTGTCGGTGTTACCTCTCTGTTTTGCAGCTGAGGGAATGGGCCGGTTGTGTGATTCGCCCAGTCACACAGCTAATGAGCGGCAGAGCTCGGATTGAATGCAAGCAGCCAGGATGCAGAGTCTGCACTCCTAACCATCAGTAACGGGGGTTTAAAAATATGCTTCCTAGGTGTTTAGTGTGAAGAAAGCACTAGGCTGGGCACTGAGGGCATTTAAACATGAGTAGGATGAAACCTGCTTCCTGCTGCAGTTCCTCCCTCAGGAAGCTGATGATAGATAGGAAGGGTGGTCTGGGAAGATGAGTAAGGCAAGTACAGGCTTGACCCACTGCAGGGGAGGGCAGAGTACGTGCAGCGGAGAAGATACACACAGAGGGCCTTTCATGCAGAGGATAAAGAAGCCACATCCGGTCTGGGAGATGCAGGAAGTCAGGAAGAATTCCAGGGAGGTGGTTGGGTGGGGCATGGTTTGGAAGGACGGATAGGGTTTGTGGCAGAGTCTTGGGGGTGACAAAAGACCAGATTGGAGAAAAGAGGGTGGGTCTGATGCCCAAACACTGCAGAATGAGGGACAAGAGAATCAGAGCTGAGGTCAAAATTCCTTGACCTCAAGACCTGCCCCAGAGAACGGACCACAGTAACTTCAGACAGTGGGCTCGGGACTGCCCAGGTTCTAATCTCTCCTCTAGTGCTTACCAGCTCTGTAATCAGGAAAATAACAGAACCCATGCCCCGCATACCAGTTTCCTCATCTGCAAAGTGGGCATAATCCAGGGCCAGGACCAAGGTGAGGTGGGCGAGGCATCACCTTGAGTACCAAATATAAGGGGTATCCCCCCGAAAACTTGATGATCAGATAAATAATAATTGAATGCAGTATTTTTAGGGTCAAAGTCAATGTAAAAAGAATCCATGATGAACAGAATATTAAGAATTTAAGTAAAGAAGGGCCTCACTGAGCCATATTAGAGCCTAAGGAGAAAGAAAAAAGCAGTAATATTGATCCTGTTTTTATTTTTATTATATTTGTTTACAAAATGTTTTGCAAATCACCTTAAATAATGTGCCCATTAAGCTGCATCTATCTGTGTAATGAAAATGTTTGATCAGAATTTTTACTTTGTTTATCAAATGTATTGGGGTGACATTGGTTAGTTAAGTTATACGGGTTGCAGGTGTACGGTTGTACAACACAACATCTGTACACTGTATCGTGTGCTCCCCACCCCAAGTCAGGGGTCCTTCCAGTGCCACGCACCCCTTATGCCCTCCTCTACCTCCTCCCATGCCTCTTTCCCCCTGTAATCACCATACTGTTGTCCGTGTGGCTTTGAGGGTGCTTCTTTTTTTTTCTTAATCCCTTCACCTTTTCCACCTGCTCTAAAACCCCCCTCCCCTCTGACAGCTGTCAGCCTGCTATCTGTGAGTCTATCTTATTTGCTAGTTTATTTTGTTCATTAGACTCCACATATGAGTGAAATCATATGGTGCTTCTCTTTCTCTGCTTTATTTCAGTGAGCATAATGATTTCCAGGTCCCTCCATGCTGTTGCAAAGGGTAAGGTTTTCTTTTTTACAGCCAAGTAGTATTCCAGTGTGTAAATGTCCCAAAGCTTCCTTATCCAGTCACACTGATCCTGTTTTCAGTTAAGATAAAGGCACTGGGCTCACCCTGGGCCTGTCCCTGATAACACTAGACATCAGGTGGCTGCAGAGATTAGATGAGCTAACCCAGGGTGAGCGTCTGACACAGAGTCTGGCAAGGGAGAGGTGTCTGAGGCCCGTGACTGGGTTGAGATACATTTGAACTCCTGCTCTGCCACTTCCCAGCTGTGAGACCCGAGCAAGAGCCTGTTTCCTCATCTATACATGGCGAGCGGGTCTTGCTCAGCGGGTTGTTAGGTAGCCTAGGATGAGAGATGCAAAGTGCTTCCTCACAGTGCTGGCTTGTGCAGTCAGTGAATCATGCTTGTAGCAGTCGCCTGTGGTAGCCAGTAAGCATACCTGCACACGAGAGGTTTTCCGCTTGTCTTGGTGAATTACTTGGGGTGAGGGGCTTAGCTTTCTTCCACAGTTCTCGTGTCACATGTTCCTCTGTGACGTTCACTCCCGCAGCCACTGTGAGGACTCACAGAGGCCTGACTGCTCTCCTTGCAGCTCTGTCCACTCCGCCCCCTCTCTGCCCAGGCTGGGATGGGTTTGGGGGTGATGATATTATCACTAGAATAGAAGGGGGCTTTGTCCCAGCCATTCCTGGCTCTCACTTTCCCTTTCCCCTCTGTCCCCACCAGCTTCTCCTGAGGAAACTGCCTCCAGGGGGCTGGCAGCCCACTTTGATTACCTGTGGCACCTACCTGTGTGGTACATTTAAGTGGGCTCTTCGCTGGCGCTCAGACTGAACTACTGTTATTAATTGACCGTTGTCATTAAAATGATCCCTTTAAAAATCCACCCCTGCCACTGCCCGTAGCGGGAGTTGGGGCAGGGGGTGGCAGTAAGCCATAGAATGTTACCTGTGAGACCATCAAAGCCACTCATGTGTGACTCTCAAAGCTGGCTCAGAAATGTGGCCTGGAGCCTGGACAAGAAAGAAACACAGCACCTCCCTGCACTACACCGATTCCCAAAGGTAGGCCAGCCTGGGCTGGGACGGGGATCTACTTCTCACCCATCTCTGAGTGAGCAAGTCACTGAATGTCGCTAGCCTCAGCTTCCTCATCTGCAAAAGTGGGCGGATCTCAGTGGCTTGCTGTGAGGATTGAATGCGAAATCAATGCTGATAGGTATCTATGTTATTTATTATCAACCCATTCCATTAGAACATGAATTGAATTGATTCATCCACTCATGCATGCAGGCGTGTGCTGTGCAGGTAACATTCCAGGTTGTACGAGGAGATACAAAGACCCGAACCAGTGCTCAGATGGAGGGGGAGGGAAATATGAGCAGCGGACTGTATTACAAGGGAGGCACTCAGTAAGTGTTTACTGAATGAATCAAAGAAAGAAAATCGGCAGACATTAACATTTAGGAGGTATTCCCATAGGACAGTCAGGCAAGTCTTTATGGAAGAGGCTGAATTTAAGCTATTAATAAGTCAACATAGTTACCAAAAGACCTTTTTCAGCAGGCACCAGAGATAGGGCAGTATATATGACAGACACTACCAGTCCCTTCATGCAGTTTACCCTTTAACAGGGAGGACAAATAATGGTATATGCTTAGGAATAATTAATCTCCGTGAGTGTAATCAGTGCTTAGCCGACGGTGCTAGGGGCCCGTCAGCTGCTGGAAGACAGGAACTGTGCCCTGGATTTTTCTTTTCTTCTGTATCTGTAAGCTAGACCGGAAGGACAAACATTTTTAAATTTACAGATAAATCGTAAACTCTGTGTCATTTTTTGAATAAGTGTTACCTGCAAGTGACGAGTGATTGGCAGTCGCTTCGGGTAGGTCCCACCACAGCCAAACACACCTGAATAATTACTGAGTGGGGCCGTGCCGTCCTCACCAGCGGCACTTGGACGTTGTCCCGTATTGGTGTATCATTCCGAGGGTGGCCCAGCGCTCCACTTGTGTTTCTATCACAATTTGTTCACTCGGTATCCTATCGGTAGACACATAGTGTTTCTTTTTCAATGAATAGACTTTATGTTTTAAAACAGTTTTAGATTTACAGAAAAAAGGAGCAGAAAGTACAGAGTTCCTATATTACCCCTTCCTCCCCAATTTCCCCTATTATTAACATCTTGCATTAGTGTAACACATTTGTTACAACTGATGAGCCAATATTGATACATTATTATTAACAAGTCCATAGTTTACATTAGGGTTCACTGTCTTGTCCTGTACGGTCCATGGATTTTGACAGATTAGTATAATGACATTTACCCATTATCACTATATCATACAGAATAGTTTCATTGATCTACAAGTCCTCTGTGTTCTACCTCTTCGTTCCTCCCTTCCTCCGTAGTTTTTTCTAATCAAAGTTACTTGTATTTCAGCTTTTACAACCCTTATAACTTACTTGCGACCCTCCTTTATCACCTTGCCTCCTGCCTCCTATACTCTGGCCACACCATATTGCTCCTGCTTTCGCAAACATCGTACGTAGGCAGTCAGTCCCCACCTGGCTTGCACCTCCGGGCTGCTCCTCCTGCAGGGTGTGCTCACATGTCACCTTCTGTCTGAAGCCTTTCCCAGTCCAGTCTGCCCCCCAGAAGAGTTATGGGCCCCTTTCCTTGTGTGGTTCATATGCTAATTTAATTATCCAGGCAACAGATATTAAGGCAGCACCTTTTCCATGCCAAGCAGCATGCTGGTACTAAGGGTCTGGCAGAGACATGTGGCCATGAAGCCCAGCTCTTGGATGGTTGAAAGTTCCTTGAAGAAAATACAACGGACTCATGCAGTGAAAGATGCCAGCATAGTCAGAGAAGGGTTCTCAGAGAAGCTGGCATTGAAGAAGGGACCAGGGGAGAGAGTATTTGAGGTGGAAGAAACAGCAAGTGCAAAGTCACATGGCATGTCATGCAAACCTGGAAGGACACTTATTGTGCCCATGGCCGCCTCCTTCTCTGAGGGAGCGAGCAGGTCTCAGGCACAAGCTAACCTGTGCGCACTTAGGAACCAGCCAGGGTCAGGGGCTCAGGAAAACGGCGGGACTGGCCAGGCCTGTCTCTGGGTCCCTATGCTTCTTGGCACACACACTGTCCACCTCACGCTCCCGGTGGGCACTCACCGCTTTGTTTGCTGAAGCATTTGAACTCTTGATATCAAACCCCAATTACCTGAGAGAAGGCTATTGCCTCTTTAAAGAGTTCAAAAGCCCCAGACTTTTTATAAATAGCTCACATCCTTTCACCAGGCCCTAAGAGGAGGATTTATGGTCCACTTCCCCAGAGGCAGATAGACCAACAGACAGGTTACTTCCCTTGGAGTCCAGGTTGCTACAATTGTGGGATGCTCCCACTTTTTTGCATTTTATGACCTCCTGGCTGGCTAATCCTGAAGAGGGTTACAGGGAAGGAGGTGAATTGTGCAGGGCTGCTGCTGCCTTCGGAAGCCAGAGGCCAGGCCAGACTCAGGAAGGGGCTGGTGGGCAGTGGGAAGGTTCCCAGGGCCTTTCCCCAGCAAGACACCCAGAGTGGTGGCCTCGGCATGACCGGTCCGCTGTGGAGTCTGCTGCAGAAGGATAGACAAGACGCAAAAACACCCTCGGCTCATAATCTAGTGGGGCAATGTGGCAAAGTTAAGAAGAAGTAACTTTTCACATAAAAACGTCACTCTTTCATTTTTAGAGCATGTGCATATTCTCTGTTGCCCTTAATTCTTAGAGAACCCCAATGAATTAGTTCTTATGACATATGAGGAAACTGAGGCAGAGACAAGCCCAAGTTGCATAGCCAAGAGATGACAGGTTCAGATTTTGGTCTTGGCTTCAAATGCTGGGTTGGTGCTCAGAAGCACCAAGAATGACTAGAGGTCAGGAAAGGGACGGGCCTTTGGGATGGGTGGGTCAGCTTTCAAAAGACCAAAAGAAGGGGAAGGGCCATCTAGGAGGGGACCCAGCAGAAAAGGCAAAGTCTGTCGTGCGACAATGACACAGAGCTGCACCGGGGCTTGGGGAGGCACAAGCCTCCTGATAGTTCTCTGCAGGTCTCTTCCATTGACCACCAGCCTCTCCCTTCCCACAACCTTCTCTCCAGTTCCTGACCTCTCACCGAGAAGGGCAGGGCAGTGGTCAGGAACATGGGCCATGAGTTCAAATCCCTCATACTGGCCATGAGACTTTGGGCAGATGGCTCAGCCTCTCTGATCCCCTTTTTCCTCATCTCTGACTGGACCTAGATGACAGTGGGACTGGGGTAAGCACAGGGCTCAACAGTAATAGCTGATACTATGTTCTTTCTGCGATGGTCACTCCCGGGTGGTGCTCCTCTTTCTCAAGTACAGCTCCTAACTTGCTATTTGCCTGCTCAAAAAGCCAAGACTGAACATGTGACTCTGGCACTCAAGGCTCCCTAAGGTCTGATCCTGAACTCCTGTGCAGCTGGACCATTTTCAGAGGGCTTGAGATCCCCAGAGGACAGGGACGTGCTGTGCTAATGTTTCCCACTCTGATAGAGTGGGCAGAACACCAGCTTGGGGGGTCGAGAGAGCCAGTGCTCGATCCTGGCTCCAGCAGGGAGTTGTCCCTGTGTGAGGGACACCTGGCCTCCGAGTCCCAGCAGCCTTACCTGTAAGGGGGGCCCTCCTCTGCTGGCGGCTCTGAGAGGCTGGCACCATGACGACACACGTGGATGCTGCTTCAGTGAGTTTCCTTCTCTTCGCTCCAACAAATAGCACATTCATCTCACGTATTTAAAAGGAGTTCTGCTAAAAACTCATAATCAAGGGGCTCCCCAGCAGAGCTTACACAACGAGGGGCTTGTGTTCAGCTTTCCCACTGTGCCTGTGTCGCGTCTCCCACCCGTGTGACCAGGCTTCCAGAGGGGGGGCTCCATGTCTGTCTTGCTCACTTCAGATCCTGGTCTGACAGTCAGTCAGTCAGTGCTCAATACAATTAATTGGATGAATTAATTATTGACGAGAAGCCTTGAACGCTGTGGTCAGTGTCCATGCTTACAACATGAGCCAGGGATCTCAGAGTCCTCTGAAAGTCAACTCATGCTCTTGAGTGTAATGGTGACTTAGAATCAGCAGCTAAGTCACAGCCATGGGGCCTGGACAGCAACAATGGCACGCTTGCCATCAGGAAGGGGATCCGCTCTGTGGGCAGCTGTCCTTAGCGTCTCTGGGCCTCCAGGCTGAGGGGCCCCTCTCCCTCTGGGGAAGTGAACTAAGATGTTGCCTTGTACTTACCATGTCCTCTAACCCTGGCATTTTGCAACCATCATCCCTCTTAATCCCAATAACAGTGTGAAGTGAGATTTATGTTCCTCATTTTACAAATGAGGAAAATGAGGCAAAGAAAAGACAGTGGGTGGTGGAGCTGACATCTGAACCCAAGGCTGGCCCCATACCCATGCTCATCGGACTACCCCGTACTTCTGACAACTGGGCCTTCAAACTGTACACCTGTCATTCTCTTCTCTGCACACATTTCCCCGGCCAGCAGGACAACTCTTGAAAGACCAGACCAACTCACTGGAGTTTGTTTCCAGCCTCGGACAAGCCCAAACTGCTCTGTGTGCTACGCGCTGGCAGCCCTCAGCTGCACGCTTCCGACAGTCCCTGGAGGGGGTTAAAACTCAGTGCAAGTGGAAACCTCCCCCAATGTGGTGTTCAGAGGTGGAATTTTTTTTTCCTCTCTCTCTCTCCCCGTTTTGAAACAGTCAGCAGGATCGGGGCTGCAGGCTGGGCTGGGCCCCTTGGGGCTTGATGATTTCCTCCACAGGAATTTGTCCAGAGGGAAGTGGAGACTCAAAGAAGCCCGTGGATCTTCAGTCCCCCTCCACACCTCAGCCCTCACCCAGAGGTGAACAATGACAATGCCCCAGATCCGCCCCCCACCCCAAGCTGGGTGCTTGATTGCCAAAGTGATAGCATCTGGGCAGCAGGAAACAATCAGCGGCCATTGTATTATTTAGGCTGGAGCCAGAGGGAGGTAAGGGGCTCAGGGCGGGAGATTTGCAAGTTTATTAGCTCTCAGCTTCCCTTTTACACACAAGTGTACACTAATCTCCCTGAGCCCTGGGTTGGCTAAGCCAATATAAGGTCAAGTTGATTTGTTTCATTCCTTCCTTCCTTCTAGTTTGAATGCTGGCTTCACTACTTACAATTTGGGTGGCAATTTACTTAAACTTTGTGAAAACCTCAGTTTCCTTATCTGTTAAATGACAAAACTTATAGCACCTCATAGACTTGTTGTAAGGCTTTGATGAGTGAATCCATTTTAATCGTTTCGCAGCTGGCCCAGCACATAAAAAGGACACACTAAATGTAAGCCCTCACTATTACTTTTATTGACTTAGCAAACAGTGATTGCCAACCTACTGTGAGCCGGGCATTGTGCTAGGTGTCAGCTGTGGTCTGTACCTTCCAGTAACACCCAGCGAGCAGGAGCAGCTGGCGCACTTACAGCACCAGGGTGCCGTGAAAGATTGAAACAGAATATTAGGAGTCACTACTTGCCAGGCGATCTTCAAAGGTCATTATTTATCTTATTTCATTTAATCTTCTCAACAGTCTCATGAGGCTGGTACTATTTATTTTCTCTGCTTTTTTAGATGCAGAAACTTTTTAGAGGAGTGAAGTAACCTGCCCAAGGCCACCTAACTGTTGGAGGTGGGACGGAAAGCCAGGCAGACTATACTCTGCAGCAGAGGGGTACCTGGCCAGCCCGGGGCAGGAGAAGCTACGTGGGAGCAAGGATGTCTGAGGTGACCTTGAAGGTCCAATAGGCAAAAAAGCCAGGCAGGAGCAAGCAGGGATGAAGGGACAGCATGTGGGGCCCCCTCTACTTGGGGCTCACCCTGCTGTGGAAGGCTGAGGGTTTGGCCTGGTTTCCTTCATCTTTAAGATAGGGGTCCCACTTAGTAGTGTGATAACTGTGAGGACTGAACAGAAGCATGTACAGTATGTAAGGAGCCTTTCACATGCCAGGGTGCAGAGTGCTCAGTAAATTCACTCATTCATTCATCCAACACATTTTTTAATTGTGTATTTTTTAGACAGAAGGGGAAGGGAGGAGAAAGGGGGACAGAAACATCAGTCGGTTGCCTCTCACACGCCCCCAACTGTGGACCTGGCTCACTACCCAGGCACGTGCCCTGGCCAAGAATCAAACCAGCAATCTTTTGATTTGCAGGCCATCATTCAATCCACTGAGCCACACCAGCCAGAGCTCAGCTAGCAAATTTTTATTAAGTATCTGTGATGAGCCAGGCACCATGCTGCGCATTGGGAATATAGTGGTAAAAACGACAATCTCCTTGACCTCATAGGCCTTACATTCTAGTGGGCAAAACAGACAATAAATAAGTAAACGAAAAATATACATGTAACATAAAAGCAGGTGGTGGCAAAATATAAAATAGGCAGAGGAGAAGCCAGAGTGGGCCTTCTGAAGAGGTAACAATGGAGCAAAGACTTGAATGAAGGGAGGAAATGAGCCATGGCAATATTAGGGCAAAGAGCTCTCCAGACCAAGGGACCAGCAAATGCAAAGACCCAGAGGCAGAACACGCGTGCAGTGATGGAAGAACCTCAAGGAAGGCCATGTGGCGGGAAGGAAGTGAGTAAGAGGAAGGTGAATCAGAGGAGATGCAGCCAGCGACAGATCCTACGGTGTCTTTTGGGCCACAGTGGGGCCTCTATATATTGTTTTAAGTGAAATGAGAAGCCCCTGAGCAGAGCACTGACTTCTGACTTTGTGCTAGGTCTTAGGTGTTATGGTCCAGGCCTTCTAGCTACGTACAATCTAGTGGAAGAGACGACTCGAAGAACTAGTTACAACACAGCGTGGTTAGTGACATGTCAGGCAAATCATAATACT
Source organism: Desmodus rotundus (assembly GCF_022682495.2). NCBI lineage: Eukaryota > Metazoa > Chordata > Mammalia > Chiroptera > Phyllostomidae > Desmodus > Desmodus rotundus. The sequence goes on from NC_071396.1 coordinate 52,878,455, forward strand.
AGAAGTTACTCCATGCCAGGCACTCTTATCTGATTTCATTTAACCTCCACAGCAGTCTCAGGAGGCAGCTTTTAGTATTTTCCTTGTTTAGTTGCAGGGACTGAAGTGCAGGGGAGCGAAATAACCTGCCAAAGGCCATTCAGTTGGTGGCCATTCTCAGTAAATTCCCTCTGGCCACTGCTCAGAGGGTCAATTAACTGGAAGGGCTATAGGGGGCAGCAGTGAGACCTGTGCAGTAATCCAGTTGAGAGAAAATGTTGGGTGGCTTGGAGTCATGTTGGTGTCAGTGGAGGTGGTGACTCTTGGTCAGATTCTGGATATCTTCAAATGTAAACCAATAGTTTGCTGCTGGATCACATGTAGGGTGGGAAATAAAGAGAGAAACCAAGAATGAGCCTGAGATTTTTGGCTTAAGCTTCTGAGTAAATTAAATATTTACTGAGATGGGGAAAGCTGCTGGAAGAGCAGGTTGGGAGAGAAAGTTGAGACTTTGGCTTGTTTAAAACACGGAAAGATACGTGTTTGCTGGGCGGATGGAACTGGCTGCTGGTGCTGCATACCCCCCTTCCCACACTCTTTTGATGGCAGTTGAGGGGCATCTGTAGTTAAAATGGCTGAAAAGTGCTTTTCAGGCAAGGCCTTTTCACACCCTGCCCTACCCCGGGGTTCCAGAGAGAGAGGCCCGTTCCTGTGTGACCTTCTCACTTTGTTTTTACACCTTTAACTTTGTTTTGGCAGCTTTGACCCGAAGAGAGCAGTTTCAACTCAACTTGTACTGGGGTCAAGGGGAGGCATCCTGCCTTGAACTCTTTCCCTGGCTCCCCCTGGTCTGCGGCTCCTAAGCGTTTTTTCTATGTAAATTATAGTCCTGGCAGCCCGGGGAAGGAGGAGATGGGTTGGGGTCTGTGGGGCCGGGAAGTGTGAAGCCCAGCCCCCACCCCCCTGGCTATCAGAGGAAGCCCAGATACTCTGTGAGCTGAGGCGCTATCGTTAGGAAGGAAAATAGCCCGCCGTGGGGAGATCGCTATGTGGCCATTTGTCTGCACCCCCACCCCTTCCCATGGAGGGCCTCCCGAGGGACAGGGGAAGGACCAAGTTCTTTAGAAATGACGATCCAATCCATCTCCGTCATGTTTTACTTCAGCAGTTCCTGCGGATCTGCCTCTGAGTTCTTTTTCACGTGTGTGCTCACACGCACCAGGTCCTGGGAAGGGGCCTGCAGGGAAGGCCGAGTCTTTATCCCGATCCCGAGGCCAGACCTCGAATTTCTCACCGGTTTCGTCTCAAACATCACTTCCTCAGAGAGCCATTCCTGACCACCACCTGGTCCATTCGCAGCACGTCACCTGACTTCTCTTCCTTGCTGCGGTTCTCCCTCTCTAAAACTCCCCAGAACATCTACTTCTTCTGTAGTTCTGGTCTGTGTCCTTTACCCTGGAACGTAAGAGGCCTGTGCCTGGTACTGTAAGGCCCTTAGTCGGCTCGGTGAGCAGCAGGGTCCTGGGTGAGAGCCAGGCTGAATGCTCCACCTGCCCCTTTTTGGGGTTTCTGATCTCTGTGAGAAGACCCCAAGTTATAGTTTTTCCTTTCGGACAGCGGAACCTTTGTTACCTTTGTCAGGCAATGGGGGCTCTGACATGAACATCTTGCTCGCCTCGCGGGGTGGAGATGTACAGATATGCCCCCACCCCCACCAGGAGAGGCAACCCTTCCGTCCCTCTTTTTCCCTCAGACCTCCCAAACCACCCCAGAGACCCCACCTCTTGTGTCCCTCTCTGGATCTGGGCTCTGTTTGTCCCCCCACCCCCAAGTCCCCATGTGTCTCTGTGATTCTCCCTCCCATCCGTCCCCTTTTCTCTATTTCCATCTACCTCTCTCTCTCCTCCCCTCTTGCGCTCCCTTTCCTTTTGTGCTGGTTTCTTTCATTTACAGAGCCCTTCCCTCACGGTAAATGCTGGGAACAGACTCTTGCTGATCCCTGACGGGGGTCCACATGAGATAGGTCGTTATTGTCCCCACTTTTCAGATGGGGAAATTGAGGCTTAGGGGGACTCTGTGACTTGTGTGTTCACCCAGTGTGTAGTCCAGCAGGATTTGAACCCAGGTCCTCTGATGCTTACACTCTGTGCTGGGCCATGGTTCAGACAGAAGACAAATGCTATCTGGTGAGGACGTGGTGTGAGGTGGAGATGAGGCTGGATGGGCTTGTGAGGTCACACCCTGCGGTCACCCTCCACGCACACTCTGCATTGTGAAGTCTTGCCTGAGAAGCGGGGAGCTGCTTTGGTCTTAGCCCAGGTGCTACCTGTTTGGTTTCTTTGTAACCTCAGGGCCAAAGAAATCTAGGGAAGTTAGAGCTAGAAGGAAAGAGGCAACTACAGGCTGTCTCTGCTAATTCTTCTGTGTGACAGATGCAAGTAGAAGGCTAACTCCAGCAGATCCTTCTTTGGAAAGAAATGGCGAGAAGGACAGGAATAAAAATCTCTTCTTATTCAACCTAACTAATAGGAGCTCTTCAAACTTCAACATGGTGAGGATGGAAAGGCTTAGATGGGTCAACCTCAACTGTGATCTCCCAGACTGCACTTTCAAGTTTGAGACAGTCTTGGAAACAGCTACTCTCCAGCTCACCTGGCACGGAGAAGTTATTGTTAGAGAGGGAAAAAAAAATGCACCTAATACATTACACTACTGGCCTCACCCATCGAGCGAGTTGGTAACCATTATTTACAAGACTGGCTTATTCACGGCCACTGAAGCTAGGAGAGGCAGGATGGAGACAGACTCTAACAAACGAGTTATTTATATCTACATCCCAGACCTCAGAAGGAAAATTCCCATACTTAGACATTCCTAGATGGCCTGCGACACAGGATATTTAAAGTAACAATGGGCCAAATTCTTGCTCACATTTTTGGCAGAGCTCCAATCTGAAAGTCCGCAAGAGACACTTGTCCAGCTGTGTAGCTTTAGCTGGGGTGGCTTAGGGGAGGCTATTTCTAATTCGGGACTTATTGAAGATCTGACTTCCCCTCCCTTTCCTGGAATTACAAGAAAAACATGATTTTGATTTCAGAGACAACCTTCCATGGAATCTGCTTTGGAAGATTGTAGGAGTTGTAGCTCTGTGGGTGCCCCCACCTTGAAAAAGGGGGGGATGTGCAATAAACTAACTAGATATACTTTGAAGAACCTAGAACTCCTCCTACATTTCTTTATCTGGGGGTAGAAAGAGCCACTACCTACGGGAAGTCTAGCAGCCAAACTCTTTCAGTGTACAGAGCAGGACATGGCCCTCTGCGAAACGGTCACTGGCCCACTCAAGCATGAGTTTGTGGCAGTAGCTCCAAGGAAAACCTCAGAAATGGTTGAAAATGGTGACTTCTTGTACTTACACACCTGAGGTTACCCTCCCAAGCCCGTGGTGTTTCTAACTCTAGCCTTGCAGAGAAACAGACAATGCGCCAGCTCTGCCAGCCTCTGACTGGAAGTCACAAAAACTACCCAGGTCAAACTGGATTAAATCGTAAGATATATTCACTTGCAGAAAAGGAGTCTCCAGGTATAATGACTTCGGGATTGACTAATTAGGCAGCTCAACAATGTCAAAAGGACCCAGTTTCTTTCCCCCTTTCTCTTTGCCATCTAGCTGCTGGTCTTTGTCCTCAGACCAGCTCCCTTCATGGTACTAAGGCTGCAGTTCCGGTGTCACAAGACACTACAATGTATGCCTTTCTTCCCTGTTTCTCATTTAAGAATGATGCCCTGGCTGGTGTGACTCAGCAGATTGAGTGCCGGCCTGTGAAGTGAAAGGTTGCTGGTTTGATTCCTGGTCAGGGCACATGCCTGGGCTGCAGGCCAGGTCTCTGGCTGGGGGCGTGCAAGAGGCAACCGATCAATGTTTCTTTCCGTCTCTTTCTCCCTGCCTTCCCCTCCTCTCTCTAAAAATAAATAAATTAAAATCTTAAAAAAAAAAAAAAGAAGAGAGACTTTTCCCAAAAGCCCCCAGCAGATTTCCCTTTACATCCCATTGGCCTTCACCTGTAGCTCATGTCCGTGCACTGAACCAATCACCAGCAAGGGGCCAGCATGATTGGATTGTTGTCCTTAGGATTTATCCCTGGATGTGAACAGTTACTTTTTCCTGAATCACTTGGCGAAGAGGTAAACTCTGGAAGAAACTGGGGGCAGCAAACTAAAACAGGGAATGGGCACCAAGCAAGGCGTGTGCCACACTAGCTATGAGAGCAAAAATTTGGAAGCAACTTAAATGCCCATCAATAGGAGATGGGCTCATTTATTAAAAGGGAAGGAATAAATTATTGATAACCAACGTGCCAGGCACTGTCTAGGCCCTGCAGAGACAGCAGCGAGCACACCTGCCCTCAGTGGGGAAAGACAGGTAGCGAATGAGTAGATGAACACGTGTACATCGCCGCAGACCAAAGTGCAGTGAAGGACTTCCACGAGGACTTTGACTTTCTAAGTCCAATGGGAAGAAACTGAAAATTCTCAAAAATTTACTTAAAACCTTTTTATTTTGAAATTGTTTTAGGTTTACATAATAGAGTTGCAGATAGTAGAGAGATTCCAAATATTCTTCCCCCACTTGCCCTCATGTTAACAGCTTACACAACCACAGTACGTTTCTCGAAACTGGAAAGTTAGCATTGGACAATACCACACAGGCTTTATTCAGATTCCACCAGTTTTTCTACCAGGTTGCATTCAGTTTCCTCAGTCTTCCCAGTCTTGTTTCTCACGGCCTTGACACTGGTGAAGAGTGCTGGCTGGGCAGTCTGTCAGCTGTCCCTCAGTTTGGCTTCATCTGCTGTTTCTTATGATTTGATTAAGGCTAGGAATTCTGGGAAGAATAGGAGAAGCAGCACGCCCTTCTCATCACATGATTTCACAGAGTATATGATGTCCATGTGACTTACACAGGTGATGTTTAACCCTGACCACTTGGTCCAGGAGCAGTCTGCCAGATTCCACTACTATAAAGTGACCATTTCCCCCTCTTCCATACTCTGCTCTTTGGAAGCAAGTCACTAAGTTCAGCCCACACATAAGGAGAGGGAGAATCTAGAGGGTTTTAAAAGGGCAGCGACAAGAAAGGATGGGATAAATAAGTAGTGCAGGCGTGGCAGCTGACGGACCAAGTGATAGCTGTTTATCTTAAAGACAGGAGAGTCTTTCATGTTCCCTCCTGTTTATTTTTGTGATCATCTTTAAGGTGAATGCCATACCATGTAGTAGGATTTTGCCCTAAGTCAGAGATACACCACTTGGCAGGTCTTCCCGGGAGAGAGGAATTTCCTGTGCCACCCACTGACAGCCCCATCGGGCTGTGCTGTGTGCAGCCTTTCCTTGCCCCCACCACACACACACTCCTGGTTTTTGACTGGCCTCCTTGGGCAGAGCAAGCAGAGGGTGTGTCTGCTGGGGTCCTGGTGAGGAGTGGATTTGGATTTGGAGAACAGAGTATGTCACAGGGAAGGTGGTAAGGCCATAACATGAAGTGCTGTGCAACCAACACCAGCTACTAAAAAGGGGAAAGTGGAACTGTAGCGATATGGAAGAAAGTCTATGTGTATTATTGAGTGAAAAATGCATTTTGCAGAACAGCTTTGGGCAGTGTGCTCCCGTCTGTGGTTTTAAAGTTGGAAGGACAGTCCCTGGCACAGAGCAGATGCTCACCGTTTGTTAAATGAATGAATGAATTGCATATACCAAAATGCTAAACCGAAGCTGGGAATATGGTGGGTTTTTTTTTTTCCCTTCTGTTTTCCTTTTTGCAGCCGTCATGTAATTTTTTAAAAAGATAATCCAACTTTTAAAAACATTTTTTAAAAATTAAATGGTATCTTGATTCTTTTTCCCAAAGTTGAAAATAATAATTATTCTTATGCTGGCCTGGTCTAAATGGTGAATGTCCAATATTGACCATTAGAAATGTTTCTGATAACCATGTTCTGGAAGGGCTAGGAGAACCAATGGCACAAGTTCCTAAACTGGTTTCCTTTTTTTCTCCTTGGGGATGTTCTGTCACAGGCAAGTGGCGAAGGGAGCCAAGGGCCAGGAATTTGCCAGATTCCATTCTGGAAACTACTGGCCCCAAGGACCTTCAGGGTCCGTAAGTGGTAGATACCACAGGGATGCAGCCAGGGCCTCCAGCGCAGGCCTCTCACACAGGCCAACCATCCCCACACCTGCTGGCCAGACACCCTGCTCACACCTCTTGCAATGTCCATGGGTGGATGCATGGGGTAGGGACCCTGGAGTCAGGCCTGCACAACCTTGGGCACGTGGCTTTACATTCTAGAACCTCGGTTTCTTCCCCTATAAAATGGGGTAATGAAAGTACGGACACAGCATGAAGATTAAAGGAAGTAGCAGGTAAAAAGTGCTTGGTTGACACTGTACCTGGCATGTAACAAATAACTCTGTGTCAGCCAAATGAGGTAGAAGCTGGTCCTATTGTTCATTTTGATTACGTAACGAAAATGCTACATCCATGTAACAAATAACTCTGTGTCAGCCAAATGAGGTAGAAGCTGGTCCTACTGTTCATTTTGATTATGTAACGAAAATGCTATATCCTCTCCTGTGGCTAGCTTTAAGACAGAAATAAAGTCTGAGGCCACTTATCCATCCCTCCTTGACTCTCCTCTCAGTATATCATTAATTAATTAATACATTTAACAAATATTTATCGACTGCCGTGCATATGCCAGATGCTGTGCTGGAAGCTTCCCAACAGGAGTGGGGTATATCAAAACACGGATCCCCGGATGCTCAGGGCAGTGGGTGTGGTGTGGTGTGGGGAGGGAGTGCCCAGTGAGCTTGTTGGTTTAACCCTGGACAGTTTCTGTGTGCCTTGTGACAAAAGCCAGGCGGCACTGAAGTCACGAACAACAAGAGGTCGAGGTTCATGTCCTCGTAGAGCTCATGCTCTAGTGGGGACAGGCTGTGAGCCAGTGAATGGGTCAGCAACACTGCCTGTTGCAGGAGTGCAAGGGAAGAGCCACATGCAGATGAGAGAGTCAAGGTGGGACTGGCCGGGGCATCACTGATAGCATTACTGTGTCTGATGTCACTTGTGGGGGATTTTTTGGTAAGAAACACTAGAGAGTGTCTCATAAATGCTTGAAAACTAGTTTGCCGGGAGACAGAAAACCTGGCTCCTATTTTTGGCTTTGCAGCTAACCCACTGTAACCTTCAACAAGCCACCCCTCATACGGTCTCACAGCCCCATCCATATACAGAAGGTGGATGGACTGGACCAGGGGCTCTTACATTTTGGGAGTCACGTTCCTCCCTGAGAATCTGGAAAGTGTCTCTCAGACACACACACACACACACACAGAAATTTATCTACAATGTCAAAGGGTTCCCTTTAAACCCCCACAGATCCTTGGCGAAGAACCATGGGCCTCCGTGACCTCAGATGTCCTTCCTGGGATTATGACTTTGAGTGGGATCACGCCTGCAGGGTGGGTATCCTTAGGGGCCCTCTAGATGGGGGTTGGGACGTAATGTTTTGGGTTGAACTACTCAAAAGGGCCAGTCAGATCCGACACAAATCTGTCAGCAAAGTCCAGGCAGGCTAAAAAAGAGCGTGTGCGTGTGATCAGTGAGTGCAAACCTTGCCATGCAGAGCACAGGCTGGGTGTGGGCCTTCCAGTCCCTCACTCATCAGCTGTGTGGCCTTAGGCACGTGACGTAGCCTCTCTGAGCCTGTTTTCTCATCTGTACAATGAGATGCATTCTATCAATCTAACTTGATTAACTTTAAGATTGTAAATGATAATGCAGTCTTTACTTAGAAGCAATAACTTTGGACATGGTTTCATAAGGCCACTTGACCCCTGTTACCCTGTGATCGCTTATAAAAGACTTCAGGTATTCCAGCTACTGATTTAAATTTGAGCCTCACTTGGAACTCCATCCATTCTCTTGCTTTATGGATGATGGATTTTTTTGTTCAGAGTCTGAAGCCACTTCCTCCCTCACTATGGCCAATGGGAAGGGAGCCAGTCAGTTGACCCGAAGTCTCTCTGAGTACAGGAAAGACACAGGCCAGACCTAAGGGAGAAGTGGGAGAGGAAGGGAACAGGGAGTTCCAAACTTTGCAGCAGTTAAATGTCAATATAGGTGTCGGCATAGGAAGTGTCTTCTAATGACAGAAGGAAGCGAGGGAGTTTTTCAATCATCTCCTGCTTAACAGATACAGATGTACTCATAATTATCCCTTGCCTCGGGCCTCCAGGCCCAGGTGGGCTCCAGAAGGCCTGTGTTCCTGCCAGACTAGAGTCCTTAAAGAACATCATGTAGACAATTGGAATGCCATTTATCGTGCAAAACACAATAAAACCCTGAGCTCTCTTCCTGTCTCAGAGACCCATAAATTATGAAAATTATACCTGCCCTAGGCCATGGACATATTGTTTTATTAAAGTTCCGATGAATAAACTTAGGGCTCTTAAAAATGTCCTCTTGGCTTTCATCTGGCACATACCTCCACCGTGGAGCTGTCTGCCTGGGTTCATTTGATTAGTTCACAAATGTTCTTTGGAAAGTTGAGTCCATTTCAAGTTGCAGGTTCAGCAGGCTGGAGGGTCCAGCTAGGGAGCTGCAGGAGTGGTTTGGGGGCCTCCTGGCGAGATGACAGAGTTGCCAGGGGGTTCTAGTTGTCTGCCATTAGAGGTGGGGACCACCCCCCAAGGCCATTCTTTGTGGGCTGAGTGCCAGGTTTGTGGTGCCCTGATAGGGGGGTGTGCAGTTTATGGGTGTGGAGAGGGTTGAGTTCTGCTTCTTCCCCCTTATTTTTAAAATTGGTCACTGGGGAAGTCTTTTTAGTCCATCCCATGCTTTTTCTCCAAATTGCGATGCTAAAACCTTCAACTCTCCATTTTTCCTGCCCACCCCTCAACCATGTATTATTAGGCATGTGACAACTTCTGTGAACCTGTTTCTGTACCTCTAAGCAGGAACAATGGTGTCTGACACGTATGTTCAGTACCTGGCAAAAGGAAACTGTTCGACAAAGGCTCAGCATTATCATTACCCAACAGCCATTGTGTAACTGGGAACCAGGGGGAACAGCAAAGACAGGGAGAAGGCACATGTGGAATTTTCTCTGGATACCAATTAAAAAAATGAAACAACAAAAACCAACAATCACACATCCACTCAACTCCTGTTTCCCCCAAGAGCCCAACACCCTGTATAGGTTTTTGCTATTTTTAATCTCCAAACACTCAAAACAAAAACCAAGCTGAATCAGGGGCACCTACCCATCAGGAAACCCGAGACTGAATTCAGAGCCTGGTGTACAGCGTGAAGGCTTCCCCGGCTGTCCTGAAGCAGAGCGTTCCTAGGAATCACTGTCAGCCAAAATGGCATAGAGTGAAGAAGCAATTACCATTAATTTAAATGGAAAATTTTTTGAGTGCTCTCAGACCCAAAATATAACCTACTAAATCATACCAAATACACTTAATTATTTCCAGTGTTATGCCAAGCAAAACACTTTTACGTGTTTCCTGATACCTTAGGACATGTCTTACTAACAGATGCACGAAACTAATGGAGAATTGCACAGGTGCCCAAAACTATGGCAACTGGATGCCAATGCTGAGTGTAGTTCCCAGAAGGCACTCGGGCCACTCTGCCTGCTTGGTACCTCTCACCGCACAGGGAGTAGGTCACCTGTCAGTTCACTGCAAAACACTGAACGCTAGTTTCTGTTAGCTTTTCACCTTTTTTCATAAAAGCAAAAATCCTCTTCAGATACCTTTCAGTTAGCCAAAACAGGTAGTTTACAAAGTGCTGTAAGGCAAACTTTCCAAAAGGAGGGGTTACCTGTAATCGGAACTGAGCCAATTTAAAAGCATCCTTCAGTGCCAGGTACTTACCTCATCAGCAAAGAAAGACACCACAGCACTAATTACCCCTTATCCACCCTGCGGGAATGGGACAAGCCACATGGTCTGGCCTGGCCTGGCTGAGGGAAGCTGGCTGATCTTTATTCTCAAGTTTATAGACCAGACAAGACCGCACTGAGGAGGAACATCTTTTGTGCCTTCTTGGGCTGTGACCAGTGGATTCTTGTCAAAGAACCTGAGGCTTTCAGAGTTGGAAGACACCATGATTGGTGACCCCAGAGAAACCAAAACTGGACCCAGGGCTCCTCTCCCTTCATCCCCGTGCCCCACCTGCCCACACTGTTGTCTGCCCCTACTTATTGGTAAGAAAAAAAAAATCTTTATTGCTCAGTTCCTTTTCTTTCAGCGAACAGGAGGCATGTGTACACACGTTCACAATAAAAGTCCAACTTGCATTGTGATCGGCATGTGAATTAAAAGTAATGAAAAAGTTCCCCCAGCTACACAAACTGAGGAGTGGCCAGGTCTCTACCACATGAGTGCGCTGGGGAACAGATGGAAGCAGCATTATTAGAAGGGCGAGGGGGTAAAGGGAAGATACTCAGTGGGTGGAAGGGACTGGTTTGGGGCAATATCCACCAATCTTCCCAAGACGTGTGTTTGCCACCTTAAAGCGTGTCCATTCAGGACAGTCTGTTTTGGGGGCTAGACTAGGGCATACAAGCTGCAGAACCTTGTAAACCGCGCAGGTCAGATGATCCTTCCCTACCTCCCACACGCTTCCGTTTGATTTTGGCCATCTGTTTGTTTGTTACACTCTTGTTACAAACACGTGCCCTGTACAGGAGGGCTTGCCAGAGGGGGAAATAGCAGCACCTGGCAGAATTCAGCTTCATGACAAAGTGAAGCTTTCCTCCAGCGGTTCTCTGATCATTCTAGAGGCAGGGAAAGGGAAGACCCTGGCCGAGGAAGCCCTCTACCCCTGCCCCCTTGGGCACCCACTTCCATGTAGTGAGTGCTCTTTGACAGACATGAGGCCTTGCTGGGTGAGATATAGGGGGTCGTGAACACACAAACACATAAGAAACAGCAGTCCTGTGTATATTTAACAATATATATTTATATATATTTTCTAGATCAGTACATTCAGTTTTAACTTGTTTTTTTCTTCACAAACAGAAGAACTCTTACAATAGTAGACTTTCTAAAATAAATACTATTAAAATAGAGCTTCAAAATAAATATTCTATACAAAGGGAACCTTCTGGGTAACTTCTGTTGTGGGGTGAGAAGGGACTACAGTGAAGAGGGAAAACGAAGGGAGGTGTGGTGGGACGGGAACCTGGGACGGCTGTCCTGTTGCAGCAGGAGGCCTGACTTGGGGGCAGAGAGAAGAGAAAGCAAGGTAGGTCACCACACGGAGTTACCCACAGCAAAAAAACGGCAGCGCAGAATTGTCACCAACTGTCACAGTAAGCAGAGGGCATGAAAATGCTTACCGAAGGCATGAACCAGAAGGCCGGTGAAGCTTGCGGACGCCCAAGTGAACTGAGTTACACAGTGCAGAGTAGTGCTGCCCACACCTTGTCGGACATCTCCTGGGGCAGTGTGGGAGAACACGAAGCTTTGAGGTGACCAGCTTCAGGCGCTGGCCCCAACCAACACTCCGCGTTGTGCAATCCTGGACAAGTCACTACCTGACTGGGTCTCATTCGATGCGCGAGGAGGACCCACACAGCCTGCAGGATGCTGAATGGCCCAGACGTTACCACACGACGGTCTTCCATCTGTGTCAGCAGGGACTCGCCTCCACCTCCTTCCAGCCAGGGACTGTCAGAAGCCTTGGTTGTGCCTCGTCCTCTACCTGGGAGGGCTTCGCTACCCTATACTGTTCCCAGGGCACTTGTCAGTGTGTTGAGCTTTCAGACCCCCCACTGGGTGTGGGGGAGCAGCCCAGGCCCCCTAGGACGAGTGTCCTGGACCAAAGCCTGTGGGCCCCACCCCCAGTTCCAGGCAGAACCACCACCCACTCCAGGTTGAAGAGAAGTGGGAACCAGCTGGCACTTTTCAAAAAAGGTCAAGATGAGGACTAGCCCAGCCAAGCAAGCCACTGGTGACAGTAAACACAATCAGCCAGAGCAGCCACAGAAATGTGTCGTATTATTGAGAGCGTGGTCCCTCAGTGGCCCTTGACTGGTCCACGGGCAAGCCAGCTTTCACATGCGGAGGGACTGCTATGCAGCAGAGCTGGGAGGACCCAAGCCACTGCACTCCTCCCCTTCACCGCTGAGCGCACAGGACACCTGGGAGCTCTGCAGACATCCATCAAGCAGGTTGAATGCAAACTGAAAAGAACAAGCCAAAACAGGGGAGGGGGAAAAAAGGAAAAAGAAAACCAAAACCCAGAAAAATCCGTTTACAACTATGTACACAAAGTCAGGTTCAGGAGGCCGTTTGCCGGAAACAGGGTCAATGTAGGCAGAGGGTGGAAGGCAGGAGTGTGTGTATACACAGCTTATGAGTTGGTTCCCCAAGGAACAGGCGTGCAGGACTCCATCGCCAAAGTGCACCTTGCCACTGGGTCAGGTCTCCCACGGAGACATCCGAGGGAGGGGCTCTGGGAGCGTCCCGAGGCCTCCCCGAGAGTGGCCTCGTGCCCTCTTATTTTGGGGGGTAGCCTCTGCACACCTATTCTGAGGAGAACATCTCCAGTCCCTTCAGTACACATCTGATACATTCAATTAGTGTAAGTGGTTGGCTGAGTGTGTGTTCTCCTACCATCCCCTCCATTTGTGCAAGAACAGCCGTACATCCACCACAACTGCGGCGAGGGTAGCTGCACGAATCAGCCATGGACAGCGCAGATGCAGTATTTCATATTTGCCTTGTACAAGCTAGCAAACGTTATATAAATAAAGCCTGAAATAATAAGACCCTCCCCTCCTTTCCTCTAATCAATAAATACCTATGGTTACAATGAACTTATTCTGAATCATAAGATGTTACTACTAGTCTTCAAAAAGGGGGAAAAGAAAGTTCTTGAGAAGCACTGGGTCTGTGCCCATCACAGCGCCCTGCCTCCTTCTGGTGGCAGTTCTGTGCCTACAGGACAAACTGGAAATGACACAAACACTTTACAGTTAATGCACTTCCAATTTCCCTGGGGTGGGGTGCTTTCCTGACCCAGGCCACTTCCTCTCATTGAGGGGAGGGGGGACAGGGGACACAAAATGCCACGTGAAGCAACACCCCCACACAGCAGCTGGGGACAAGGACCAGACGGACTACAGCGTTTGCATGCACCAAGTACCTACCCACTGGACGTGCTGCACTTTCTGAGTTCTTTAGCACCTTGAAAGGAAGAGCTGCTAGTCTCTGGGGGCTGTCCGGCGGGTGGTGTGGCCACGCACAGAAACAGGGCTCGACCCCGAGGAGCCCCCGGAGAATCTTCCCCCCACCCGCATTCTTCTGACTCCCCCACCAGGGCTTCCTAACACTAAAATAGACTCTCTTCCCCATCATCTGTCTATTTACATGAAAGATACAGACACGTCACTGTACATGAAAGGCTAGGACAGCAAGCAGCAGAATCAGAAGAGAAGAAACCGGCACCCATCTCGGCTCTACTGTCACTGCCAACGGGAGGTGCTGCCTCTCTTCTTTGCTGTTAAAATCCACTTCTTGGTGGGGAGGGGGATTGTGTTCCTTGAGGTTGCTCGCCCCCCAGATTTTGAAATCAGCCCTTCTTGGGGGTGGCCCAAAAGGAAGCAAGTGTTTTATTATTTTCTAAAACACCATTAGCATCTGGTTTAATTATTCTATAAAAACATAATGACTGGATCCAGAGACCACAGCCTCAGACTCATTGGCAAAATGGTATTTGGTCTCGTATTTGCCGCCCTGGGCTTCTCGACCCATAAAGTTTCTGGAGAGGATCTGGGTAGAGAGAACTTAGCGGGCGGGTGAGTCTGTGACTCAGTAAGAACTGGAGGACGGTGTTAGGAGCGCAACACCCCCCACAGTGGCGGAGCTGGAAGGGAGAGGTGCTCTGTGTAGTGGCTCCTAAATCCATCCGTGGCTCCGGGGAGACAGCGAGGAACAAGGCCTGGATTCACCAGCTGTCCTCTGTTCTCAGGGGCTCCCGAGTATATACAAGGGTGGCCAAGGTCTATACCTTCCCCAAGATGTTGGGGAAACTGGGGAGGGGAGGAGAAATATGTAATAGCCATCAAGACTCCAAGGGTCTTCTTCAAAGGTCCCCTGGCCACTCAGTTAGTGGTTCCTCCCAGGCAGTCAAAGAGAATGGAAAAGAGGGGGGAGAAAGGGAGGGAGGAGGGAGAACTGGGAAGGCATTCAAGCAGCTGCAACTTCCGGATATGTGGCCACATCTGTGTTCCGTCTTCTGAAAAAGAAAAATCCCCCCAAAACCACACCACACCCCTGCCACTCTGTTTCACACAAAGTTCCAGGACCTTGAAAAAAGCCAAAGTGCTTCTTCATCCTTTTGAGGAAGAGAGTGGGCGTTGGGGGTGGGGGGCTGTCTTGTTTCTTCAGAAGCTGAGGTGGGCAGCCTGGCAAGGTCGGTCTCAGGACGTGAGAACCTCTGGCCTTGCCGCAGTCTTCTCAGGTGGCAGAAGGGAACAAAGTTGCCAGGAAGAGTGCAGGGGGCTTTGACCCAAAGTGTCAGAAAGGCTTGTCAGGTCTGCTGGCCTTGGCATCACTGGTGGCTGCCTTGCAGATGACGCTGTTCGTGTGCTTGCAGCGGCATCCAGGGCGACGCAGGTGGTCGTAGCCGCGCTGGGCCAGCTTCACACAGCCGGTGGCAGGCAGGTAGCAGAGCAGGCAGGGCAGCACCAGGGAGAGGGCGCCCATGAAGGACCAGCGGGCGCAGCAGTTTGAGTGGGAGCAGGAGCAGGGGTGGTCGGCGCAGGAGCCCTCATCGTCCTCGTTGGTGCAGTGGTAGAAGACACCTTGCACCAGGCACATGCAGGTGCCGTAGTTGACCAGGGTCTGGGCTGAACACAGGCACTCCTGGTTGCAGACCCAGCAGGAGGGCAACGTCCGCGGAGATGCACACTCCTTGCACTTACACTTCCCACAGGCCTCGCACAGCAAAAAGTGCTTGTCCAGCTCTGGTGGGATTGCTGGGCCCTTCAGGTCCAGTGGCTTGCAGTGGACCACCTTGGGCTGGATGCGCACAGCCCTGGGGGAGGCCTGGTCAGCCACGGGTGGCGGGGCCATGTGATCTAAGAGCCGCTGGTCGGAGGATGTGCTGCTGCTGCTGCTCACAGAGCTGGGGCGCCCACTGAAGGAGATCCAGTGGTGGGTGACATCCTGGTCACAGCGGGCAGGCGTAGGGGCCAGCTCTGGGGCCCCACCCCGGGTCCGCTTAGGGCCACTTGGGGGTGCCAGGCCAGGGTTGTCTATGTAGTCGTTCTCCACGTGGCTGGTCTTCATCTGGTCAATGGGGAGGATGGTGAGTGGGTGTTGGAGCCGGCCGTGGGGCATTCGGCTGTCAAGAAGGGGCTGGACCATGACTGAGCTGGGAGTCAAAGGGACGCTCTGTGGAATCGGGGGCTCCATGGGGCTGGTGGTCCTGGGCTGCACTGAGAAAACAGGCTTCTAGGGACCCTGGGGGTGGGGGGAGGAAGACAGAAATGGATTCCAGGCATCAGTATTTAGCCTGTCAGTGCCCCTACCCCCATCTGGTCCTTGGGAGCCCAAATGAAGTGGGAACTAGTTTTCCCCGGTGGACTCTGCAGCATTAAGGCTTAGCTGGTCAGTAATGACAAGAACAGTCATAGTAAGTGATAGGAATTACACTTATTTAGCACTTGAAAGGTATCACAAATATCATTGTCTCTTCACAGTAACTGTGAAACATAACTATTAATACTATTATTATCCCTTTTCTGATTATAGTACACTCATATTCAAAGTAACTTATCCAAAGTCGAACAAAACCGTCAGTAGCAGAACCAGGACTTAAACCTGGACTTTCTGAGTTCATTCTTGTAATCTCTGTGAAACTTGCTCCTTATTTAAGATAGATAGCTGTGGTGATAAACCCAGGCTCTGGGACCAGATCTAAGCCCGAATTCTCCCTTCTCCTAGCAGTGTTGCTGTGAATGAGGTTCTTTTCTTTAATCTCTACGCCTTAGTGTTGTCAACTGTAAAATGGGTTCTTGTGAGGATTAAACGAGAAAATATACACCCAGTACCTAACACCTTGCCTGGCATACAGCAAGTACTCAGTATTGCATCGCCGTCCCAGAGAGAAACAGTTTGGATTTCCCAAGCACTAATGAGCACTACATGCCAAGCATCGTGCTGAGGATGTGGTGGCCACGAGAGACAGCCCTGTGTGCTCCCATAAAGTTTATCAGCTGGGTAAACAAAAGCCTTTATTTCAGAGAGTCACAAGAGAAGGAAGGGCCGTAGCCGATGCCAGCACGTCCAAGACATTAACGTATTACCAGCACTTCTAAGAGCAGCAACCTCCAGTGGCTAATAACCCATGGGTAGGTGCGCTTCTGACAAGTTGGATGGGAAATCCTCTCGAGGGGCACTCACATCGCCCATTTCCAAGTGCTGAGCTGAACATTTAGCCTAAATGCTATTTACTAGAATAGCTAAGCCAACCCTGGATCAGTTTCTAATTTCACCGAGAGAGTGCAATTTTAAGTTGGAATCCCGCCAGAGATTCAACTGCAGTGCCTGACACGGAACCCCAGGAAGTCACTTAAATCAAAGAGCGGAAATGGCTTGTTTCAAATTTAGAAAGTGCACATTGTTTTCTATTAGAAGTGCCATTTCCGCGCCTGCTGACCTTTACATTCGGAATTCGGCTGGAGATCAATTTAAAGAAATAGCAGCAGAAGGCCAAGACCTCTTGTCCAAGGGGACATGATTTGGAATCCAAGAGAAAGATTAGACTCTGGGAAGATTCTACTGGGGTTGAGGGTGGAGTGGGGGACAAAACAGGCTGTGTGGATAGAAGGGGAAGATACTGTCTTTAAAAAAAGAGAGAGAGAAAAAGCCTGCTGGAACAATGTGTTACGGGGCGGGGTTTCAATAAATGCTTTTTCAAGATGCTAATGAGGTTCTAATTAGGAGAGCAGACCCTGTGCCTCAGTTATTAGGTTCACCTTGTCACAAAGGTGATGTCTAAGAAGGGGGTGTGGGTGGGTTTCCACTTCGCCACACTGTTGCTCCGGACTTGGGACACAGTTAGTCCATCACAATATTCCAGTCGCAGAACGACCCCTTGCCCGGGTGACTCGTCCATACTTCTCAACGTCTACAGTAAGGAGGGAAGGGGAAACAAAAAAGGCATTCGAGGCAACTCGGTCTTACACTCCCCCAACTTGGAACACCGGTTTGATCGGCAATGGTTAAATCGCTGGGAAAGGGCTTCCTGAGATAGTTTCCAGCCCATCCGAAATAAAGAGCTAGCTCTAGATGCAAAATTCATGAAGGGGATAAAAGGGAGCTTATCCGCAGGATTCTCATCTGTGTACCATCTACACTGCCAAGCACAAAAAAACCTTTTCTGCAAGGTTCAGCGCTCAGTCAACTGATCTCTCCCATTTGCATAGGGCACGGACTGTTGGCTTTGCTCCCACAGCCCTACCCAGTTAAAAGACGCTGGCGTTTCTGTTCCAAGTTTTTTCCATCTTGGAGAAAGTCTGCCTAGTGGTAGTGCCTGTCTCCTGTCTCCTGCTTTCACGTTCCCTCCAGATGAGAAGACAGCATCATCTTCAAACGGCAGACTTTACCCGGCAGAGGTAGCTCTAAGGGTCTGGCAGGTCTGCCACCAAGTAGTCATTTGCCAAGGAGGCCTCCTGTGGTCAGGAGTGAGTGGATGGGGGAATGGCAAATAAGCTCGACAGACAGGAGTTTTCGCAAGGATCAAGTTGCCCATGGGGGAGGAACTTCAGGAAATGCTACCTGAGCCCACTTAGCCCGTCGCAGAGGTTCCAAAGCCCTGCTTCTAGAATAAATGGGTTTGGAGTCAACAGAAGAGTTAGGAGCCCCATGTCCTTTGCCTGGAGGAAAAGGTGTGACTAGGCAGAAGAATGGGAAATGCTGGCAGAGGCACAGGATAAGACTGGCATCAGCCAAGAGGTGCCTCAGCCAGAACCGCCACCCCAGGCAAAGACAACATGATTCCCTTATTTCAGAAGCTCAGGTCATGAATGCTCACGGTCCTGCCAAAGAAATGTCTGTGGTGGTTTGAAGGCTATTTTGCCCCGTGGTGGTGGGCTTTTTCTCTCCTAGGACCAGGATGGGGACTTGCCAAGCTGTGGGGGAAAGAGTGGGTGCTCCCTCTCCCAAGCAGATGATCCACTCTTCTTCCCCCAATTCTATTCCTGGGGTTCTTTAAAAACAACCACTTTCTGTGGATGAAGCAAAAAGCACGAACCATGCTCAGGGATTTTAACAGGCTCTGGAATCAGAAGGCAGATTCACAGAAAAAGTCCCATGGAAAAGTCCCACCAGGAAGGAAGGGTGGGAGCTGGGCCTGCAGGGAATGGGGATATTGGCATTAGAAGGCTCCCATCACCCTCCAGAGGCAGCTGTCAACATCTGGGCCTGCAGCTGGAACCAGACATGGGGGTGGGAGCGCGGTCCACAATGACTAAGCTCTCTGGGGACAGGCTGCATCCAAGATGGCTCCAGCAGGCATATTCTAAAATGCATCTTCCCCAAAATCCAAAACACTAACTCCAAACACACATGCCCCCCCACGTTAATTGCAGCATTATTTAAAATAACCAAGACACGGAAACAACCTCAGTGCCCGTCAGACTAATGGCTAAGACGTGGCGCATACATACAATGGAGTATTGCTCAGGCATAAAAAAGAATGAAATCTTACTATTTTTGACAACATGGATAGTCCTAGAAGGTATAAGTGAAAAAAGTCTGACAAAAAACAAACACCACATGATTTCACTTATATGTAGAATCTAAAAAACAATGAAACAACAAAAAAGAGAAAAAAACAAAACGATGGTTGCTAGATGGAACGGGGGCTAGGTGAATGGGTAAAAGAGGTGAAAGGGATTTAAAAGTATCAATTGCCAGTTATAAAAATAGTCACAGGGGCATATACAGCATTGGTAGCACAGTCGATACCAGGGTGGAACTATGTGTGGTGTCAGATGGGTGACTTTCCAGGGTGACCGCTTTGTAAGGTACCTAAGTGTCTAATCACTATGTTGTACACCTGAAACTCATGTTGTATGTCAACTGCAAATAAAACATAAAATAAAATTTAAACCAAAAAACTTTTTTCTTATTAAAAATATAAATGTATCTTTGCCTATCATAACCCAGATATAGTATTCCTTCTGGCCACCAGCTCAGCAAAAACTAGCTGCTGGCTCAAAGCTCAACTTCTCAAACCTTCTCAGGCCTCCCCTCCCCACTGGCAGGGACCCTCCACAGGAGGGCTGAATTCATTTGTCTGACAAAAAACAACTTCTGGAACAGCCTGTTTGATAATCCCTTGGCACAGATAAAAAAAATCCCCCCAGTCCTCAGCTGGTTTAGAGGATCAATCTCTACTCCCAGGGACACACCCACCCTCCAGAGTCAAGCAACACTGGTGAACCTCAGTGCAGTTTAATATGTACTCTGCTTCCCCTGCAAGGAAGGAAGGCATTTATAATATAAATAGGAGAGAGGAGGCTTCGCCTCATTTAGGCTGTTTGGAAGACTGACGGCCAATCTGGAAGACTGCGGACAGAGAAACAAAGCCAGCACTCCACTTAGCCAGAAGCACCTCTGCTGCACTTTCGGTGGTGGTCTGATGGATTAGCAGGAGGAAAGAAAACTTTCACTCCACTCCAACCTTCTAATACAAATAAACACTCATTATGGAAGCAGCTAATATTTATGCAGCATTTCTTGGTGTTAGGATCTATGCTAAGCCCTCAGTGATGTTCTCGTTTAATCCTCACCATCACCTTGGAGGATAACACCCATTTTGCAGAGGAAGGAAAGTTAGAATGAAGTGTCACGGAGCTGGCAAGTCATCAGGGGAGGGTTCAAACCCAGATAGCGGATGCTTCAGAGGTTGCTACCTCGGCCCTGACTTCCAACAACTTCTGGTTATTCACGGAAGCGCAGGAAAGCGACAGTCACTTTCACAGCAGTGACCTCTACCTGTCTCCCCATTCTGCCACCAGTCCTCTGGGAGGGACATCAGGCCATCTGTGTGCTTTCAACCAAACCAACAGGGAAATGGAAATGAAGCCATGCAGGGCTGACACGAGACTGGCCTCCACGTTGGGGAATTTTCAGTGTGGAAAGCGGAGTCTGGGGGTTTGAAATCTGCCTTTAAAGAAGGTTCAGAGGTCAATTATTATCTTCACTTCCAATTGTCTTTGCTCTCCCTTCTGTCACCTCATCACTCCTCCCCCAGTTTACTGTGCTTTTTCATTTTTAGTTTTCTTAAAATTGAATGGGTCTCAGTTGTAGGACCCTCCCCACAAAGGAATCCCTAGAAGGAAACCCAGAATGGAAGGGAATCCCCTCTCTCCTCCCACCTGTAACACTGAACTTCAGGGCTCAGGGGCTTGTTCATGGAGAGGGCATCCTGGCCCAGGGCTGTGGGGGAGGGAAGGAGAAGCCAGGGTTGGAGGAAGCCAGAAAAAGGGAGTCCTAGAATACTGAATCAGCATGAGACTGGAAAGCCCAGCGCACACAGCCCTGCACTTGCGGCTTGGTGAGCTGTGAGCCTGACACTGCATTTGTACCTGAGGGGTGGGGAGGAGCTGAGCTGGGCGCCCCTCAGCACAGGCTGACTAAAAAGAATCAAGTGGGCTGGTATATGTCAGCATACCACCCACCCATCCTTCCCCCTTGACTTATCCTGGGGAGAGGAGTTGGGAAATATTAGGGAAAGGTGACAGTTGTGCTTTGAAAACTACAGGTTAGTTGGAGACAAACTGGCAAGAGGATCTGAATGAATGGGCAGTTTCTGCACCGCCCCATTCAGTCTCAGCAGGTTCTTTCAGTGCAGGCTGTTTAACCCTTTCACAGCTCAGGAAAAAGGTCTCTAGGCTGCCAGAGAGCCCGCCCACCACTGTCCACCCCTATCGCTGGGTTCTTTCTGACAACATCCCAGTTTAAGTTAATTAAGTTCCAACCAAATAATGACTTATTGCTTCAAAAAGACTTTAGAGGAGGGGGAGGGAAGCCAGGGACTTGCCTGCCCTGCACCCTACTGAGGAGGACAATCTCTGCATCTGTGTTGAGAATGGCCTGGTGGGAGAAAAAAGCACATTTAGGCAGCTGGATTTGTCTGAGAATCCTTGCTCCCGCCCTACCTCCCACTCCTGCACCAGCACTAGGGAGCTCACCTCTGGCCATAATCTGTTACACATCACAAAAGAAAACAGCTGCTTTTCATCACTGTCCCATCACCAGGTATCAGTTCCCAACCGTCTTCTCTCTTCCTCTTCCACAGCCAATCAATTGAGCTCCAAAGCCCCAGCGCCAGGAGGAGTGGGAGAAGGTCTTGGGCCCAGGGCTAGTTTAAATGGCTTCATTCAGATTTTGGCTTCAATATGTTACCCCCCTAATTGTTGTCTGCTCAGATGCCCTTAAAGAAGGACTAGAAGTCAAGAGTCAGAGACGAATAGGGCTAGAAGAAGCCTGTTAACACTGAACAATTGGTCCACATCAAAGTGTGTGTGTGGGGGGGAGGTGCAGAAACCTACACGCCCCAGGGAAGGGCCATGGTATCTCACCACCCTCCAGGGACCAATGAACTTGTAATAGATTTCAGCTTCTTCCTGGGAGGGGGCAGGAAATGGCTCCTCCTGCCCCCCAAAGCAGAAAAAGAAAGACCACCTGACAAGGGAAACCACTCTTCTGCAATAGGCCACCTGCCCCAGAAGGGCCTCTTTCCTCCTCCACTACATCCAGCACATCTGTGCTCCCTCCCCAGCGTCCTTGCTTCCTCTACTGACTGTCCTTGGAAAGAACAATCGTGATCACAGCTGAGCAGTGGAGCTTCTTAAGCCCCTCCACATGTCCCGGATACATCCCTAGCCTCGTCAGCTGTCCGGATCTGCAGGGTGGCCCCAGACCCCTGAAAGCCAATATGCTGCCTCTTACACCATGTAACACCCCATACCTCCTGTGTAGGAAGGGGGTCCCTTACAACCAGGCCCTCCAACTAGGCGCCCAGTAGTACAAGTATCAGTCCCTGCCCTGCACGCTTGCTAGCTGCTCGGCTGGCCCCACGGGAGGAGTCCCTTCTCCCCATTCTGCAGAAGGGGAGACTAAGGCCCAGAGCTTAGCAGGTTTCGTAGCCACCATCTGCTCTGACCTAGCTCCTGCCTTGATCTGGAAGGAGTAAAACGGTTTTCATTAGGTTGCTCTTTATCACCCTCTTTCTCTGGCTCTTTTGAAAGAGTGAAAATCTATCCCAATGAGTCACTGCTTTCCCTTCTGTCAGGGAGATCCAGGTTGGCCAAGAGAAGGATACTTCTCCACTCTTGCCATTCTCCTTCCTTAACAACACTGTCTCATCTACATCTCACATCCAAATTTTCAACTAGATCCAGAGATTTGTGCAAGAGTTCTCCCCCAAGTTTTCCTCACAAGGGAACTTCCACTGTAATAGGGACGGGATGACAGGCATTGTGGACTCAGAATTAACTAAACGCTGTAGCTGCTATAATTCTCTAAGAACGCAGAACTTCTCTGAAGAAAGGGAGGGGGTTCCTTTCTAAGCCTCCTTGGTACCAAGACCCGGATGGCTTGTGGCAGCCCAAACCTGGGGGCTGGAAGATGTCACACCCAAAGGACTTTCAACATTAGCAATTGGAAAAGAAGTCCCCATATGTGATCCCCAAGTATTAAGCCCCAGAGTAGCAACCCCCCAGGGCCATTTCTGGGGGTGCTCCCCACCCCCGCCCTTAATTTTCAAGTTCTTGACTATCGAATCTTGCACTGAAAGGCTGCCGTACTTGTTACTCAGATCAGGGAAACTCTGGGCAATGACACTGTCAGGTTTATGGGCGGGGGGAGTAAGAGTAGGAACTGGGTGCAAACGGGACTTAGGGTGCAATTCCAAAGAGCCTTGTCTCTCCACCTATTCTGAAGGATGAAAACAAAAATGTTATCTGAGAGCTCCAAATGACGACCATCCCTTAGCTTCTGCCCTGCTTTGACCAGGAACGTTCTCTTCCGTGTGTCCTGTCTCCTCCCACCAAGCCCAGCCAAAGCTTTGAGGAGACCTTGCCATTTCAGAGGGTAATCTGGAAAAGGTCGTGGGAATAAGAAGAGCATTTACAGTCACAAAAAGGGGAATGACTCCGGAGTTCAGAATCTAAAAAGGAAGGCAATCAAGAGATGTCTTTAAAGTGTTCCTCACCCCAGCTGACTAACATGTGTCCATCAGGATTTCAGAAACCCACCACCAAAAAGCCCCCACTCCGCGCTGGCCGCACAGCTCCGTTGGTCAGTGTGTGCGCTGTCGGTTAGGGTTTGCCTGGAGCCTGCTGGCAAGTGAGGACCCTCCCAAGGGCTGGGGAAAAGGAAATTCAATTTCACACAGGACATGTCTACAACTTTCCCACCCTTCTGCTGAGATAAGAGAGCCAACTGCAGCCTTCCTTTCCTAGTTACCCCACACCCACACACGGAAGGGGGAAAAGCCTAAAAATTTCAGATGTTTGTGCTCCATTCGTGTGAAGGTACAGAGAACTCTAAACATTGTGAAATCACCAATGCAGTATTAGGTAGGGCCTCAGTCCAGACCAAGGTTTTATTCAGATTGATAAAAACCCATGTTTCCTAAATACTCTGGGCCTTCAGCTTACAGCTTTGTATCTCCCAGAGGTTCGTCATAGAGATTGGAGAACGCTGGTCAG
The DNA here is from genome assembly GCF_022682495.2 of Desmodus rotundus. Lineage (NCBI taxonomy): Eukaryota > Metazoa > Chordata > Mammalia > Chiroptera > Phyllostomidae > Desmodus > Desmodus rotundus. Next base: position 52,902,241 of record NC_071396.1, read on the forward strand.
CTAACCAGACAGACAACATGCACTTGCTCCCACCCCTCCCCAAACTGGAGAAAATCACACCACTAATTTGGAGGAAAGAAAGAGGGGGTTGTCCATGGGGTCTGGCCACTCTGCTGAACCCACACCTTTCCTTTCAGCACTAACCATGCTGGGGGACTCCCAAAACCTCCTACCCTCACCCAGGCCTGGCAATATGGATGCCCATCCAGCAGCTGGTGAAATGAGGCAGCTAGCCGCTCTCCCCTCTCCCACCATCCAGCCCCTCCAGCCCAGTACGCTTCTCCCGTCCATTGCTCAGCCATGCAACCATTTTCCGCCTTTCGTCTCCTCTGCCCACAACCTCAGTCCCCAGTCAGAGAATTGAGAAACCATCTTCTTGCACAAGAGCAGCTACTGTCTAAATGCTTTTTGATCGTCTGCATAGATGGGGGAACTGGGCACAGTCCTGGCCCCAGTGATGGAGCCAAGCTCCAGCTGCCCTAATTGGCCAAATCCGCCCTCACCCCCCTTCTCTGCCCCCGTGGCCTTGGCGATTCAGATTTTACAGAACATACCGTCTCTATCCTCTCTTGGTGATGTCAAGCCTGGTACCACCAAAAAGGAAGGAGGAAAAGCGAGAGCCTTATCTCTCCTACGCACGCAACCTCTTCCTCCAGCTCCCACACGCCCGGCGTTATGTAAACGCACCTTCAGCCCCCACCACAGCCCCAGAGCGCCCGGCGCCTGGCACAACTCGGTGCCCGGGGACAGGGAAGCCGAGGAGCCTCAGGCCCTGCAGAGGCCGAGAAAGGGAAAAGCAACTACAAGGCAGTTGCACAGCATAAAATGAGGCAGCAGAGCAAAGGTCAGACGGCGAAGAATCGCCTCGCCAAAATGAGGGAGCAGATATGCCCAGTCCCAGGTCAGCCCATGGCTGACCATCGAGGGGAGAGGCAGAGAAGAGGAGAAAAGCCTGTCCGTCACGACTCCGATGGAGAAAGAAAAACCTACGTCGGGCATAGGCCGCTGCTGCGGGCCGGGGAGATAGATATACGGAAGAACTGGCACCGTGGGCACCGAGCCCAGGGTGGGCGAGCCGCCCAGGTCGAGGGCGCCCGCCGGAATCAAAAGGTGGCTCCTTAAGGAGCCCAGAGCCCCCTGTTCCAGCACCCGAGCCGGGTGGTGGCAGGAGGAAAGGGGCCAGGCCAGAGGCAAACTCCCGGGACACGCACGGGGCTTCCCGAGTCGTAGAGTGCGCGGAAGCCGAGCTTGGCAATGCTCGGAGGTTGGAAAAGCCGGTGCCAGGCTGTGAACACCCCCGGCGCCGTGCCGGCCCAGCCCAGGGCGTCCGGGAGCTGCGGCGCACCGCAGCGGCTCAAGGAGGCGCTGGGAGAGAGAAGGAACACTGAGGCGCGCCTAGAAATAGCGCACCACTTGCCCCAGCCCGAGGGGCAGTCGCGTCGCGGCTCGGAGCGGGACACTTTAGGATCCCGAAACCGGCCAGGGACTTACTTTGAGGAGCCGCAGAGTCACAAGCATTTCTCCACGTCTGTGCAAACCCCCTAACCAGAGCGGTTCAGACGGCGCTGTTCTCGCAGACGCCGGCCGAAGAAACCGGCACCGCTTCCTGAGCTCTGCACCGCCAGCTCCGCGCTGTCAGCTTCCCTAGCTGCCTCCGCGGCGGTGTTGCAACCACTGCCTGGGAAAATGGCTTTTTTATGAATGGGAGGGAAAGGCGCTCCAGTGCGCACGCGCGCCGTTCGCGATTCTATGAATGGGTGGGCACAAGAGACCCCCGCGCGCGCATGCGCCACGCTTTTTTTTTTTTTTATGAATGGGGGGCCGGAAAAGAACTTAACCCGTGATTGCTGGGGCTGACTCTCGCTCCTCCTGGGGCCGTCGTTTTTTACAGAGAGGGGTGGAGGTTGTTCCTTTTTTTTTTTATTAATTAAATGAATGGAGGGCGGCGGCAACTGCTGCAGCTGGCTCAGCTGCGCGGACTGTGCCCCCTCCCAGCCTGCGAGAGGAGGTAAAGGCCACCTTCACGCCACTGCGGGTCTGGGCAGGAACGCTCAGTGTTGCTGGGGGGCGGGGGCACTGCGGCCTCTGGGTCCTAGTCCGAGAGTTGGGCGGGGGAGGACACACCTAAATTTAGAAATCTCTACCCGCCGCAGGCTGTCGTGGGGGCGGGGAACGGGAAGACCCCCGCTGGGGGCCTTCTCTTTCTCTAGACTAGCGGCGTCGGGGGAGGGGTCTTGAAGCGCGTTTACCCAAAATTAAGAAAACGTCAAACACCCACATCAAAGAGGGGCGGAGTGGGGGTTACAGAGTGAATCTAGTTCCTTTCCAAAGGCTGAGTCTCCCTGGAGTGCAGACCACCCCTCCCCCCTTTTCTTGGGTGTGGACCGTGACAGGGCCGAGGCCTCTTCCGCCTCCAGTACCCCCCAAGAGCGATGCTGGCTACTCCGCGGAGGAGACCTGGCTCTCTTCTCGCAGCAACACTTTCCTTTCGCCCCCATGTAACGCCCGCTGTGCCCCGGCGGCCGTCCGATCTTTGCTGCACTGACTAGCTGCTCCCCTGTGCATCCCCGTACGTTTCCCAGCCCTCTAGGGATGCGGGACTGAGAGCCTCTGTCTACCGACGACCACTGCCCTCCGCTGCCGTAGTCTCCTTTCTCCAACCACCCCCACCAACTCCCCTCCGGAGAAGCGGGAGCAGCGGAGAATTGGCCAGGTGGATGGGTGGAGCCGGCTGCGCAGAGGATGCTGCCGGGGTGGCCGCGGGATTAAATAACAGGGCTCTTGAGTCGCAGAGGAAATGGAAATGGCCGGGATCTTTTCTTTGCAGTTAATGTAGGGGGCCGGGGGGGAGGGTGGGGAGCGTATCAGCTGAAGAGCGTATCAGTGAAAAGAAAAGGTCCCGCCATTAGGCCTAACCCATGCAAGGTGGGGAGCCCTCGCAGCAGGCCCAGCTCCGCCCAGGAACCGAGGAGGCTATAGCCTCCGGGGAGTCAGGGGTAGGGGGTCGCTTTGATGCGGGGATAAGAGCTGGGCCGGGGCCTGAATCCCCAGTGAGATTTGTCTTGCTGGTAATTCTGGCTTCACCGGAAGGTCGTGAAGCTGTCTTTTTCTAACTACGCCATCGTAGGACAGTGCTGGGCTGTTAGAGGAGCCGATGACAGACCTTGGGCTGGGGCTCTGGAGACAGGCTACGGAGGAACATTTTGCAAACCCAGAACAGAACCCAAGGTCACCGAGCCCCAGTCTAAAATGCTTTTTCCCTACTCAGATGCAGCTTTACAGTGCGATTGACTCACTCAGCTACCGGGAGAGCAGGCCCTCCCTAGGGGAACCTCAGTCATCCTTCAGGGCCAAGACCCTCCTTAAAACCAAGAAGGAAAACTCTGTATGAGGCCAATAGAGTATTTTACAGTTGTTCAGGTCCCCCCTTTAAAGGTATTAATTAAAGTTCAATATCATTATTCCAGTTTGTCAGATACAGAAATTGAGGCCAAGGGGCCTGCACCTGGTAAATGGAAGATCTAGTAAATTCTAGTGCTCATTTTCCAGACCTTTGCAATTTCCTTTTTTCTACTTTGCTACTACCCCTCTCGGCATCACAAACCTAAAAACCTGTTTCTTGCAAGTCATTCAAGCATGTTAAGAAAGGAAGGTTGGAGCAGTAATTTTCCATCCAGTGCTCACTCCTGGGCCTTGCTCAAACAATTAAAAAGGATGAGAATAAATAAATCCTTTCTAAACTGTGGAAGAAAGTCAGGGTGTTGGGGGGTTCACTGTTCTGTTTCTTTTATTAGAGGAATTAGCCAAGAGATAGTGTTCCTTCCATTTCTGGTCTTTCTCAGCTTTTCTGAAGGAGGAGGTAAGGAGACCTTAGCCCCGGTAGGATGGTAGGATGGTGAGATGAACAAGCCCCCAGTTCTGAGCTGGGAGGAGCCTGTGATGCCTGAGCCCAGAGTGATTCAGTGCCTGGGAGGGTACTGGGGACCATATTTGGCTCTTATTTGGGACCTAAAGGAAGGAGAGATCTGGGGGCAACTGTTATGAAAAATTCATTCATTCATTCATATATTCTGTACTGGCACCTGCCCTGATTCTGGGGACTCAGCGGTGAGAGACAGTCCTCCCTGCCCTTGAGGAGCTCATAGTCTTTTGGAGGGACAGACAGATTGGAGGCCAGATAAGTGCTAGGAGGGAAAAGTAAATGGGGTCCTGGGATATGGGGGAATGGGGAGGAGGACCTGATTTTAATTTGGGCACCAAGGAGTATCTTTCCGGGGGAGAGCTTGTGGTTATGACGAGTCCAGAAAACCACAGGAGTGAGCCTGAGGGGGTTGAGGAGACATGTCTGGCAGAGGGAGCCTGGGTGGAGCTCCTGTGTGGGGACAAGCCTGACATGGAGGTGCTGACCAGAGGCCTCTGTGGCCACACTTGATGAGCAAGGTTGAAGTTGGCCCAGTGAGTTCAGATATTATCATCTTAACAGGTTTTGAGAAGGGTTGTGACACACTCTGATTTGTGTTTTTGTGTTTTAAGCCTCTCTAGCAGTCCAAAGCCCAGTGGGTGAGGGGACAGAATGGAGGATGGTGGGGGAATGCAAAACATTTTTTCCTTAACAGGTTTAAGACACCACATCCATTCTTGGATTGGGCAGCCAGGCCTGTGCTGGATTTTTTTTTTTTTCCTACTTCATTCAACTTTGTTCATTCCAGAGCTACTCAGTCTCTTCCCCAGGTATAACTTTTCCGCTGCAGGCAAACCCTAACAACCTTGCATTCCTGCCCATGCTAATTACAGTCTTTTCACCCCAACTTCAGTGTAGACATCTTCATCCCCACCAGACTGAGGCCAGGGAAGTGGAGTGGGTTTAGTTCCGGGATTTGCCCTCTTATTAAGCTCCTGGCCTGGTCGGGACTGGGAGCTGAGTTAGTGGGAGTGAGGAGAGGCAGGAATTCCAATTCAATGACAGACATTTATGGAGTACTTACTGTGCGCCAGACCTGTGCCCCGTGTGTTTTCCTATGTGATGCTGCTTTAAAAAGCTGTGTTCTGGGTCTTATCATTACTCTTTTTCAGATAAGAAGTCAGAGGCTCTGTTTTAATATTTATTAATGTCACAAAAAAGTCATTGCTCACTTCCTGTGTGTCACACAGACTGCTAAGGTGTTGGGGTTACAGTGATAAAAGAGATGAACACTATTGTTGCCCTCATCAAGCTCACAGTTAGTGGCGGCACCATGGTGGCGGCAGGGGTGGGGTGCAGCACCTTCATTCATTTCTACATTCAATTGATATTTCTCAGCCTTCTGTCAAGTACGAAGCACTGAAAGCCAAGTCCCCCAACCCAGATTGCTTACCCCCCCTACATGGAAATTCTGGGGCCACCTTTGTTTATAGTGAAGTAGAGGAGATAGGCATTAAACAGAAGTTGATCAAAGAATGATTCAATCACAGTTAACAGCAGTGGTGCATTAGAGAGTACAGAGAGAAAAAGGAGGGGGCACAGCGTGGGGGTCCTGGCGAAGTTTCTCTGCAGCTCAGATCTGCAGAACGCAAAGTCAGCCAGGCTGGGCTCAGTGATGGAAGGCCCAGAAGCTGGAAGGAGATGTGGGGAGGGCCAGAGCAACTGAAGATAGCTAGGGAGACCCTCATCCTGTGAGGAAGTGAGGGCGCATCAGACCCCAGTTTAGAACTCTGTCCAGGCAGTAGCCCCTAGGCTATCTGGATCAGCGCGTTCAGCTGCTTCAGTGTTGGAGGCCGGAGAGCTTGAAAGGCACCTGGGCAGGCACTGACCACAGACTGTTGGGCTTCAGTGCTACCCTTTCAAGCTCTGTAGCCATGGACAAGTTACTCAAATCTTACATGCCTCAGTTTCCTCCTTTGTGATGTGATAACAGATAGTATACTTACCACCAAGAGTTGAGTGGAACGTGAGTGGAATAATGCACATAAAGCCCTTAGAACAGCGTCTGGCACACTGTCAGTGCCAAGTACACATCTAGATGATTATTTGATATACCCAACCATTTTGATGCAAAGAATAAATTAGAATTTTAAGAGGAATCCATTTATCTGGGTGCATCAAAACCTCAGAAAAACGCCTTGGCTGGTATGGCTCAGTGGATTGAGTGCTGGCCTGCAAACCAAAAGGTTGATGAGTTTGATTCTCAGTCAGGGCACACGCCTGGGTTGCAGGCCAGGTCCCCAGTAGGGGGCATGCATGAGGCAACCCCACATTGATGTTTTTCTCACTCTCTTTCTCCTTCCTTTCCCCTCTCTAAAAATAAATTTAAAAAATGTATCTTTTAAAAACCCTCAGAAAGAAGAAGCAATCTAAAGTGCCAATTTTTCTTTATTAAGGAATAGGTAAAATGATGGTAGTATAACCATCATTGCTGCTTTAACTAGTACAATATTCGTGGGACAAAAGCTGTGGTATTTTCAACTGTGTGGCTAGGTATATTCGGTTCACCGAAGAGTTGAGTTTAACCGTGGCCAACATAGATGCTTGAGTATCAGTGGTAGCAGAGACTGAAATAGAATGCTGACTATATGCTGAATGATGGTTTTTCACTAACAGTCAGGGAAGGGGATATTAATCACTTGGTGAGTTTGCATAGTTCTTCGTGTCTTCAAGGTTCTATTGTAAAAGGATAGTCATGGTATCTGCTTCAAAGGATTGTTATGAGCACTAAACACATGACGTTTTTCAAGTGCCTTAGCTCAGAGCCAGGTGCATAGCTATTTTTGTGGTCCTCTCATTGTTCTGTGTAAGAGGGAAATTGTAACGATTTTAACTCGGTTATGATAGTACAGATCACTAGCTTCCTCTTCTCCATCCTTCCTCCAAGACCCTTGTTTTCATTCTGCTGAACAGGGCAATGGAATATATTACAAAAGAAGCATTCTGACCTTATGTAATTCAAGAGTGATTTCCTCATCAGTGTGAATGTAAAGTCAAATTTGCACAGCATCAGCTTTGGCAACAGAATCAAGATTTTTATGAATATATTTATATGGCACAGTTCAAATGCACATAAAATGCAAGTACATTGTCCATTTCAGATGGGGAAGCTCAACCCAGGACAACCAGTGTGAGCATAGAACAGGAGAGAAGAAAAAAACGGCCAAGAGTAAGTAACCCCTTTGGTCCTTGCTTGCAAATCATAGCAATTCCCTGGTAACCAGAATGGGGACCCTGGGAGAAACACCGGCAGATAAGGAATGGATATGTGAACTCTGGAGGGGTCAGTGCCTTTCTGGAGTCCCAATCTTGGCTTTCATACTGAATGAGGCAGATGGGGTCTGTGCCCCTCTTCCTGACTTAGCAGGTATGCTTGGGCCACCTTTCTCCCCTGGACTCCATTCATACCACCTCATTTAGTCAATCATTCATTCATTCAACCAATAGCTAAACACCTTCTAGATGCCAGGGGCCATGCCAGACCCTAAGGATAAAACAGCAGATAAGTGCCCTGGCCGGGTAGCTCAGTTACTTACAGCATCGTCCAATACACCAAGGCTGTGGGTTCAATCCCTGGTCAGGGCACTTCCATACAAGAAGCAACCAGTGAATGCATAGGGGGTGGAACAACAAATCGGGGTTTCTCTCTCTTCCTCTCTCTCTCTCAAATAGATTTTAAAAAATACAACAAAAAACAGCAAAATAAGTTATAGAAATCCTTCAATACTGTTAGTTTAATGAGGGGAGCAGGTAATAAAAAGCAAACACTCAAGTAATAACATAATTTCAAATATTGGTCAAATCAAATCCACTAAAGGAAGAATAAGGGGATGTGACAGCAATTGTGTGAAGGAGCTGGTCTCCTTAGGGAGGTGGAGGAAAGCCTTTCTGAGCAATCCAAAGGCTGAGGAACAAGAGCCAGGCCAGTGCCCAGGAAGGAGGGCACAGTGCATGCACAGACTAGGGCAGGCACAAACTGGTGTGTTCCAGGAATACTGACACCTCAGGTCTGAGAGTGCATTTGCTCGTCTGCTTGAAGACATTCTGGCCTCTTCCCACTGACTTGCCCCACACTGGAGCTGGCCCAGGCTCCGAACTCTGGAGTACACAGCCAAGTGCACCAGCCCCAGGCGCTGGGGAGGAATTTACAACCATGCTGAGCCTGTTTACCGCCTGCCGGGGAGCTCTCAGAAGGCACAGGCTCTTTCTCAAAACCAGTTTTTACAGAGCCGTGTGCAAAGCAATTCAGCTGAGCAGGATATTTTTTTCTTAATTAATCTTTTTATTGAAGTATAACATTAGTTGAACTATATGGAACTGCTGATATTCAACCACTTTTCATGGTTGTACAAAGGTGATAATTTCATGTGATTCAACATAAATACATTCAGAAAAGTGTGTAAGTGAGAAGTGTACAACTCAATGAATTTCCACAAAATGAACACCACTGTGGAATGAGCATCTGGGTCAAGAAGAAACATCACCAGCATTTTGTAGGCCTCACTCATGCTACTCTGGCTGCTAACCACCACGTACCCTGCCTCTGCCCACAAAGATAGTCACTATCTTGATTTTTAGCACTTAATGTAGCCTATTTTTTTATCTTTCTATAAATGGAATTATACAGTAGATACTTTTTTTGGTGAAATTTATTCACGGTGTTTCTGTAGTTGTACTTTTTCGTTGCTGTATAATATTCCATTATATGGCTATGCTACTGTATACTTATTCATTCTACTATTTACGGGCATTTAGATTGTCTCCTGTGTTTGTTTGTTTGTTTTCTTTTTTATCCTCACCCGAAGACATTTTTGCATTGCTTTTGGGGGAGGCGGGGGGAGGGAGAATGACAGAAATATTGATGTGACAGAGAAACATCGATTGGTTGCCTCTCACATGAGCCACAACCAGGGACCAAACCCACAATCTTAGCGTGTACCCTGGCCAGGAGTCAAACCCACAACCTTTAGGTTTATGGGACGATACTCCAACCAACTAAGCCCTCTTGACCGGGACTCCAGTGTTTGCTTTTAAGAATACTGCTTCTGTGAACATCCTTGTACATGGCTTTTGTTGAACACATGCTTGTATATCTGTGGGTATATACTGAGGCCTGATTCAGCTTTAGTAGGTATTTCCAAGGCACTAATTCACACTCTGCACTGCTTTAATCAATGCTGCTTTGCTGCCTAGCTCTTGGAACAGTTCTATGCAAATATGGATGTGGGGTGGGGTGCATGACACGGTTCACGGGATGAATCTCAGTCTGTGTAGCAATTGAGAGGACAAGCCTTACAGCTAGGTAGGCCTGGATTTGATCCTCTATTTACCTGTGACCTCCATGACCTTGGGCGAGTCACCCACTCTGTCACTGGGCCTCAGGTCCTTCATCTATAAAGTAAGTTTAAGTAGAGTAGCTCTTATCTCACAGGGTCTTTCACTCATTCCTCTACAGTGTTTGTAGCATGCCTATTCCGTGTTAGGCGCTGTTCTGGGTACTGAGAATTCAGGCGTGAACAGGGCAAAAGAGGCTTTGCCCACATGGAAGGTATGTTCTAGTTAGGGGAGACAGGAAATAACAAAGCAAACAGATCATGAAGGTAATTTCAGATAGTGACACATGCTGTGGAGGCAGTACAGCAGGGTGCTGTGATCAGGTGCTGTGACTCTAGGGGTAGTAGGGGCATCAGGGAGGTAGTAACTGAGCTGTGGCCCAAATGACCAGAAGGAGGCAGCCGTGAATGGATCTGAGGGAAGAGCACTCCAGGCAGAAGGGTTGGCTGGTGCAAAGGCCACCAGGTAGGGACAAGCTTGGTGTATGTGAGCTGCAGAAAGAAATTTGCCTGAGGGAAAGGGCTATTTGAGAAAAGGCAGCAGAAATAGGCCTGGGCAGGTCCTGCAGGGCCTTGGAGGCCATGGTAGAGAGTTTCCGTTTTATTTTAACATCAGTGGGAGTCATTGGACAGTTGTAAGCAGGTGACTAACAGGAGCTAGTTTACATGAAGATTAAAATAATATATACACACCCCGACTGGTGGGGCTCAGTCGGTGAGGAATTATCTCACAAAGCAAAAGATTGCCAGTTCGATCCCTGGTCAGGGTATGTATGAGAGGCAACCGATTGATGTTTCTTCTCACCTGGGTGTTTCTCTTCCTCCCTTTCTCCCCCTCTTCTCCCTCTTTCCAAAAATAAATAAATAATATCTTAAAAATAAATATACACATATAAAACTGAGCAGAGAGTCTGGCATAGAGTGATGTTCAATAAATGTTAGTTGCTGCTACTGCTATTATTGTTATTATTGATGCTCGTAAAGAATCTAAAAATGTTCTTCCTCAGTGAGGATGAGAAAGCCAAAGCACAGAGCCATTACCATCCACGTGTAAAGTCAATCACATCAGAGAACAGGATGTAGATGTTACTAATCAAAGGAAATGCTTTTGGTTCCTTTCCCAAATGGGAACTTTAAGGCAGAGGATTTTCTCTGTGGTGAGCAACTGTCTGGAGCCAACCAAACGCAGATCTTTCGGCCCCACTTTACCAAAATGACCACGGTTCAGTCACTTGGGTGTCACTGGTTATGGTCCTACTGCCATGTAGGGCCCTTGGAAAGACCCATCTACTTTCTCTCTGCATCTGGCGGGCCAGGAATGGGGAGGCACTCCCTGTCCTCCACTTTGAGTGCCCACCAGATTTACTGAGACGCCATCCGCTACCCGGGCTTGAAGGCTCTCCCACTGCATTCTCGCCATGTAGGCAGCCCAGGGAGTCTTTTTACGTTCAGGAAAGGCCTTTGAAGGAGCTGCCTTTAATTCTGTCTGATACAGAGTAATGCCGTGTTAATGGTCTGTAAGGGAATGAATGCAAACTGAGTAATGAAACTGGGCAAAGCTTGTTAGGGCATATAACACTTGTTTCTGGGCCAAGTGCCCTTCTCTTAGTAAGGATGTTTTCATTTCTTCTTTATCAAAATTTATTAAGCTTCTGCTAGGTGCCAGGCACTATATAACATTGAGCAAAAAAGATGCCATTTTTGCCCTCATGGCGCTTCTAGTCTAGTGGGACATACGTCAATCAAGTAGTTGCACAAATATAAATAGAAAATGGCAACAATGGGCCCTGGCTGGTGTGGCTCAGTGGACTGAGCGCTGGCCTGCTAACCAAAGGGTCGCCAGTTTGATTCCTGGTCTAGAGCACATGCCTGGGTTGCGGGCAGGTCCCCATGGGGGGCGCGCAGAGAAACATTGATGTTTCTCTCTCCCTCTTTCTCCCTCCCTTTCCCTCTTTCTAAAAATAAATAAATAGAATCTTTTAAAAAATGACAATAATGGGAATTGAATCAAGTGCATTTCCTTTGATTAATAAAATCTGCATCCTGTTCTCTGATTTAATTGACTTTACACCTGTGGATGGTAATAGGCCTGCAGGAGATGTATGGGTGCCCTGCAGGTACGTAATGAAGGCCATGACTCTGGGAAAATCCCTCTAGTAAATGCCATTTGAACTCAGCCTAACAGGATGAGTGGTGACAAAATGAGTTTGGAGAGTGAGAGGAAAAGTATTCCAGGCAGCAAACAGCATATGCAAAGGTCCTGAGGTGGGAGGGAGTATGCATGGTCATCCAAGGATGTAAGAGAAAGCCACTGGGACTGCAGGGCTGAAAATGAGGTGGACCCTGGTCTGAGACAAAGCCAGAGATATAGCAGAGGGGACAGATCACTAAAAGTTTTGAAGGCTATGGTAGGGTATATAATTGAATCCTTCTCAAGGATTATAGGTTGCCACTAAAAGGCTTGAAGCTGTGGATGAGTGTATTCAAGAGAGTGTGTTATTCTGGCTGCAGAGGGGAAAATAGATCGGAAGGAGCCAGATACGTTCTGACAACTTCCCGGCCTTCTTTGGCCCTTCAGTCCGAGAGGTGACATGGAGTGCTGTTGTTCCAAGTTTTGGGGTGTTGCACTCTCCCTATGATTTCTGTGCACTCTCCCCACATTTGCAAACTGTTGCTTTATCAGAGTCTCCTCAAATTATTGAATTTGTTCTATTTGACTTTATGGAGAAATCACATTGGCTGGATGAAGCAGAAGCAAACTTTAGCAGCTACTTAACCTAACTCAATTGTTTTACTTGTAACAAGCACATTTTTAACTGAATTTTGTTTTCTAGCCAGTCTGACAAGCTTTGGGGTTTTTTTTCAGTGCAGAGCAGTAGATTTCAGTTTGCACGCACTTATGTACAAATTGACAGTTACTGAAATAGTTTTTTTGTATTGTAGTTTGTGCTGTTTGTCCTGTGTATGTGTGTGTAAGGCTGTTTTTTTCCCCCAAGAAGTTTTAGATTATATTGTAATAAAGTTGAGAGGAAGGTGCAAAGGTGCAGAGATTTCATGCACCCCTCTCCTTGCACATGTATACCTGCCTCTCCTGTGTTCTGGGAATTTTTTTGTTTTCCCTGCTACTTTTTTGTCTTATGGATTGAAGTTTTTTGTTTTTTTTAAATTCATCCCATTTTTTTCCCCATTGATTCCCTTGAAAGTTACAGTCTCTGTATTTATTCTTTTAATGGATCCCCTAGATACGAGGTCTGTCCAGAAAAAGTCCAGCCATTGTTAGTATAATGAGAACGGTTTGTGCAACATCGATGTAACCTGGCAGCCAAGGAGGGTGGACTGGAATGCACATGTGTGAACAATGACGACTTCAGTGTACTAGTCAGTGGGGGTGGTAGACGCTGTTCTGTGTACTGTGTACTATGTGGCCGTCACATTCAAAATGACTGAGTGAGCAGAGGAATGAATCTGCATCACATTTTGCAGTAAGCTTGAACGTTCACCTGTGGATAGTATTCAGATGATTCAGGAGGCCACAGCTATGGGCAACTGGTAACTGGCAGCTTCATCACAACAATGCACCCACTCATGCATCACATCTCCTGCAGAGTTTTTTGGTGAAACATCAAATAACCCAGGTGACTCAGTCCCCCTGCAGCCCAGATTTGGCGCCCTGCGGCTTCTGGATTTTCCCAAAACAAAAATCACTTTTGGAAGGGAAGGGCTTTCAGACCATCAGTGAGATTCAGGAAAGTCCCACAGGGCAGCTGATGATGATTGGGAGAGGTATGTCAGGTCCCAAGGTGCCTACTTTGAAGGGGACTGAGGTGTTATTGTCTTGTGTACAGTGTTTCTTGTATCTTGTATCTTCTTCAATAAATGTATCTATTTTTCATAGTACATGGCTGGATACTTTCTGGACAGACGTCACTTAAAAAATTTAATTACAATTCTTACCCTCTTAACACAGTACAGGGACTTTAAACTACTTTAACTTTAACCCTTAAGTCTTTGACTCCCACCTGCTCCCCCGTTTATATGCTGTTGTAGTTCTGTTTTCATTCTCTTTGTTTTTCCAGGACAGGTGAGATTATTGTTGTTTCTTTATACAGTCAACTGCCATTCTTCTGGCTGAAATTAATCCTTTAGGATTTCCTTCAGTAAGGTTCTGTTGGAACTGAGTTCTCTCCATTTTTTGTTGGTTTGAAAATGACTTTCTTTCACCCTCATATTTAAATTCTTGAATGAAATTCCGATTGCCACTTATTCTCACAGCACATTAAAGATATGCTTCTGGCCTCCACTGTGGCTGTTGAATAAGGCACCTAAGTCTCCTCTCCAATGTCTCATACACATTTCTTTATATTCGTTATCTCTTTGTATCTCTGGATCACCTTCTAGATGTCTTCATATCCGTCTTCCAATAAAGAAATTCTGCCTTTAACAATATCTACTCTGCTATTTAATCCAGCCTAGTGTTTATTTTGTTTAATTTTTCAAATTGGCTTGATTGCCTTTTATAGTCTTTTGCTCCTGGCTCATATATTTAAAGCTGACATTTATTTCTTAAAATATATTAAATATGCCTATTCATATTTTATACTTGATAATTCTATGTCTTATATTTTTGTAGGTCTGTTTATGTTCTCTGTTGTTTCTGCTAGTTCTCGCCTATGGCGCCTTGTTTCCTGGTGTGTTTTGTGATTTCTGACTTAAGGTGCAATTTCTTAGAATTTAGCGGGCATTTGTTGAGGTATAGGGTGAAATTGCAGTCCCTTAAGAGAGGATTTTATTTGCTTTTACTGGTTATTAGGGTTTATTCCTACCTTGAGCTCCTTGAATTAAAATTTCTGCTTGAGGTTTTTCAGATTAGAGGGTAGAATGGATTCTGTCTAAAATCTCGTGGAAGGCGTGACAGCTGGCTTGCAGTCATGTGAATTTTCAGGGGAGATTTTTTTTATTCCCTCATCAGGTATCAGAATTGGTCAAACAAATTTCCTTGATGCCCCTTCTGTACCATGAATTTCTTTCTCATTCCCCCTCACACAAAGGTTGTAACTCTTTGTAGACCCTTTGGTGGGGCTTCTCTTAGAGTTCTGACCTTGTGTGAGTTTCAGCTTTATCTCCTGTCCTCCTCATTCTTTGTATTCAAAATGGAAGCTTCAAGTCACCAAGTTTTGGCAGATACCCTCAGTCTAAGCTGTCCTGGGCACTCACTTATGTTCCAGAGTTCCCTTTTCATTTCTTTTTTTGGCCTCTGTATACTCCTTACATTTTTGCCTATTCAGCAAGCATTTTTGAAAAAAATTAGACATTATGTAAATGTTATTCAATGTTTGGAACTGTTTTTATTGGGAAGGTCATCCAGGGTATTTTGGATACTGTCAGAAAACTGTCAGAAGGTGAACCAATTCCTTTACATTCCCAGAGAAAGAGGTAGCATGATAGAATACAAAGAGTTGTAAGGCCAGACCACACTGGATTCAAATCCACATTGAATTTTTGCAAAAACCCTATGATATAGTTACCATTTTTGTCTTCATTTTAGAGCTCAGGGAACTTGCCTAAGTCCATAGGATGGAACCAACGCCCAAACCCATGCGAGTGTCTGGAGCTTACGCTCTTACCCTCAATGCCATCCCACCTTTCTAACAGAGCAGACGACTGAGGCCTAAAAACTGAGGCCTAAAATGTACTGAAATAGTTCATCATGGGGCGGAGGGGCAAGATAAAAGTAAAACGCTGGACAACAGACAGTGGTTTTAGAATTCAATGGAAGTTCCTCAATGGGCTATGAGGGATGAAAGAGAAAGCAGAATAAAAGATGACTCCATGTTTTTAAAAATTGAATTCATTGGAATTATATTGGTTAATACAAGTATCATATAGTTTCAGGTGTGCCATTCCATAATACGTCATCTGTAATATGGTGTTGTGTGTTCACCACCCATGACTCCGCATTTTTGAGTGGGAACCAGGTGGATGGTGTTTTTAGGAATAGGGAAGTCAGAAAGAGAGCAGTTTGCTTTCTGTTTGTTTTGTTTAGTGCCACAGTTTCCTAGCCTATAACACAAGATAGTTGGACTGGCCCCCTTTAGACATTCTGTGGTTCTAGACCTCTGGCCAAACTACTCAGGAGGACTTGTCTGGTGAGCATTGGGAATTCAGAGCTGGACCCTGGATGAGTCCAGGTCTCAGTGTGTGGGCATGTTGACTTGAATGGGAAATTGGGGAGGGTAGGCATGATAGTTTAAGCCACAGAGATGGGTTTATGGAGGAGAATGGCCTGTTTGGGGAGTATGACTGTCCCACAATACAGGGGGTGTATTAGTTTGCCAAGTTTACCATAACAAAGTTCCTCAGACTGGGCAGCTTAAGCAACAGGAATTTATTTTCTCACAATTCTGGAGTGTAGAAGTCAGAGATCAAAATGTTGAAAGGATTGGTTTCTTCTGAGGTATCTCTCCTTGGCTTGTATATGGGCTCCTCTCCGTCTGTCTCCCCAGGACCCGCCTTCTGCCGATGTCCTCATTTCCTCCCCCGAGGACACCAGTCAGAGCGGGTTGGGGCCACCCTAAGAACCTCATTAATTACTTTTTAAAGACCCTATCACCCAGTGCAGTTACATTCTGAGGTGTAAGGGATTAGGACTTCAACACATGGATTTTGGTGGAGGACACAATTCATCCTGCAATAGAAGGTAAGAATCAGGGACTGAGAAAGGAGATGGGAAAACAACAGAAGAATAGTCACCCAGGGAAACCAAAGGAGGAGAAAGGTGTGGAGAGAGCTAGTGAGGAACAAAAATGGTGGAAAGGGCACCTGGATTAGCAGTGGGAACTCCTGGGGATTACCTACAAGGAAGCCCCTTCAGTGGAGGTGGAGGCCGGGTGTTTGGGGTTGAGGTGTGCACAGCATGGTAAGAAAGTAGAGGGTCGGGCCAGGCAGCAGGGTTTCGGTTTCCCTTCCAGACACAGTAGATACTCCAGGTACATATTTATTGAATGCATACATGAATTTCCTTTCCTCCTTCCTCTGATATTTCATGGTTCCAGGGCTTAGTTTCTCCTTGAAACTCTAAGGTGAGCCTGCATTTCAGGACCTTAGCCCTGAGCTTCTTTTTCTTATGTAGCTGGCCCTTCAGGACAAGCCACGAAGAATAGAACATCTTTTCTCCTTAGGAAGCCAGAGAGAGAGAGAGAGAGGAAAATCAAGTGAAAACCAAACCAAACCACATTATCACTGAGCTACCACAGTTTTAAAGAACAGAATGGGGTGATGTGAGGTTGGAGAGACCTTGGGGGTCATTTTGCAATTTTCCTGTCTGCCCTACAGAAATGAAGACGCTCATTCATTCATTGAAAAAAAAATGTCTTAATTAAGCACCTACTCTGAATTGGGCACTCTTACTAGGCAAGAGGGAGATACCAGTGAAGCAAATATCAAAGATTTATTGACTGCTTTTGTAATGTCATGTCCTGCGTTAAGTACTTGGTGTACCTCCTGCTCTCACGGACAGAAGACAAAGACTGTTGGTGCTGCTTTTGCTTTTTGACAGATAGGGGAATGGACTAACTGAAGCTTAGGAGGGTTTGGTAATTCACTGTGGGTCCCAGAGCTATAAGTAAGCAACTTGGACCCAGCCCAGTGGCACCTTTTTCCAGCCCTAGTTCCCTCAGGCCCCTGGGGCTTCTCCCAGAGTACAGTAAGTGTCTGCCTTGGGGTCCTCCATGAGTCAGGCCGAGCAACAGATAAGCAGTCCCAGTTCCTGCCATTCCATCCTGTCCTTGGCCTGAGAAAGGACACGGAGTAAAGGGACGGATGTGGGCTAGTAGAATAATGCCGAGTCACTGCTGATGAAAGCCCTGTGTGTTCACCTCCTCCCAGCCACCACCTGAAGCCTGTCTCAGCTACTGTCCTTGTTGTCACACCAACATCCCTCCCAGCCCCAGTGACAACAGCTGGGGTTGAGTCTCATGAACCAAAGACACATTTCCTTCCTTCTCTGCAGTGGGGGGTGGGGGGCCTCCTCAAGGCTACCTGAGAACACAGCTGGATTCTACAATCCTGTTCCCCGATGCTCAGGATTTCCTCTTTGCTCCCAGAGAAAGGGAGAAACATGGATTCTGTGAACTCCTATCACTCAGGCTCATGAGGAAACAGTCCAGTGACCTCTTTCTTCTATTTTGAGGTCAGGAGGAAGGTGCTCATGCTGCTGACTAGTGAGTCACTGGGTCTAGGAACTGAATGTTGTGTGTGTGGATGGAGAACTCAGGAATTAGAGCCAAATTTGAAGAGTCACCCCCCAGTCTGCTTCTGATCTGGCCATCGGAACCCTTAAAGACTGAATGGTCCACAGAGATATCTATGCAAGGGTGTTCATCACAGTATCTTAGCAGTAGCAACCTACATACCCATGTGGGGGGGACTGATGCAATCAATGATAGCTGCTTTCTACAAAAGAAGTCTAAGTTGCCATTACACAGTGTGTGGTGGATCTATCAGGTGTAGATATAGAAAGGTGTTCAAGACTGGTTGTTCTGTGAATAAAGCAAGCCACAGAACAGGGTCTGTGTCTGCATGTTTCTTTGTATGGCCACGGACGCTGTTGGCAAATACAAGGAGAAACTGCTAAGTGGTTACTTCCGGAGAGTAGGAATGGAGGTATGGGTGGGGAGTGACACTTTGGCTCTTTACACTCTTCTGTACTTTCTTTTTAAAATCATGAGCATGTGTTCCTTTTATAATACAGTGATAATGATAAAGACAAAGTGGAAGAAAGAACAGCTTCAGAAGGTTCACAAACCACAGGCTCCCACCCAGACAATTCCGCTCTGAATCCAAGAGTGCTGAGGGTAGGAGGGATGAGGAAGTGGGGCCAGAGATGCCCTGGAATGATGGAGCTTGCCCCAGCCACTGCTTGCAGAGATGTGCTTTGATCAGAAAAGGGCAGACACAGAGGTAGGGAGTTGGAAGGACGTCACTGTGTGCAAGGCCGACTCAGTGACAGAAAGTCTTAAGCAAAATCAAGGCCAAGATTCAACTCCAAGAACAGGGATTGGAGTCTTTTATAGCAATAGCTAACATATTGAGTACTTACCGTGTATCCAGGCAAAGTGCAAATTTCTTTACTTAGCACTATCTCATTTAATCTTCACAGCAACCCTATGAGGTAGCACTGTTATCATTCCATTTTTACAAATAAACATACAGACAGGGGCTCAGAGGGTCTAAATTACTTGCCCAAATATACACAGTAATAGCTAGGACTGGGATTAATCCAGTTCTGTCTGTTTCTGGAGGCAGCCCTCTTATTACCTCCTGAATACTATTATATGTTGAACTCTAAGGGCGTTTAGGTGCAAGAACAGGACATCCTTACATCTTTGCCATCAATGAGCTGCCCGGTAGTTGGGGAAAACCACACTAACCAATGTAGACTGTATAGTCTTATATAAGGTACGTATCCGGTTTAATTGGGCTGCAAAGATGATTAAATACTATGTGGGTTTTAAAGTTGGGGACATCAGCAAGGTTTGAAGTTGTCAGTGAAGGCATGTTGGAGGAGGAAAGATTTAAACCAGGTCTGGAAGGATGGATTGAATTAAGAGAAGGGTGAGGAGAACATTCCCGAGAAGAGAATGCACAAACTGTGTAAAGCCTGCTCTGAGACAGTGAAACATCTCCCTGATCCGAATGAGTTGTGTATGTGTGATAGGTGAGCTGGTGTGCATAGGGAGGGACAAACAAAGTACTAGGAGTAATTCCGAAGGTTAAAAACTGGCAGAGAAGTTGTGACTTAATGTGGAAGGAAATGAAGAGCCTCTGAAGGTGTTTTGGGCAGTAAAGAAACTGTGAAAAGTGGTGCTTCAGAGACATTAATCTGACAGAGGGGTCAAAGTGACTCGGAGTGAAGGAGGGAGCCATGTGAAAACTTAGGTGTGGGTGTTGGGGGCCTCAGTGGGGATAGTAGCAAGTGGAATGAAAAAGGAGGCTCAGTGTGAAAATTGCTGTAAAGAGAGAGGAAGCATGGGACTTGATGATTGAAAAGAAACAGACTACAGAGAAGAGGGTCCAAGCCAAATAATTCTGGGGCTTCAAATGCAGTTGGTTAGGAAGGGAATGCCTGTATCTGGAACAGGGAACTGGGGGAGGGTTCTGGTTTTCTATTGAGGTAAGATGGGAAGAGATGATGAATTGAGTTTTTATCCCAAACTATGCATTTCCCAAGACTGTAAGACAGCGTAGGGACTTTTTCTCTCTTAGTTTTCTGGGTGGTGTAATGCATAGGACTCCCTTTGGACCAGTTCATTCATTCATCAGCTCTTTATTAAACTGTCATTATGGTCTAGTTGTTGGGAACACAGAAGTTAGCGGGGCAGACCTGGTGCCTGTCTTCATGGAAAGGAGATATTGAACAAGAAATTATAAGGGTTCTTTCTATGCTCCTAGTAGCAAGGAGGCATTTCTTCCCCCAGACTAATCCTGTTCTTTGTCCCCCAAATCCAGAGCATGCACCAACTGGGAAGGGCATTTGTCAAACATTTTATTAGCAATTGTATCTTGTAATAAAAATTACCATTACAATCATTGCTTTATGCCTTTGTTCTACAAATATTTGTTGAGTGTCCCTGTGGCTCTGTATCGTTAGTGCTCATGTGCACAACCCAGTAAAGGACACAGACAAAAAACAGGTAAGGATAAGCGGGTGTAATAAGTGTATTGAGGAGGTAAGACCCAGATGTTGTGGAAGGGACTAAGAGGGATGTCTACCCAATTAGGAAGGGCAGGTGGCTGGGCAGGGAAGTTTCCTCGACGAGAATAAGGAGGTATTAAGCTACATAAGGGCAGGGGCTGGGGCAGGGCTATGTCTTCCATACAAAAGGATATTTCTAGTTCAAAGACCTGGACACTAGAGAGGCCTAGGCTTGTTGGGGAATGATTTACAACCTAGAATTTTATACCTAGTGAAACTACCAATCAAAATTTGAAAAAAGAATAAAGGAAAGACACGTTCAGATACACAAGGTCTCAAAAAATGTGCTTCCCATGTATCTCTTCCCAGTAAGCCAGTGGGGGACCTTCCCCAACAAGACAGAGGAGCAAATCTAGCAAGTAGACCCCATGGGAGTAACTGAATGGTGTTCAGGTAGGCGGGGCTTGGATCAAAAAGTCTTCTATATGCACAGCGAGGAGTTGGACATCATTATACTGCCAAAGCTGCTTAGATGAATAATAGGATGATATTCTAAAATAGTAATTTTTTCAAACATTGAATGTTAGGGACCCTTTTGAGCAATATTGTGACTGGCTTCAATAAGAAACAACCGTTTTAATCTGTTTTTCATATTTTACGTTCCTTTGAAAAGAATTCTGCTGAGTTTTAAAGAGTTTGCGAAAGTCTAGAAATGTGTATAACTACTACTTAAGCAGCCTTGTGCAATTTGGTGGGGCCCCCAGGGTCAAGGGGTTGGAGGAACTGTAAGGCCTACGGGCTACGAATGGTTCTGGGGCAATGTGCTGTGGGAGAGGGGAGGGTGGCATAGGGAGGGGATATGGCCCAGCTAGGAAATTTCAGCCCGACTCTGCTGGGCATTCTTCCTTCAGCAGCAAAGGGAATCCCTGGAAGAATATTTCTACTAGAACAGATCTGCTTACCAATTAAGTGCTGAAACTGCCTTCACCAATGACTTCTAGACTACAAGGAAATAAATTTTTAAAATGCAAGCATGGGGTGGGGGGGACACAGCATGACCATAGTTCCTCTCCTGCGGAACTCGCCACAGCTGGAAGAAGGCAGGTTGTGGGTGTGTGAGTGTGCATGGGAGCGAGAGCCACGGAGAGGGAGAGAGATTGTTCAGGGCTCAGAGGAAATTTATGGGTATGTTATAATATTTTAGCAAATCATGGTCGAAGCCAGAGCAGGGATCCAGGTGTTCCCTAAATCTGAATCCAAGCAGAACCTTTTATTTATGAATTCAGCAGACAGAGGGTTTTCTTTTTAATACCTGCATTCCAACTACAATGATAAAAGATCAGCGAGGAAACCAAGCAGCGTGTCGTGGTGTTTACTGGTTTTGCTGGCCATCAAAAAGGGTGTTGCTCAGTTCACCAGCTGGGAGAAACCCTTCCCCACCCTCTCCTGATGAACCTCTTTGTCTCCCACTAAGCAAGTGAATTTTAAATACCGATCTAAAGTTGTTGGCTGGTGACCTGGAAAATTCCTTTTGCTTTGTTATGCTGCTAATGGCCCATCAGTTAATTTAAGCCTCCTACTCTAGAAACTTTCTTTCTCTTAACTAGACAGAGGAAGGCAGGAGCAGAAGTTAAAAAAATGAAAGGGTTCCTAATTCTGAGGGATTTGGGAAGACTCAGATTATCAGGCCTAGGTGAAGGGAAGGAAGGAATATAATTTGTCCTGATCTGTATGTACAGCATCCGGTACGAGGGCCTGTGTACACAGGGCCTTACTGAATGACTTCAGATGAAGGTGATAATTTTTTTTAAAGATTGTATTTATTTTTAGAGAGGGAAGGAGAAAGAGAAAGACAGAGAAACATCACTGTGTGGTTGCCTCTCACGCGCCCCCCCACCAGAGACCTGGCCTGC
The DNA here is from genome assembly GCF_022682495.2 of Desmodus rotundus. NCBI lineage: Eukaryota > Metazoa > Chordata > Mammalia > Chiroptera > Phyllostomidae > Desmodus > Desmodus rotundus. The sequence goes on from NC_071396.1 coordinate 52,924,141, forward strand.
AACCCAGGCATGTGCCCTGACTGGGAATCGAACTGGCGACCCTTTGGTTTACAGGCCAGCACTCAGTCCACGGAGCCACACCAGCCAGGGCTGAAGATGATAATTTCTGAATGCAGTAACAGCTCAACCGTGCAAGATTTTGGTCGACACAGGTCTTCTGAAAGACCTTTAATTCTGGAGGCCAACATGCAGACCTATGTCTGGGATGTTTTAAGCTAGTGGGTGTGTGAACGCTGATAAGCCGCAATGCTCAGTTACCTACCTTATTCTCACTTGAAAGGTACAGTTAGTAACTGGCTTGAATCTCATTATTGTTAGTTATAAAGCCAAGAATTACCATCGACTATGTGTGCCAGGTGTAGGATTTGAGACTTTTCTGTATTATCTCAGGTAATTTTTACCAAAAAACTCTTTGGGGTAAATACTGTTATTATTCCCACTTCAGAACAGAGGAACAGGCTAGTGAGGGTGCTGGAGCTGAGAATCCACTGGTTCTCTGTCCTCTTGGCTCATGTTCTTCACCAGGACATTATGCTATTTATAGACTGCAAAGATCCAAGAAAGCATGAATAAGAGGAAGTACAGAATGGCCCAACAGTTACTCCTTCGAGCATGACCCGTGCCAGTCACAGCGGCCACAGATTTGCTGAGTTACCAAGTCCTCACTAGCGGAGACAGTTCTGTGTATGTACATTGTTGTCCGTGGACTGCGCCCTAGGTTTTAGGGTTTCTGGAGGAAGGTTCTGACTGCAAAGCACTGTTGTTTCTCATCAGGTCTCGGTCCGTCAGACCCATTTCTCAGCTTCCGGAACAGCAGGTAGACACACAGAGAGGTCAGAGCCCTGGAATACCAATGCCGCTCTCTGTACCCACCTCTACCGCCAAGTAGCCCCTCTGGGGGTTCTTCCCTCTCCGATGAGCTTTGTCATTTTTACATCAGTTGGAGCTGGCAGCTCTCAAATCCACCTTCTGTGGGACACTCGCTGACTAGAGGGGAGGCAGCTGACCGGGGGAGCGACTGCCACGAGAGTGCCACACCGAGGAGAAGACGACTGTGGAAGAGCAATGGGACCATTAACCCCCACTGGGAAAATCTGCAAAGACGGCGTGGCCAGGAGTCTACCCTGGAGGGAGTTCCCAGGGTGGGATTTTACACTTCCCCTCTTAATATTTATTGTTGTTATTTATATAGAAGCACCTTTATCTTAAAAAATTAATACATGAATGTTATCATTAATATAGAAAAATTAAAGCACACCATTAATATAAACACTCCATCACAGTGCCCCCTCCCCTGCCACCCCCATGTATCTGCCCAGGCATTGTCAGCAACAGTTTGTAGTCTGTCCTTCCCGATGGTTCTACTGGTGTCTTCTCTTGCTCTCCGTGCCCGTGTGCGTGGTGCTTACATAAATACCAGTAAGAAGATCCTGTTGTGTATCTTGTGTGCCACAGGCATCACTAGTTCGTCTGTGCAGCCCTCTTCTCCTTTTTAACAGCAGCATAATGTTCCACTGTAAAACTAGACCCTCTTTTCTTCTCTTTGTTTTAACAGGGCTTTTACTTCTCTGGGGAACTTGTTTCAGTTCCCAATTACCATGCCTCCTGTGGGTCCTGCCTCAGGACCTGCCCGAATGTAAAGACGGTCAAGGTGGAAAGGGCAGTGGTGGGTCCCATACGTGAGAATGTGGGCATGGGTGATTGTGGGCGGCCCTGGCCATGCTGAGGTGCACAGGAAGCGCTTCTCTCCTCCTCGCCCTGCCAAATGGTTCTTCCATCTGGTTAAAGCAAAACTGCGCGTTTTGGGGGAATCATCTTTGGAAATGACCAAGAGGATCAATGCAGAGAAATTTAGAAGTCTGTTTTCTTAGTTACAACCTCTCACGTGGGACCTGCACTCTGGCCATGCACACTTTGGGGCTGTCAGAATGCCCAGCGGTCATCCAGGCCCCCCGCCTGCCTCCGTCCAAGATGTATGAGCAGTCCTAAAGCATCCCATTGTTTTCCCTTGGAAGCTGCTGGTGTGATACACAACTTTGTTAGGTAGAAATTTGCTCCGTGGCACTGGAAAGGCACCGCAGCTTAGAGGATTCAGGCAAGACCACTTATTAGCTAGCTGCATGCCCTTGACCAAATTTGGTATCTTTATTGTACCTCAGTTTTCTCATCCATAAAAAGGAATAGTAGTACCTAGAAATTTGGTAGGGGTTTTCTTTGTGACTTAAATGTTGTAAAATAAAATATTAACATAGCATATTTGGTCTATGATACAGTTAGTGGATGCTAAGCACAAGATTATGTGCTGATTATACCCTGTACCCAAATATCTCTCATGGCGCTTTAAACTCACACTTTACAGGTCTCTTAGGTCACTGGCTCTTAACCCTGACTGTACACTAAACTCACCCAGAGATCCTTTAAAAAATGCCATTGCTAGCCCTGGCCTGCATGGCTCAGTGGATTGAGTGCCAGCCTGCAAACCAAAGGGTTGCCAGTTCGATTCCCAGTCAGAGTACATGCCTGGGTTGCAGGCCAGGTCTGCAGTGGGGGGCACGTGAGAGGCAACCACACATTGATGTTTCTCTCACTCTCTTTCTGTCTCCCTCCCCCTCTGTCTAAAAATAAATAAAATCTTTAAAGAAATGCCAATGCCCAAGCCCTGGACAGGTTGGACTGTCATCCCAAAGTTGTGGGTTCAATCCCTGATCAGAGAACATACAAGAATCAACCAATGGTTGCATAAATAAATGGGACAACAAATCAATGTTTCTCTCTCTCTCTCTTTTTCTTCCTTTCTCTCTCTTTAAAAATCAATGAAAGTAAAAAAAAAAAAAAAAAAAAGTTTAAGAAAATGCCAGTGCCCTGACTCCATTAGGAGAGAGTTGGATATACTCTTAGTCTGAGTGGGACCCTGGAGCAGTGTTTTTGAAACCCTCCCTGGGTAATCCTAGTTTATACCCAGGGTTGTGAACTACTGAATTGCTTTTAGTGTTCTCTTTCTCCAAATAAGGAAATGGGCCCTAGGGCAGGGAAGGGGCTTGCCCTGGTTATTACAGCAGAAGGACCCAGGTCTCTCTTATCCTGGATATCACTGTGGCTCTGTATTTCCAGCCCTCAAGCTCACCAACCAGTAAAGGACACAGGCAAATAAACAGGTAATAATAGGGGGTAATACGCATATCCAGGAGGTAAACCCCAGGGTGTCCTTCAGGTGGTCCTGGGAACGGGCAGAAGTGCTGTCCCTGGACTCCTCAACCAATTCTTTGCAGGGCTGGGGCCGTCTCTTCACCCTTCAGCTCCCTAGTCAGTTGGTCACCTGCCCTGAGAGTCCTCCCCATAGAAAGCCCGTTCTAGAATATGACCCTCTTATCAAAGCGCTACAGCATGTGAACTAATCCTGTTCGTTGGTTCGCTCGTTCGTCCATGCATGCATTCATTCATTCATTCATTTTCAGAATCTAAGCCCCTTGGGAGTAGGGACGGTGTCTCTCGTTCCTGCTGTACCAGGACGTAGAATGGTGACCGGCGCTTAGTAAAACATGCTCATTAAATGACTGAATGGACGAAATCCCAGGAGGGCAGTTCAGTATTTTTTTATTTTTCTGGCCCTAGCCATCTGATTCTCATTACTGGGGAAGCCTCCCTCTGCTTTGGTGTTTTATAAACCTCATGTGCGTACGTCGACATTTTAACCATAAATCCGGCATTTGGGGGCTGGAAAATTCGGGGCGAGGGGATTCGGGAAGGGATAAAAACAAGCCGGAGGTCCGAAGCCGGGGCGGCGCTGCCCTAGTTGGGGGTTGGGAAGGGAAGCGTCGGGCGGGCGCCCCTCCAGCCCTAGCTGGCCCCCTCGGCAGGAGATGGCCCTGGGCTGCGACATCCATCAGAGGGGAGCGCCGCCGCCTCCTCCTCCCGTCCCCGGTGGGGGACGCCGCGGGGGAGGGGACGCGAAGCGACCCAGGTCGCGGCCGGAGGGCGGCTCGGACAGCCGCCTCCGCATTCCGGTCGCGCGCACCCCCGGAGGTGGCGCCTGGGGGAGGCTGTGGCTTTTTTATTTTTTACTTGGAGCCGCAGGGGAGTGGTGCAGGCGAAGGGGGCCGGTGTGTGTCTCTTTAAGAGTCGGAGCGCTGCCCCCGCCTCGCAGGCGCCCGGAGCCTCACAAAAGAACAGGATGTTGTTGATTTGTCACCAAACCACAGAGAGGAAATGATTGTAAATTTCCTTTAAACATCCCCACCGCGCTCCGGCCGCCTCGGCTTCCGCCTCCGCCGCCCCCGCCCGGCCCGGCGCAGCGGGGCCTCTGCGCTCCCGTGGGGCGCCCGCTCCTGGCCTCCGGCCTCCCCGGCCGGGCCACAGGCCCCCGGGCGCCTGCGGGGGGAGTCCCCCGCCCCCGCCGCGCCCCAAATCGCGTTCCAGTTGTTGTCTTCTGATTATTTTTTCAACAGCTGCAGCGGAGAAAGGACCTCAGCTCCTGTGGACCTGTGCAGCCCGTCCCTGCTCGGCCTTTTCCCTCTTGAACCGCTGGGACCCGCGCACTGGCGTCTGGCTATACCCGGGGAGCGCCTGAGTGTGCACCCCTGAGCCTCGTAACCTCCTTGCAGAGGCCGTAATCTTTAGCTCCAGTGAAGGTGGGGAAACTGAGGCCCAGGGAGATTACACATCTCTTGGACCCGCCCCCCCGGAGGCTTTTGGAACACCTTAGTTAGATTTGGTTCACCCCAGAACTTAATGTTGGTAACCATGGAGCCATACTGCCTGGGAAACCTCCTCAAGAGTCCCCAGTCATCAAAAGTGGCAATTTGCATTGGGAAGACCAAAGCCACAATTACTTAATGAGGAGCGTTCCCTACCATTTCCAGCTGGGCACAGTCTTTCAGAAGCTTCTTGGATCTCAGCTTCACCTGTGCCTTTCTGCACCCTCCCCCCTCCCCCTCCCGCCATTGCTTTGTAAGATTTCTGGAAGCCTCTCCTGCAGTTAATATTCCTTCTTAATCTGCGGCCCACGGCAGTGTGGTCCACTCTGAACTGTGGTCTAGGGAAGGGCTACTTTTGGTGTACAGGGTGTTGTTTTGGAGCAATTAATGCTTATAATTCCAAGCGGCTGCACTGGGCTTCTTGGCTTGAATATTCAAAGCAGCTAATATGCCAGACACTGTGTAGCCGCCTTCTTTCATTTAATCCTTACAATAGTCCCACACACGATAGGCATCGCTATTCCCTATATGCAAATAGGCAAACGGGTTGGGGAGCCTGATCAGCTCACACACTGCAGTGGAAGAATAGGCCTCAGTGAGTCACCACGTTCTGATTACTGGTCATGTCCCTCTTTATTTCTTTAAACCTGATTAGTAGGTAGTGAAGGGAGGGCAGGATATTGGGGGTGGAGGGTGTCAGTCCCCTCTACCTTTAGGGAGCTCTGGGCCAGATCCCACTTTCTGGGTAAAAGCCTGATTGGCTGACACTTGTGGGCTGGAATCTTCTCTTTTGGAGCCTTTTGAGGTCCTGAGTGGCTTGGAGAAAGAGGGGGACCTGATGGGAAGTCCGACTTCTTTCCACTCTGCTTGAATGGGAAAATGGGATCCTTTAAAAAAATTATCTGGTGCTGGATTCCTAAGGGTAAATAGCTCCTTTCTTTTGCAAGAACTTAATTCTAAGCTGGTGACATGGATGGGGGTGGGGTGGGGAAGGATGTGTTTGCCTCGGAACCTCATCAGTGTCACGCAGAACAGTTAATGTTATCACGAGCCTGCTGTGTGCCATGCACTGTGCCAGGGGCTGTATATGGACTTTCTCATTTGATCCTTAGAAGGATCCTAAGAGATGAAAAGTTGGTTCCCACAGAGGCTGTCCACCTAGCAGTGGTGGAGCTGGGCTTTGCATCTCTCCTCCCAGCATCCCCTGTGTCTGTACAAGAGGAAGTCATCCAGAAGTCCCAGAAACTGCAGTACTTGCCTTCAGCCAGTGCAGAAGGCTGAGAGGGTCCTCAATACTGGTGGATCTTGGCTCCTTTGTGCTGCAGCTGTCTGCATTTCCTCATCTGTGAGCACATTTGTTGATGGATTTCCAGAGTGGCTGCAGTATCTCCACCTGTCCTTTCCACTTTTATAGATTGCCAGTCACTGGGGCATCCAGGTCCCAAGCACTTGGGAGGGAAAGCCATCTGCTTGATTGTTTCCATTCCCCAGATGCACAGGGTACCAACATGCTGAGCTGTTGGTCTGACCAGGCTGAGCTAGACAGCAGGAGTTGGGGCTCCCAGCCTCCACTGCCACATAGTTCTGGAGAAGCAGGAACCAGAGGGCGGGTCTTCTGATGTCTCTCTGCCTCAGTTTCCTAGCCTGTGAAGAACTTGGGCCTATGTGGTATCTGATGGGCCTTTCAGTCATCATTAGAATAGCTTCTGGGCCGTGAACAGTGTGGCTCAGTGGATTGAGTGCCGGACTGCGAAGCATAGGGTCGTGGGTTTGATTCCCAGTCAGGGCACATGCCTGGCTTTCGGGCCAGGTCCCCAGTATGGGGCGTGCAGAAGGCAACCATACATTGATGTTTCTCTCCCCCTCTTTCTCCTTCCCTTCTCTCTCTACAAATAAATAAATAAAGTCTTTTAAAAAGAAGAATAGCTTCTGTTTATCCATCCAGTTAACATTTATTAAACAGCCACTAAATGCTAGGCCCTTTTGTACAGGTGCTGGATGTACAGCAGTCAACCAAACAAACTTCTTGGAGTTTACTTTTTAAATGACGGAGCCAAAAAAATTTAAACAAATATGTATATGTAGAATGTCAAGTAGTGCTTCCAGCTTTGGACAAAAACAAAGAATGTAAGGGGGAGGCAGTGTGTGTGTGCAGGGGGTAGCTAGCCTTTTTTTTAGGGAGATAAGGGAAGGCTTGCTGATAAGGTGTCATTTGAGAAGGAAGGGAAAGAGTGAGCCACGTGGCCTTCTGGAAGTTTTCTTTAGGTAGTCGGAATGACAAAGATCAATGCTAGGAGAGGGGAATGTGGTACGTGGCACGTACAGTGTGTCAGACACTGTGCTAAGTGTTATGTGTTTAATTCTGTTATTGCTGTATTTTATTTTAGAAGCCAAGGCTTAGAGAAAAGGGATTTGTCCAAGGTCACACAGCTAGCAGGAGGTGAAATTCAAGTGCTAGCCTTAACGATCATGCTGCTTCCCATTGCCAAACTTTCCTTTTTTGTGTTTAATTCATAATTTGGTTCTTTCTATTTCTTGGGGATTGTCAACAGTGGCCAAGGTAATTCCTAGTCCATGAATTGCCTAATTTGGGGGAGAGAGCTCTGGGCCAGAAGTTCCTTTTGGTGAGCTGAAAAAGGTAATATGTTTGATGCTGGAAAACCCCATGTTGTGTTTATGGCAGAAGGGGGGAAAACACCTTCAGATTGATGTAAACAAGTGAGATGGAAGAATGGGGTAGCCTGAATCCCTCTGCCTCCCTCCTTCCTTTTAATTTCCCTGCGATGGGCCCAACACAGCATGTTGTATTATACAGCGATAATTAAAACACTTGGATTAGTGAACTGAGATTTATAGGGCAAACAGGAGCCAGAGGAGAAAACGACAGTCATCTCTTTTATTTGCAGGCAGATATCCAAATTGCCATTTGCTTGCTTTTTCTTCCTGACACTGTCACCTACTCTGCTTAATTAGATCCTTTGCCCCCTCCCCCCCATACATTTCCAATGCCCCTAAGCCTGTTGCTCAGCAGAGTTTGTGAAGCCACATACTGAACCCTTCCCATGGCCCAAGGAAGATGAGTCAGAGAAGCATGGCCAACAAAATGCAGAATCCTTTGCATAAGGCTGGGGAGCCCGCCTGTCCATCAGCATCCTGGTGCAGGACAGGAAGGACTGAATCCCGGGCCTTAGGGAGGAAGCCGTCAGCTTCCCAGCTCTCCTCAGTGTTCTTCTAACCACCCTCTTTTCTGTGGGGAACAGAGAGTGAATTCCCCAAACAGCAGACTCCCCAGTGCACATTCCAAAACCTCACAGAAAGAGTTAAATCATGTTCCCAAATATTGATGGAATATTTCACTGTGTTCTAAGTGTCATTCTAGACTCTGAGGGGGGTGATGGGTTCTGAGGGTACTGAAATGAACAAAACGCTGCCAAAATTTACAATCTAGTAGACAGGGCGGCGGAAATCGCTGATGAGAATTTTTGGCCAAATTCATTGTTCGACAAATACGCATTGAGTACCTACTTTGTTTCAGGCATTGTAGGCACTGAGGGGGACACAAGAGTGACAAGACACCCCTCAAGTCCCTGCGCACATGGATTTAGAGTCCACCCCGATGGGGGAGGGGCAGGGCAATAAATTCATTGCTTAAGAGCGTAAGAACTATGGACAAAAATTAAGTGGGGAAGGTGCTGAGAGAGTGCTGGGGCTTGTCATTGTAAAATGGGGTCAACGAGAAAACAAAAAGAACAGCAGAAGAAATGCAATGGAGTCGGTGAAGGCACGGCAGCATAGTGGGGACCGAGAGGTCGGATTTGGAATCTGGGCTTTGACCTCTGCGAGCTGCGTGGCATTCACGTTTGTGTTATCGACTGGTCTGACTTTTCTTTTACTCATCTGTAAAGTGGGGCCAGTCCTAGACACTTACAAAGGGATTCGATGAGGAAAATATATATAAAATACATATTTAATGAGGGCTCTGTAACCGTTAGCTGTTATTAGTATTACATTGTTCTAATAGGGTGATGGGGAGCTGGAGGAGTGACCAGTTACTGATGGAAAAAAAGGGTTCTTATCCACACCATCTTCCTTTTCCCAGTGATCAGTTTGCCATACACCCAGGAGGAGGCAGGAGGGCCGGTGAATTCTTGAAGCCAGAATTAAGCTTGGAGAGGATTTAGATAATGGGTTGGTATGTGGGACGTGGGTGGGAGTTAGAGGATTGTCCGTATTTTGCATTCTCTTTTCAAAATTATTTTCGACCTGCTTTGTGTTCACCCTTTTGTTGTATTCCACAACAAGCCTGGCAGGGAGGCTGGGGGCTGCCCACTTGACAAATCAGGAAACCAGGCACAGGATGTGAGTGCCCGGCCAAGGTCACCTCCAGTCTCCAGAGGAGATCTCCTGCCGGTCTGGAGATGAGTCATACTGTGGAGTGTTGCTCCCGGGGTGAAATCACAAAGGAAGGAAGGCTTGGATTTACTGCAGGCGGCCCGGGAAGTTTCCTGTTCTTGAGAATTCTAAGAAACAGTAACTCTCCCACCTGAGAGGCCTTGTTCTTCCAAGGTCAGTCTCCTGAGTAGCCCCCAGCCCCCCACCCCACGGAAGATTCAGGATCTGATTTGGGCTGAGGGAGAGCGTATTAGAAAGCCTTTGGCATAAACAGAGGAGACAGAAAGGAGAAGAAAAAAGAGAAGTGTATAGTGGTTGAGAACTGGGCCTCTGGGGTCACACAGATCTCAGTTTGGTGTGGCTCTGTCACTTAACCAGCTTGGGCATCATGACAGCCCTCTCTGAGCCTCAGTTTCCTCATTTGTAATGTGGAGGAGGAAGCAACTTTCCTCTTCTCAAGATTCTTTCGACAGGTCTAATAATGGGGACCCGACATGCATGAGAGGTTCAAAGACAGAGAGGGAAAAGGAGGTACATATGACATTCTGAGCTAAGGATCACTTTGGGCTTCAGAGCGGAGGAGGGTCATTGCAGGACAGTAAGAAGAACAGGCGTCCAGTAATTAGAAGTTTGCCCGGCTCTACAGATAGGGGGGGAAAAGGTTGTCTTGATAATCTCTTCCTTTGGCCAAGGTCCCTTATTCAAATTCTTCTAGGTAGTTAAGTGTTGAGGAGAGCACAAGTTTCTCTTGAGCCTGGCAGTAGGAGGCCCTTAGTCATGTGAGCTGCTATTATTGAAGAAGAAAGGGGGCCACTCTGGGTAAAAGAGTCAGGGTGAGAGGGTCCCCAGGTTACTGTAACCCTCCTCACACTGGCCCATTGAGATGAGGTCTTGATGAAGCTCTCCTCATTCAAGGTTTTTAGAGTCAGTCACACAGTGCGCTGTCTGCACTCCAGGAGTTCAGGCTGGGACCAGCAGAGCAGGAGCAGACCAGCGCCTGACGTCTTCCCATCCTCCTCACTCTCCCTGGCATCATGGTTCAGTGGGCGCAGAGCCTGGGAGGGTCCCCCCTTGGTTCCCTCTCCCCTCCTCACCTTAACCTTTGCTTCTCTGGCTCAGACCCATTATTCATCCTGTCTCTGTTGACTCCACAGAATGAGAGTAACTGAGCCTGTCTCCACTGATAACTGTCCCACCCCGTCACCTGCCTTTGATTGAACACACCGTACCTGCTGCAAACGGCCCTGCCGGAGCCTGATTCCTCACCCCAGGCAGTGGGAACCCACAGGCTAGATGTACTTCTCAGGGAGGCTGACACCCTAAAGGTCCAGCCTCCAGGACCAAGGTACAAAAGCTCTGAGAGCAGCTCAAAACATTTATCCAGGCGTTATGGATGTTCTCCAATTATGAATCGCCCTTTGTCCTCCAGCCCTACTTCATCGCCACTCCCTGTCCCTGTTGGCTGTAGGTTTCATTAAGGAAACAGATAACAGATGGCGCTGAAGAGTTGCATGGGCTTGGGAAAGGGGGTGCGTGGAAGCTACAGAGACTCCACATTTTTCTGAGTTTTATACGAACTGTCTAAAGAGCAGACGTCATAAGAACAGCACCTCCCAGCATGAGCAAGAAGGGCAGGGTTGTCCTGTAGAGCAACCTTATTTAGTTGAATTATTCTAGTCCAAAGAATGGTTAAGTTTGCATATTTTTTTTTGTTAAGCTATTATAACAATCTTAAATAGGTAAAAAAAAAAATCTAAAGAAAACACTCTTTTCTTATCTCTAAAAGGCCCTGCCCCTTGCCTAGACTTCATTTTCATTTTCATCCTTGTACATAGACACACGGGCACATATGGAGAACTCTTCCCAGGGCCTGGATTGTGCTAAAGCTTCTATATATTTTTCACCCAATTTTTGCACTAATTCTAGAAGGAAGGAATTATTATCACCAGGACTCTGATGAGGAGACTGAGGTTCTCAGGGGTCACATGGCCATAGTTGACAGAACTGGGATTCAAACTCGGGTTTGACTCCATCCAAAGTCTGCAAACTTAGTGATAGATATGATTTTTGTGACCGTTTTCCACTATATTATAGACATTCCCCCATGTTTTTCAATAGTCCTCCTAATTAGTTTTTTTTAAATTTTATTTTTAAAAAATAAATTTTATTAATTATGCTGTTACAGTTGTCTCATTTTTCTCCCCTTTGTCCCCTTCCACCTGGTACCCCTCTTCCCTCCAGCTATGCCCCACTTAGTTCATGTCCCTGGGTTGTATATATAAGTTTGTTGGCTTCTCCATTTCCTATACTGTTCTTAACATCCTCCTGTCTGTTTTGTACCTACCAACTATGCTTCTTAATCCCTGCACCTTTTCCCCCATTCTTCCTCTTCCCCCTCCCAACTGATAACCTCCATGTGATCTCCGAATCTATGATTCTGTCCTATTCTGGTTGATTGCTTAGTTTGTATTTTTAGATTCAGTTGTTGATTATTGTGAATTTGTTGTCATTTTAATGTTCATAGTTTTGATCTTCTTTTTCTTAAATAAGTCCCTTTAACATTTCAGGTAGTAATGGCGGGGTGATGATGAACTCCTTTAGCTTTACTTTGTCTGGGAAGCACTTTATCTGCCCTTCCATTCTAAATGATAGCTTTCCCAGATAGAGTAATTTTGGTTGTAGGTCCTTGCTTTTCACCACTTTGAATACTTCTTACCAGTCTCTTCTAGGCTGCAAAGTTTCTTTTGAGAAATCAGCTGACAGTCTTACGGGAACTCCTTTGTAGGTAACTGTCTGCCTTTCTCTTGCTGCTTTTAAGATTCTCTCTTCATCTGCCCCGGCTGGTGTGGCTCAGTGGATTGAGCGCTGGCCTGCGAACCAAAGGGTCACTGCTTCCATTCCCAGTCAGGGCACATGCATGGGTTGCAGGCCAGGTCCCCAGTAGGGGGTGCACACAAGGCAACCACTCATTGATGTTTCTCTCCCTCTCTACCTCCCTCCCATCCCTCTCTAAAAATTAAATAAATAACATCTTAAAAAAAAAGATTCTCTCTTCATCTTTAACCTTTGACATTTTAATTATGATGTGTATTGGTGTGGTCCTCTTTGGGTTCAACTTGTTTGGGACTCTGTGCTTCCTGGGCTTCTTTGTCTATTTCCTTTACCAAATTAGGGAAGGTTTCTTTCATTATTTTTTTCAAATAAGTTTTTGATGTCTTGCTCTTCCCGTTCTTCTAGTATCTCTATGATTTGGATGTTGGTACGGTTGGAGATGTCCCAGAAGGTCTTTATACTACCCTCATTTTTTTTGAATTCTTGTTTTCTCTTGCTGTTCTGGTTGAATGCTTCTTTCTTCCTTATGTTCCAAATCTTTGATTTGAATTTCAGCTTCCTCCCCTCTGCTGATGGCTCCCTGTAGATTTTTCTTTATTTCACTTAGTGTTACCTTCATTTCTTCCTTTATGGTGCTGCCGTACTCAGTGCATTCTTTGAGCATCCTGATTACCAGTGTTTTGAATTCCGTTTCTGATAGGTTGGCTATCTCCATTTCATTTACTTCTTTTTCTGGAGTTTTGTTCTGCTCTTTCATTTGGGCCCTATATCTTTGTCTCCTCCTTTTGGCAGCCTCCCTGTGTTTGTTTCTGTGTATTACATAGAGCTGCTTTGACTCCTGCCTTAGTAGTATGGTCTGTTGTAGAAAAGGTACCTGTAAATTGTGTGGGGTGGAGCCTTAGGGAATCACCAGCGGGGAAGCAACCCACCGCACTGCTTTGTGGCTGTGTGTGGAAGGAGGGCTTGGAGAAGGGACTGTGGTGCTGCCTGGCTTATGGAGGTTTGTCCAGCACTTGCCCCATTTCTAGTCACCTCACCCACTCCCTGTATGTGACTGGCACCTTTCCAGATGTTGCCCTGGTGCTGAATCCCAGAATAGGTAAGTTCTGCATACAGTTTTGCATACAATTTTGCATACAGTTCTAACTCCTTTAAGTAGAGTCTCCCAAAAATCTGACAGGTTCTTCCGCCGCCTCAACCTCCACTGGTTTTTACAGCCAGAATTTATGGGGATTTATCTTCCCAGCGCTGGAACCCTGGGCTGTATAGTCTGGCCTGAGGCCGGGATCTCTCACTCCCAAGGTATCCCTCCCAATTGTTATCCACCATACGTGAATGGGACTGTCCTGGCGCCAATAGCTCACCTCGCCATACTGTGTCTCTGCCCTTCCTACCTGCCTGGATGACTGGCGTCTTTAAATCCTTGATTGCCAGACTTCCATACAGCTTGATTTTCTGATGTTATGGGTGTTATTTCTTTTGGGATCTAGTTGTAATTTTTTCTGTGGTTGTGTGAGCAGGAGAAGCTTGTCTTCCTACACCTCCATCTTGAACAGAAGTCCCTGATTACTTTTTAAGAAGGGAACAAAAGACTCCTTGGACCATCATTGTACAACCATTTTCTCCTTTGGGGCATCTGTGGACAAGTCACTGGCCAAGGGCTGCCTAGCAGTGGCGGCAGTAAAGGGGCACAGTGTGGGAGGGTGGGAGGTCTGGGCGGCTGGAAGCAGAGGCACGCTGCAGCTGAGAGGAGCACACAGAGCTACTCCCTGCCTTCCTCACTTTTATATTAGGTGTGGGGTTTGTAGTCTTGTACTGCTTGGCCAGTATTTCAGCTGTGTGACTTGTTGTGGGTGAGGGTGGCAGGAAAGGATCAATCCTTTCGAGGTACAGAGAAGAGGAGTTTTTATCCCCACTTTACAGATCGGGAAGCTGAATCTTGGGAAGGTCAAGAGACTTGCCAGAGCCCGGCTCGAAAGGGGCCAGATGAAGAACTGAGTATCGGCATTCTAACCCCGGGTGCCTTCCTCTTCCATCCGCCTATGCTTGTCCCTCCCCCGCTGGTTCATCTCATCCAGATTACTTTTCTTTTGATACGTGGAGATGCTCCCCAAATAAACCACTTAGCAGACTCAGTGCAGATCTTACAGCAGAGCAGTCGAGCCCTTTGCTAAAGAAGGGAGGGGTGGTTGCAAAGAAAACCAGCACTTCTTTCCTAAGAACTTCTCTAGTAGAAAGTGGGTTATTTGTGTCTTGTTGGCCCAGGAGGGACATGGGGGCTGCAGTCTTTTCCCTCAGATCTGCATGATGTAGAGGCCACTCAGCCTCTGCCAGAGAAGGGCTGTGCTGCCAGAGCCACCTTTCCAAGCCCAAGCAGTGGTCACTGCACAGCTCTCTTTCCCAGCAGAAAGAGCTGCGTCCCTTAAAAGGACATTTGCAAACAGCATTTAGTTCTTAGAATGACAAGACAGTTAAAAAAAAATAAGCAAAACAAACTGAAACATCATTTATATCAGTTCTGTAGCTTATCAATATAAAATGAAGATTAAGATTCATTTTGTGAATAGACTTTTTTGGGGTGGGTTGTTAAAAATTCATATATCTTTGCTAATGGAATAATTTCCACATTCACAATGGAAAACACACACACACACAACAAAAACCAAGGCTTATAAAACCTCTTCTGTAACAACCAGGAAAGGAGTGAGTCCCTGAAAATAGAAACTTGTGGTATTATCTCTGTATATTAGCAACTTCTTTAAGCTTTCAAATAGCGTGTTGTGGACTTAGGGTACTGTTGCGTTAGTTGAGCATCTTCTTTTAATTTATGCCCTTCCTAGACTCTGCTCTCGCTCTGAGGCAAGCCTGTGCTGGCCCACCTTGCACTCACTGTGGCCTTGAACCCCCTCTGAATCCCCCTCTGAAACAGTCAGGGCTCTTGTGTGCCTCACTGCATGAACGCACTGTACTAACAGCTCCCCTGGAATTCTGTAACATGGGGACCCTGCAGGTGCAGTTATTAGTGATGACCAAGCTCTAAAGGTTCCCCAACAGGAACTTGGTGGCAGGGGTAGGGTTTGAATTCAGCCTTAAATTAGCAAATCTGTGCTGAGCCCCTTCTCTGGGGTAAGGCGTTCTATTATATGATGAAGGCACATGGAAGAAGATGCCAGGATGGGTCGGACTGTTCCCTCTCTTCAAGGTACTTGCAGTCAATGGTGGGCTGGGGCCATCCTTTAGTGCAGAAACGTGTTAAATCTGTAATCTTCATTTTACAGATAAGAAAACTGTGATCAAAGAGGTCAAGTGACTAACGCAAGGTTATGAGATGATAACCTGAGCAGTTATGACATGATAAAACTTATGAGGTGGCAGTTGCTGGAAGTCCTCAGCAGCCTGAGACACTCATGTGGACCCCCTCATTCCTACATGCCAGGCAGGTGAAGGTCAGGGCTGCCCTTAAAGGTCACACAGAGGCCGAGCTGCCAAGTACTCAAAGGGTCTCTGTACTTAGTGCTTCTGGACTACATGGGGATTTCAAAACAGTCGTGTCCCTGAAAGATGCGTTTAGGCTTCTGGGTCCTAGGCCTTCCGGGCAGAACTCATGGGCTCATTCACTCTTCCCCGTGGGGAAGGATCCCTGCTTTGGCAAGCTGACTCAAGAGACCTCCTATGCCCAGGGATTTTCCAGGAGGACAGAGGCCACCGAGAGCCAAGCTGTGCTATATAGAAATTTTTGCTTTAGGCTGCACCCACCAAGGAAGGTCTGGAGGGGCAGTGGGGGAGGGGGGATGGGCTAGGACTTGCTTGGTCTTTGCTCTCAGAGGGCAGTGAGCCCCTAGGCCTCTGTTTTCCAGACCCCACCATCGGTGAGCTTCGTGAACTCTTGCAGCCCGTCTGCTTGTCTGCTTGGCTGGGAAGTGCCATCCAGGGAACATGGTCTCCCTCTCAGTTTTGGGAGGTTAGGGGAGAAATGGCCAAGCCCACTGTCGAACATAGAGTGGCTGTTTGATGTGTTTCTTTCCTTCCTCTTCCCTCTTTGCCTCCCCTCCTTCTTAATTCCTGGCTGGTTAATAAGCTCAGTGGAGCTTCCTGCTGCCTGCACATCTGCAGTGATGGCCTTTCCCTTTCCCACACTAGGCTTCCTGGCGGCGGCCCTGCCATCCATGGAGCTCCCTGGAGATGGGCATGTTACGATGGAAAAAATGTGGGGGCTGCACTGAAACCTACCAGGAGGCGGGTCCAGAGAGGCTATTCTGTGTTGTCTTTTTTTCCAGATTTTATTTATTTACCTTTAGAAAGCGGGGAGGGAGAAAGACAGGGAAAGAAACATCAATGTGCAAGAGATACATCAATCAATCAGCTGCCTCTTGTACGCCTCCAACCAGGGACCTGGCCCACAACCCAGGCATGTGCCCTGACTGGGAATTGAACCGGTGACCTTTGGGTTCACAGGCCAGTGTTCAATCCACTGAGCCACACCAGCCAGGGCTGTATTTGGTCTTTAGACTCATCTGGCCTGAGTGTTCATCCTAGCCTCTGTCACACTGGGAATATGACCTAGAGTTTGTTATTTAACTTCTATGTGCCTCTGTTTCCATGTTTGCAAAACGGGGATGAGGAATAGTCCTTACCTCATAGAGAGGCCGGGAGAGTTAAACTCAATCGTTGGTCTCAGCCCCAGGCACTGCTGAATTGTAGGAACTATTATCTAAAGTAAACACAAAACCCAGCTGGAAGGAACTTAAGACATCAGGGCCTACCTCTTTTGTTTTAAACTAATTTATTTAAATAATTGACAATAATAACAAAATAACATTTATTGAACACTTACCACGTGCCAGGCACCGTGCCAAATACTTTTCATATATTAACTTGTTTAAAAATGTGAAGAGACCAGAGGGGTGTGTCTCCTCTCGCCCCCAGTTCCCCTGCACAGAGGCAGCCCCCATTACCAGCACTCCGTGCGTCTTCACTGATGTCCTCTGTGCCTGTACAGATACGTCAGTCCTCTTACCCCTTCAGCTTTAATTGTGAGGGAACTTGGGCTGATGGAGGAAATGCAGGAACCAGGACTAACAGTTCCTATTCTAAGTGGAGGGCGCTGCCCCAAGCACTGTGCGATTTTGTGTCGTTGCTACCACTCTGCAGAGTGGGCTGTCCGTCCTGTGCAGAATAAACGCTCCGAGCTTCCGCTCCCCTCGGTCAGTTGATTGGGGGTTAAATTAGATAATCCACGTGGAGGGATTTTTCCGAGTTCCTGGGACGTCACAACTGCGCAGGGGATGACGGCTGCAGGGGACAATGAAGGGCTTATGAGGGCCTGAGGTTTGTACTATTTGAGGACTATCTTTAAGAGAAATACTACAGAATTGTAAATCCAAATATTAGGAACGTAAGTGAATGTTTATTTAGAGGGAGAAAAGTACTCCAACAATGTATACATCTGAAAAGTCAACAAATAACTCAAACACTATACAATCCAGGAGAATAATAGAACATTTTTATTAATTGCCTGACCCACCTATACCATATTTTTTATTCCTACATTTTCTAGCTTCATACTCTTTGATCATGTCTTGCTATGATAATGGTTTTCTCAAATAACTTTAATAGAGAGAATAAAAGAAACTCAGATTTTTCTCTAGCACGGTTGATCATTTGTTTTTTATTATTATTGACAGCTTAGATGCAGAAAATGAGCAAATTCACACAGCCACACACATTGCTTGCAGTGTTAACTCCATGTCCATGTTCCATAAACAGAGGGATCTTGGTAAATACTGTTCTGTATTACTCCCATCAAAAATGAAAAGGAAACCATGGTCCATTATGAGTATGTGCACCCGGTTTGTTTCTGACAGAAGAGAACTTCCATTCTGATTAGAGGACCTGAATCTTCCACTTACAATTTTGCAGGCCCAGGAATTGGAAACCCTTCTCACAGGCTGGTACCGGACCCCGTCCTTTCTAAACCTTTCCCTCCTCTCCCACTCACTTCAGTGCTGGGCATCGCAGGCCCTGTTCATGTGGGGACTCAGCTGCCGCCATGGCCGCAGGAACTGGGTGGTGGCACTGGGTACCGGGGTTCTCCTGGGAGCTGAGCCTGCACTGGAGGGGTAACAGCCACTTGACAAACGTGGAGGTGACTGTGAACCACATAAATACATCCCACGAGACTCAAACTCCATGTCCTAGCAAACTGACTCCCACTTGGGTGGTCCCCGAATGCCCGAGGCCGCCCTAACATCACACAACGGGAGGGCAGGAGTGATAGGGGGAACTGGAGTAGGGAGAGATTGCGGTCTTTCCAGGTGTGGTTAAGACTTGACTTCCGCAAAGCTTAGAGAAACCCAAGACCACGTTTCTTTCCAGGCCCCTTCCCGGGGCCTTGCAAGGCGCCAGTGCAAGTGAGGGCTCTGAAGCCTCAGCTCCAGGAGAGTCACAGTGCGCCTGGTTAGGGGTGCTTAGTATTCGCAGCAAGAGCGGTGTTCTTGAGAGAGAGCCATGCAGTGCGCTTCGGAGCTGTGTGACCTTGCTGATGTGTTAATTCCCTCAGGAACCTGGGTTCCTCAGTAGTACGCATGGTGATACTGTTACTAGTATCCCTGTCGCTGGAAATATAAACTCCACAAAGGCAGGCAGGGTGTGATTGTTTATTGCTGTGTCCACGGTATCTAGAATACATAGCCCACACTCAACGGATATCTGTTTTGTATATTTAATGAAATGAAAAGAAAAGGAAACTGAGCCACAGTGAGCTTAAGACCCTTTTTTGTACTACACGCTGCCTCTAGTCAGACACAGCTGGACCCCAGGTCTCTGGGCCTCCTGTCCTTTCCACTGACCCTCCCCTGTGAGCTGAGTAGGAAGGGAAGCGTCACTCACTTCCGAGTGCCTGAGATAATCATCTGAGTTATTCCCTCCGTCATGGACATGAGCCAGGGTCCCTGGGTCTCATCTCTGGAATTTGCTCTGATCCAGGGAATCCACTGTTCCAGAGACTCGCCTGCCTCTTCCCCCGCCTGACCTGACATGGGAATGGTGGGAGGCAGGGAGACAGTTGGAAGAACAAAGGTGAATGGTTCTGAGCCATAAAATAGTGAGCCTGAAAAACAAGTTTGAAAGATGAATGGCTTTGGGGCTTGTGGAGCTTAGCAGGGGCAACCCTTCGAATTATTGACATTCCTGCCTAAGAACCCTGGGAGGCCCCTCACAGGCCAGAACAACCCCCTCCCAGCCCTCCACAGCTCTCCTCTATTCCGAGAGGTCCTCCAGTAGAGCTAGAAGCCACTTTGGGCCACAGAACTTTGGAGATGAGGCCAGAGGTGCCTAGATCAGCCTAAAGATCTAGGTGGCTGCAGGCGTTCACTCGGCCAGATGTGTAAAGCAGGTGACAGAAGTGCAGTTTGACCCGGCAGACGGAGCACACCTCTTTGCCCTGCTTCTCCTCTGTCCGGCCGTACATTCCCCGCCATGCTCTGCACCAGCTGCCATTTTGGTTTTATTGCATCTGCTCTGATGGGGTGGGCCTGTGCCTGGGGTGTTTGCCCTTCCACAGGACGCCGAGGGGAAGGATGAGGGTGCTCACTCCTCCTGTGCCCCCCTCCCCCGCCCCACATTCATAGGACAACTGGGATGTTGCAGCCTCCGCTTTCAGCCCATTCTCCCTCCAGTTCCAGGATAATATTTATATACAAATACGGGCTCTAGTCTCCACCCAGGAAAACACCAGCTGCCGTTGAAAATCTTTTTTGTATCTGATAGAGAGCAGAGCGGCTGGGCCTCACGTGGGCCCCATTGAGCTGCTCTGGAGGTTGTTAGGGAACAGCAAGTGTGTTTTATTTGTGTTTTTCGAATTTATCCCAGGGCTGTGTCTAGGCAACTGAAGGCCTGTCAGAGCCTCAAATGTCTGGTTCCTCTTAGAAAAGACAAAGGGATTAGGTGTCCCAGGGTCCTTACCAAATGCATTGTTGGTGGTTTTGATTAAGGTCTCATTTAGGGAACACGGATGCAGAAATGAAGATGCCAAAGATCCAGGACGTGAGGTGTGTGAGGACACCTGGAGACAGGCGGGCAGACGCCATTGGCAGGGATGTCAGTTAATGCAGCCCTTTTGGAGGGAAGTGTGGCAACACCTTTCATAAAAAATGAACATGACCTTCAAGTGAACATTGATGCAACAATTTCCTGTCTTGGGACTATCCTAGAGTCGCGCCAGCCCGTGTATACGAAGTCCTAAGTTCAAAATGCTCACTGCAGAAAAAGGGGAATATCGCCAATGTGTCTCAGCAGGGGGCTGGGTCAATAAAGCGTGGCTCATCCAAACAGTGGAATAGTAGACGGCTGTTCAAGAAAAGAACAAGCTGAATGACAACAATGGCCGACACACATGCGCTACTTGCTTGACACACTATTTTAATTTAGGTGGTTTTCTTATTTTACACAGTGGGGAGCTGGGCTCTAAGCCTGCCGGCTTCAGGGTCTGTAACCACCACACAGGTGCCTGTATGTTCAGGTATAGAATGATGCCTTTGACTTATTAAGTGAAAAAATCAAGTCACAAAGAAATAGACTGTGGTCTTATTTATGTAAAAAACAAAAAAAAAATGTGTTTGCATGTGAATGCATCACATATATTTGTAAAGGTGAAGGCCGGAGAAGTAGCATCCAATCAGCAGTTTCCTCCAGGGAGGGGTGTGGGATGGAGGCTGTAAAAAGGATTTAAAAAAAAAACCTTTCAACTAGATACAGTTATATATTTTCCTGAACAGATGCTTTTGGAACTTTAGAAATATTAAGCATGAGCACGTGGGCAAGGTATTGGTAATAAAATAATAATAATTTAGTTTCTATTTCTAAATAGTCCCTTAGAAAGAAGAGATGTACAGTTCATCACGGGCTCAGACTAACCAACTCCAAAGGAAAAGGGGTTCAGCCAAGCCTAAGATGAATGAGATGAAGGTGGTCCAAGGAGTTGTTCTCATTGGCTGAAAGGCATCCTGAGATAATTACTCTTACTCTCATTACCCTGGAAAGTCTTGCCTCCTCCTGCAGCCTTGGCGCAGACACTGGGAGAGTAAGGTGGTGTTGACACAGCCCCCCTCCACATTCCATCCTCACTCCCTGGCTCTCCTGCATTTCCTGTGCTCACTGAATGCATTCCTGCACCTCATATAAATACTCCAGGTCCTTGGGCCTTTGTTTCATCACTGTCCCTTCAGAGTCATCTTGTAAATAATGGACTCAGGGTGCATTACATTTTTAGGTACTTTACAGTTTGCAGCGCTTGTTCCCCTTTCATCATTTCGGTTACCGAGGAATGGTGCCTTGTCACTGTAACCCAAGCAGGGGCTGAGGAGAGGACCTGATGAGGAGCGTGAGGACTATCAAAGTGTTAACCCCCATGTTGGGACCCCAGTGTTCGACTGCTGATTTGTGCGGTGTGACCCATCACAGAGCATAGTGAAAAATAACCGTAACAGTTTTACTCTGCGTCAGGTCAAAAAGCACCCAGTGTTTCCATGTGTTTTCTTATTTTAATTCTTGTTTTTTAAAGATTTTATTTATTTATTTTTAGACAGAGGGGCAGGGAAGGAGAAAGAGAGGGAAAGAAACATCAATGTGTGGTTGCCTCTCATGTGCCCCAAACTGGGGACCTGGCCCGCAACCCAGGCATGTGCCCTGACTGGGAATTGAACCGGTGACCCCTTGGTTCACAGGTCAACACTCAATCCACTGAACCACAACAGCCAGGGCTTATTTTAATTCTTGAAGCAAGTTTATAGGATAATTTTTTATCACCAGTTATCTCCGTAAGGAAGCTGAGACTCGGGAGGTTACATAAAGTTCTCAAAGTTAAACACGTGGAAAGTGGGAGATGGATTTCTCATCCAGGTGTCTGTCTGTCTGTCTGTCTGTCTACAAAATCCGAGTTCTGGGCACTCAACAGAGGAAATAATAGGGATGGAAGTTTCACTCAAATACCGCCTCCCTAACATACTGTCAGCAATTTAGACTTATTTCCTTTGTTTTACCTACCTAAACAAAACTAAATAAAAACGACAACAGCAACGCCTCAGTAATCAGAGGGTCTGTAAAATGTTTATAGCTTGTTTTCCTTTCCCATTAACATATTCGTAACTACCTTCCTTGTTGCTTTGTGATGTCATTTTAAACTGCATACTTCTCAATAGTACATTGAGGCTAATAGTAAATTCAATAGTAAATATAAGGCCAATAACCTGATTAAAATGGGCTAAGGCTTGAATAGACATTTCTCCAAAGAGCACAAAGAGGCTAGCAGACATATAATAAAAGGATTAGTGTCACTATTCATCAGGGAAATGCAAATCAAATCATAGCGAGATGTTACCTCATACCTATCAGGATGGCTCTTCTAAAAAAAAAAAAAGACAAGTGTTGGCAAGGATGTGGAGAAGTTGGAACACTTACTTGCACACTGTTGGTGGGAATGTCAAAGGCAAAATGGTGCAGCCGCTATGGAAAACAGTGGGGGGGGGTCCTCAAAAAATTAAAAATAGAAGTACCATATAATTCAGCAATCCACTTCTGAGGATTTAGCCAAAAGAATTGAAATCAGGGTCTCGAAGAGATATTAGCATTCCTATGTCCAGCACTATTCACAACAGCCAAGATGTGGAAACAACCTAAATGTCCACTGACAGATGAACGGGTAAAGAAACTGTGGTCTGTACATACGGAGGAATACTATTCAGCCTTAATAAAGAAGGAAATTCTGCAATACACAACGATACAGGTGAACCTTGAGGATATTGTGCTAAATGAGATAAGCCGAACACTTTCTGAATAAACAGAAAGACAAACACCGCACGGTTCCACGTACAGGAGGTATCTAAAGAGGTGGAACTCATCCAGGTGTGGAATGGCGACTGCTAGGAGCGGGCGGAGGCGGAAATGGGAGTTAGTAATCACTGGCATAAAGTTTCAGCCAGGCAGGATGGGTAAGCTGAGATCCCACTGTACAACCTTGTACCACTAGTCGACAATAATGTATTACACGCTTAAAAATGTGCTAAGAGTAGATTTCATGTTAAAGTATTTTTCACACACATGCACACACACACACAGATTGCATACTTTTCCAGGAAAGTGATGTCCTTTGGAGAGCTTCCTAGACTCTCCAAGGAATTGGTAGGTCCCGGAGCATAAATGTTTCCATGGTTTTTAAACACATTGCTAAATTGCTTTTCATAAGGGCTGTGTTAATTTGCACTTTGACCAACAATTTTGAGTGTCATTTTCACCACATTGTTGAAGGCATTAGTTATTACTAGAAAAATGAACACAAGAGGAAGTCTGGCTTGTTTGCTACTATATTCCGCACTGTCCACCGCGGTCAGTTTGGAGAGTGGGATGAGGCTGGGGGCGGGTGGTGAGGGATAGCAAAGGGGGATGTCTATTTTCCACTTTATCTAATGTGGTACTATTAAAAATATTTTATTATACTGCCCTGGCCGGTGTGGCTCAGTTGGCTGGAGCACCGTCCCATAACTGAAATGTTGCTGGTTCGATTCCCGGTCAAGGCACACACCTAGGTTACAGGTCCAATCCATGGGCCTAGCATGTAGATCCCTGTCCATGTATGTGAGGCAACCAATGGATGTTTCTCACATCGATGTTTCTCTCTCTTCCTCCCTCTCTCTCTAAAAAGCAATGAAAAAAAAAATGTCCTTGGATGAGGAAAAAATTTTTGTTATAGGCATGTATTTCTTTTGTAATATATATATTATAAATATTTTATTTTGAAATAATTTGTCTTACAGAAAAGTTGCAAAAACAATGAAGAATTCCCTATACAGGGTTTTTAGGAAGATGAGGTAACTTGAAATGTCCCCCAAGCGCCAACCCTTATGTCCGCAAGGCGCGGTAAATCAGTGCTTCTAAGAGATGGGCGGAGGGTTCAGTGCTAACTTGGGGAAATCCTCATTCTGCCTCTCATGCCTGAGTGGGATCTGTGAGGTTAGAATGTTTGGAGTGAGCCTGAAAAGTCTGCATTTAAACAGCCTCTCTTCAAGGTGGTTCTGGGGCCCCACAATGGCTGAGAACCACTGTCAAATGTTTCTTCCTTTTTATTTTATTTCCTGCAGCAATATTGTGCCTTCCTTACTTGGAAAGCCCACAAATTTGCAAGGGCTGGGAAAAGTGAGTGAAATTTGAACATCTTTGTTCCAACTTTTCATATTTGTGCTCCTAGTACTATGCTGCAACCAAGCGCTTGGTAATCTATTTTCTCAAAAGCCTGCTCTCACCCTCACACTGTGGCTCCCAGGGCGGCCAGGTCCAGAATCCTGGTGTGCTTGGTGGCGGTCCTTCTTACCCTTGCCATTTGTACCCTCGAGGTTCCAGGGCATGGCTACTGGAGACAGCCCTGTATTCTGGCTTCCCTGGAGGAGCAGCCTAGAGGCCCTGAAATGGGTAAGGAACCTGACCAGATCCTGGCTGGAGGTCTGCCTGCTGTTTCTTTTGTTTAGCGCTGATACTTCTCTCTGGATGCTGTGGGCATGGCCTTTGTCCATGTGTGTTACCCCCTGGCCATTGGCCAGGTCATCTCCATGGGGGCCACCATGGTGCCGGCCCTCGCCTGCCCCCAACGTCTCTGCCCTCCACCCTAGCAGTCCACCTTCCTTTCCACCCCAGAGGTGTTGTTTCCAAAGAACGTAGATCTGACTATGTCACCTAGTAACTTAGCTTAGTGACTTAACAACTATGAAAAACAGGACTGCAGGAAGCCAAACTGTGGAGAAGTTTAAATTTAAGATGAAGACAGATTTGTCAATGTTTTTAAGTGTTGTTTGGTCCTAACTCTATTATTTTCTGCATTAAGAAAGTAATACCAATACACACAAAGGGTTATAAGCCTATATTACCTTTGGAATGGAAAAAAAATTAAATGCAATAAAGGTTAATATAGGCAATTTAGAAAATAAAAAAGTAGAAAGCAGAGGGGGAGAGTTGCCAGCAGTGTGGGTGTGGTAGGCAGTATGGAGGAGGAGGGCACAGGCCCTGACACGGACAAATCCGAGTTCAGATCCCTTCTTGCCCACTTATTCGTTGTGGGCAGCCATCGGCAGTTTAGTGATTCTCTTGGAGCATTGGTAGAGGGAGAATAAAAGTAGTTCTAATTTAGTAGGCTTGCTTGAGGATTAAATGAGGTAAGAATGTAAAGCAGTTAGCAAGATGCTTAGAAAGTGTTAGTTCTTTCTCATCTTGTTTATTTCCTTTTAGTCCTTTTCACTATCAGTTGTGTTTTTATTTTCACATAGTCGTGACCACACTGTCTATAATTTTATTTCCTGCTTGTTTTGCTTAACATGGTAGCCGAAGCTTTTCCCATGCTATGTTCAACTCCTCCTAAACATACATTTTAATGGTCGTATGATGTCCAATTGAGTGGATGTATCAGATACATCAGAGTTTCGTTAACCATTTCTTTGTTGTTGGTCATAGGAACTATTCCAGGTTCATTGTTCCGGATAAACCTATGTATGAATGCCCTTACCGGTAAATGTCACCCTCCTCCCCGTCATTGTCAGTTACACCCATTTCCTTGGGGAAGATTCTTAAAAGGGACATTATACAGTCAGAGGGCATGGACATTTATCAAGGTTGGTGACCTAGCCTGCCAAACTGGCTCCTGTAAAGTTGGCCTCCACTTGTATTTTCAAGGCAACGAATGAGATTCAGGCTGAGGGAGCTGGATTTTATTATGCAGTGAAGCTGTTGGGGGCATCAGACAGGGCTGGAGGAACACAATCAGATCTGGGTTGTAATGGATTTGTCTGGCAGCCATTGAGAGGGTGGATGCAGACAAGGGCAATGTTAGGAGGTTACTGTGAGGAGGTTCTGCCCCAGGGCGGCGGTGCCATAATTTGTCCATGAACCTGGCCCTCTCCGCATGGCATCCAGGGATCCATCAATAGGAGAAACTATGGTCACAGTCTCACAATCCTATTTTCTTTCCTTCTTTTTTTTTTTTTTTTTTAAGATTTTATTTATTTATTTTTTAGAGAGAGGGGAACGGAAGGAGAAAGAGAGGGAGAGAAACATCAATGTGTGGTTGTCCCTGACTGAGGACCTGGCCTGCAACCCAGTCATGTGCCCTGACTGGGGATTGAACCGTTGACCCTTTGGTTTGCAAGCCCACGCTCAGTCCACTGAGCTCCACCAGCCAGGGCACAATCCTATTTTCTTTAGGAGTATCTTCACACATGTAAATTTATGCCTTTGCAGTCTAGCATAAGTTGTTTATAGAGAGAGGAAGGGAGAGAGAAAGAGAAAGAACATCAATGTGAAAGAAACATCTATCGGTTGCCTCCTGTATGCACCCCAACCATTGAACCTGCAACCTAGGTATGTGCCCTGACTGGGAATCAAACCTACAACCTTTTGGTGTATGGGATGATGCTCCAACCAATTGAGCCACCCAGCCAGGGCCCAACTCCACCACTTTTTATCTGTGATCCTGGGCCTCAATTTCCCCACCTTGGAAATGGTACCTGCCTCCCAGGATGAAATTAAACAAGGTATTGTAAATACAGCAGAGGAAGTGCTAAGTGTTTGATGTTATTCTTATCCATCTCCCTCTTTTTAAATTAAAGCTCCCTTCTAAAACCCAGCGAGGGCACCAGGATTAGGGAGCAATACCAGAAAGCCCACCTTCCCAAAACATGTGTGCCCCTGAAACTATGAGGGTGGTAGGCAAGGAGCTTGAGGAGGCTGCAGTGACCGGTGACCCTCCGTCCCGGGACGTGGTGCTTTCAGTGCCGACACTGGGACAGGCTCTGACATCCTGGGATGGCTGGGCGCCACAGTGTGACAGCAGTGGGTGATAGGTCTGGTAAAGTTGTCCAAGGGGGAGAGAACCAGAGTCTGGAGCATTCGAGAGGGTTCACCTTTTCCTTTAAGTGTTTGGCAAACCCTCTTAGAAACTCATTTCACCTGGAACTTCAGAGAGTTATTGGCTGCCAGAAATGAGACCCACCTGTGGGTGAGGGTGCGGTCGGAGTAGCAGCTTGCCTACCAGGAAGCAGGGCAGGGCACTTGAGTATCCTCCAGACGTGTAGGGCGTGGCGGCAGTGAGCGAGCCTTGAGGAGAAGGCTGCGTGGAGTCTGCTCTTTTCCATCCTGGCCAGTTTTCGGCTCTCAAGAAGCCTTTTATTCTTCTCAGGAAGAGGAGTCAGTAGCCCTAAGTGGACCAGGGTTGGTTTCTGCTTCTGGGCCAGGTACCTTCCTGATTCTCTAGGTGTCTCTGTGTGTAGAACCCCCAAGACAGAGGGCCGAGGTAGAAGAAAGTGACCACACTTGGGCTGCAGGCCGGTGGGGGGTGGTGGTCTGTAGTCAGTGCCTCCTCTTTCAGCCCTTTCCTAAGTCGGATTAGGTTTTCAACAACACTCGAAGATTTGCTCTACTTTGAGAGGCTCAAAGGGCTAAGGAAGAACCTGCATCTGTTTGCTTTTCCTTTATGTGGAAACCTACTTGGGCTGTTTTTCTACAACCAGCTTCCATTCCCCCTGAGACGCCCCTTCACCACCACCACCACCGCCGCCGCCCTGGCCTGTGGTGGCTGAATGACCCCTTCATGCCGTCCAGGATCACAGCTTCCCTGGCCACTTGCTCTGACCTGTACTGGCCTTGTCAGTTTGCCGGGAGTGGAGATGTGATCTGACAGTGTGTGGCCCTGTGGACTCCATCTCCCTCTTACAGAGCAGCCAACAGAAGAGGCAGCTTTCCTCCTGTGAGTGGAGAAAGCCAGAAAGATGGATGCAAAGCTGAGCTTGGTTTTGGAGAGCAGAGAGCTGGCTCTCAGCCCCACCGGGACTCCTCTTCCTCCCTTTTAAATTAAACCTCGGCTCAGGCAAGGTGTGTGGGGTGGGGAGGCGGGGGGAAGTGAGAGTGGAGACATGCCGACCGATGTGGGCAAAGATGTCCATGCAGGGAAAACAGACTGGAGGCGGCTGTTGTGGAGGTGTGGAAGGGAGGGAGGGCAGATGGTCAAGTAGACTTTTATGCTTTTTGTATGTTAATATATTATATAATTAACAAATTAAAAGTACATATTGAACAAACCAGAGAATTATTACTTCTGATTGGTATGATCACTGTTAGGTGAAGAACAGGACCAAGCCTTGAAAGATTCAGGAATGACTTTCCAGAGGGGGTGAGAGAGAAGCAGGGGCAGCTAGAGGCATTCATTCAACAAATATTTGTTGAGCATCTGCTGTGTGTCAGATTCTGTTGTGTCAGATTCTGTCCTAGAAGCTAGCAAGGTAGAGGAGAGCAAACACAGAGGCCTGTCCTCATGGAGCTTACAGTCCAGTGGAGGGACGCAGATGAACAAAAAAATCATGTGCTGTCAGCCGCCATTAATGAAAAATGGTTCTGCCCCTTATTAAAATGGTAAGAAGACTGTATTCAAGACTATTGCAATAGGAAAAAAAAGATTGAGCTCAGCTCTGAATACACCAAAGACAGCTAGGGATCTCTAACCCACAGAATGAAGGGGCCAATGGATGGAGACATCAAGGGTAGGGGGTTCTTGCTGAACCAATGTAACAGGGTTCTTGCCAAAGGCAGTCCAAGGACTTGCCATCAAAGATGGGGGATGAGGAACTTGATCAGATATCAAGGGTAGGGGATGACTTAGCAGGATTCTTTGCTGAAGGCAAGCCACAGTTGAAGCCTCGTTGAGGCGAGGGTTCAGAGGAGCCTGACTAGAGATTGGTCAAGGAGACAGGCTGTGGATGAAAATGAAGCAGGTGTGAGTGGAACGGCTAGAGAGTGACTGAGTGATGTGGGTGCTTTTTGTTAGTTTCAGCAAGGCCTCTGTAGGGAGGTAGCTTTGGGCAGAAATCTAGATGGTGTGACAGAGCCAGACTTTACACACCTGGGAGAAGGGGTTCCAGGTAGAGTGAACAGCAGGTGCAAAGGCCCTGAGGGGGGTGTTTGGTAGGTTTCAGCAACAGCAAGGAGGCAGTGGGTTGTGGGGGAAGAGTAGCAGGAAAGAAGATCAGACGAGGGTGAGTGAGGGAGGGTAGGTCATACAGGGTCTTGTAGGGTGTGATAAGAGGCTAGAAGAAAGGATACCTTGGACCCACAGTAGGAGACAGCTTTGTCCATCTAGAGGATCACAAGGAGAATGTGTGTTGTAGGGGTGTAAGGAAGCAGCACGTGATTGGTTGGAGCATCCTCCTGTAGTGGGTTTGATCCCAGTCAGGGCATGTACAGGAGGCAGCCCATCCATGTTTCTCTCTCTCTCTCCCTTCCTCTTTTTCTAAAATCAATAAACATGTCCTCAGATAAGGATTACAAAAAGAAGGAGAGGAAGGAGGAGGAGAAGAATGTGCCAAGGAACAAGCTTGGGGGGCCAAGGAGGAGGAGGGGGAGGTGGCTAAGGGACAGAAGAGAGGAAGATTAAGAGCCAAAGGGGCAGGTTCTTTTCCATCTTTGCAGTCAGGGTTTCTCAGTCATTTTAACAAGAACCTCCGTCCTTGTGTAAAAATCAAGCCATAAAGGGAGGAATGTCTCTTCATTTAACTTGAAGAACTACAGAAGACGGAAAGGAGGGCTGGCTGAAATAAAGTTGGAGTTGGTCTAGCTTGGCCAGTTGCCCTTCCTATAAATACCCCCTCCCAGTCCTGGAGAGGTATCAGTTACAGCTATTGCTAGCTACCGGGAAACATCCTTCCTGTTCAGATGTCCAGCAGTTGGCTGCTTGTGTACATCCGTGCACACAGTGCCTGGAAGCAGGGCGTGAGAGCGCAGAATAAGAAGTCTGGGATTCTGAGCCCACTCCTTCTACCTTTGGGGGCGGCCCCACTTCCTCTGGGGGCCCAGGCATCCCTCTGGCATGTCTTGTGCTAGGAAATCTGCAAAAGTCATTGGCCATGTTTAGAACTAATCCTTTGTGCCAAAGGGGTTGGTGGCGTGGAGGGGAGGGAGCTCCTTGCCAAAACCAGGACAAAACCAATAGTGGCGAACCCTGCTGCCTCCTGGCTGCATAGCGCTGGAGGGTTTCGGGGGGCAGGTGGGGGAATGAGATTGAGGGGCCAGTGTAATTCCACAACATGTGAGTTAAAAAGCAGATGAAAACCCACAGAGTAACCAGACATTCTTCTCTTTGCATGCAAGATCCTGCTGGATGTTGGAAGAGGAAAGCATATTTTTCTTGCTTTTTAGACATCACATCCTGTGAAGGGGAGATTTGGAACAGATGGGGCCAGGGCGGCCTCACTGTATTGGGTTGTTTCCCCTCCCCCAGAAATGTTTTGTTTTTTCCCCTAGTGAAGTTAATTTTTAAAAAAAGAAAGAGAAAAAAGTCCGGTAGAATAGGAAGTAAGATATCAGGGGTCAGGGAGAGAAATCCACAAGGTTCCAGAAAGAATCTGCTTTTCATGGCAAAAGCTGCTTCTAAGCCCAAAGACGGACAATTAACTTAAAATTTCATTGTAGGTTTACTCCCTGCTCCAGTGACATCTGCATTAGTGAGGCCGGGGAAGAAAGAAGATGCCCTAATAGATGGAGAAGGAGGCCCTCCAATCAGCGAAAGGTAAGGTGTGTTTCTCAAAGCCTGGGTTTGCAATGTGGGAGAAAGAAGACTGGTAACGTCTCCTGAGAGCTCTTCAAGCATTGGCGTGATTCAAACCCCCACTTCTGTTCTGTCCCATCGGTTGCATTAGAGGAGACCATAAGAGCACTGATGTAAAGTGGGCTATGGCGTATTTGATTGGCTGCAGCAGGGCCCGGGACCACAGCCAGTGCTGCTTGCTGAGGAATGCCCAGAGCACACCTCTTCCCCTGAACCCAGATGGGGGGTGCGGGGGCAGGGGCGGGGGCAGGGGGTTGCTCTACCAGTGCTGTCAGATGGCAGTAATTAGTCTGGTGGGCCAGCTGAAGTACCCACTGCTACTGTTTTATCTTTTTCCCAAAGCGTGGGTAAAAAGGACAGGGCAGGAGAAGAGAGAGAGTCTTTGTTTTCCTTCCAACTACCCTTCCTTTGTGGCTTGTGGAGCCTCTATTGGGGTGGTCTCTTCCGTCTTAGGAGGGGATTATGTGCTCCCAGGTCTGGCCCTGGGAGCCAAATTACCAGAATCTCTCTCTGGCACGTTTTGGTCCTGCTGGCTGGCTCTGGCAAGCTGTTTCTAGAGGGTGTTCTGGAGCAACAAGCTGACGTGCGGAAAGAAGAGAAAAGGTGTTCATGGCTATGTGCTCAGAGCTGCAGGAAATCAGCATCTCCTCATCCCGTGGGGCACGTGTGTGCTTCTGCAAGAAAGACAAATTTTAAAAATCACTTGGCAGGAGATAAATAGGACCTGTGTGTCCAGCCAGGATGGGATCTCCCATCTTGATTCTTCCCTCGTCACTTCAGGATCGTGGCGTTATAACTAGACACAGTGCAGTGGGAGCACTCCGCCTCCCTCTCTCTCTGTTAAAGTCCCACAGCATTGTCTGGCCTTCAGAAAGGATGCTGAGAGAGCTGCAGACACTGCCTGAGTACCACTATGTACTGGGCACTGCAGTTAGGACTTTGGGGGCACGTCAGTGAAGAAAATACAGATTCCACTCCCACAGAACCCAAATGCAAATATAAGAGGAGTTCACTTGTAGTGGAATCACCAGGGTCAGGCAAGTGTTCACATGGTAGACCAAATCAGCTCCTCAGCAAATGTTCACTGAACACTCGCTACTTGTGAGACCCTACGAACACAGTGGAGAGTGGCACAGTCACGTGCACACACTCTTGGAAGTAGAGTCTGGTGGGGGAGATGGACTAGAAAAGGCTCTTGGGCTCCACGCTGTGCGAAGTGCCAGCAGAGGACATAAAGGGCACCGTGGGCCCTTCATGCAGACTTGGGGAACCGAGAGCACCTTCCCGAGAAGTGATGTTTAAATTAATCCCCGAATAA
Organism: Desmodus rotundus; assembly: GCF_022682495.2. Lineage (NCBI taxonomy): Eukaryota > Metazoa > Chordata > Mammalia > Chiroptera > Phyllostomidae > Desmodus > Desmodus rotundus. Next base: position 52,956,005 of record NC_071396.1, read on the forward strand.
GAGCTAATGTTTGAGCGTTGACTCTCAGTCAGCCCGGTGGTGTCCACCGGGCCTGGTCAGTTTTTTTTTTTTTAAGATTTTATTTATTTTATTTTTAGAGAGAGGAGAAGGGAGGGAGAAAGAGGGAGAGAAACATCAATGTGTGGTTGCCTCTTCTGCGCCCCCAGCTGGGGATCCAGCCTGCCACCCAGGCATGTGCCCTGACTGGGGATCGAAGCAGCAACCCTTTGCTTTGCAGGCCGTTGCTCAGTCCACTGAGCCACACCAGCCAGGGCATGGCTTCAGTTTTGTTTGTATGCTCTTCCGTGCTGCAAAGGGTTCTGTTGGGGAGGCAAATGATGCGGCCCCTTTTCGTGCTGAGAGTTCTGTCATTAAGAAGTGCTCCCGTAAGTGCTCAACAATGAGCAATTTGCTCGTCACTTGACTTTTCTCATCTAATCCTTGTAACATCCCTGAGGTGGGTCGTAGTTTATTAGTTAGGAATGCTTTTGGCCACAAGCAAGAGAAACCCCAGCTAGTGGTGGCTCTGATCAGAATGTCATTTCTTGCTGACTGAACAAGAAATCTGGGGCTGGTGGTCCTATGGTTGGCAGTGCCACCAACGACACGAAGGTCTGAGAGTCTCTCTCTCGGCTCTACCATGAGGGCCAGCTGTGTAATTTGTGAGGCTCAATACAAAATGAAAATGCGGGACCTCTTGTTCAAAAAGCAGGAGAAAGCGTCACTTAAGGTAATAAGACATGAAGATTTAAAAAAAATATTTTATTGATTATGCTATTACAGTTGCCCCAATATTCCTTCCTTTGCCCCCCTCCACCCGGTACCCCCATTTCCTCCAGCGATCCTCCTGCTTAGGTCATGTCCATGGGTCATGCATATAAATTCTTTGGCTACTCCATTTCCTATACTATTCTTAACATCCCCCTGTCTATTTTGTACCTACTGTTTATGCTGCTTATTCTCTATACCTTCCCCCCCATTCTCCCACCTCCCCCTCCCCACTGATAACCCTCGAAATGATCTTCATATCTATGACAAGATAATATTCAAATTATTTTTAACAAGCTATTTTTCTTCTAAAATGCTCAAATTTATTACCATGAAAGACAAAATGTAATTTATTAAAAATTAGAGTAAAAATTCTAATCAGTATCATTTAAAAGCTGAATAAGTCACTTAATATGTTGATAATTAAATGGTAGTTTTATTTATTTATTTATTTATTTATTTTAAAAGATTTTATTTATTTACTTTTAGAGAGAGGAAGGGAGGGAGAAAGAGAAGGAGAGAAACACTGGTGTGAGAGACAGAGGTATATCAATCAGTTGCCTCTTGCACGCCCCTAACTGGGGACCTGGCCCACAAGCCAGGCATGCGCCCTGACTAGAAATTGAACCGGTGACCTTTCAGTCTGTAGGAAGGCACTCAATCCACTGAGCTACCCCAGCCAGGGGTTGTTTTTATTTTTTTAAATTTGAGCACTGTAATTGTAGGTATTAATGTCCATTACATTTCTAAAATAAATAGTTAGTATGCTTCCTACACATTATATTCACATAAATGAGACATGTATCTTTTTATATAACACGTACATATGCAATATGATATAATTTTACAGGATGTTCCTTATCCTCCATGTGCAATTGGTGCTAATATCACACTAATCTGTGGAACCCTGAGTAGGAACAGAAGCAAGAAAAGGGCTGTTCGGCAGTCCTGAGTTCCTGCACTTCATTTTGCAAGACCATGTTGCGTTGATGCTGAGATGAAGTTATCTGACAAGCTCATTTGTCTTCTCTCCTACCTAAGTGCTCCTGCCCCTCGTCTCCCCGCACTCCACTGCAGTGTAGTCTCTAGTGGTGGCCCAAACACAACCCACAGGCCTTTGCAGTTGGATGCAGACCTAGGGCCAGAGACGTGGAGTGTTTCCCTGGGGCCTGAGTGGTGCTCGTCATCAGAGTGGGTGCTGAGGGTTACGGGTCGTGCTGTGGGACTCCCAGTGACGGAGGTGCCCCTGTGTTCTTCAGCTTTCACGCGCGCGCGCGAGAGAGATAGAGAGAGAGAGAGAGAGAGAGAGAGAGGCGGGACCTTCTAAAGCACGGGGGCCCAGGCCGGGACCTCTTGCTTGGTTCTAAGGAGAGTACTATATTTTCCAGAAGCCCTCAACAGACTTCCTGTTACATTTCCTTGGCCAGAGTTAATCACTGGCAAAACGAAGGTGGGTTTCTACACCTTACTTGTAGCGATCACGATGTACTCCCTGGAATGAGCACAAGGCCTCTGAAGAAAAAATGGGGTTCTGTTAATGAGGAAGAAGGTAAAATGGCTGGGTACTCCACCAATGATATCTCCTCAATTATTACTCCCATTCTTCTGCAGGGGAAACTGAAGCTTAGGAAGGTTAAAGTCACACACCTGGGAAGTGGGAGAACTATGCCTGGAACCCAGGGAGTCTGAGCGAGTGTAGAATCTGTCTTCACCACTCTCGCCACTGCTTCTCATGGCTGCTAAGAAGTTAGCCACATTGGGGAGTGAGGAGTAAAGAGGGTGGAAAGAGCATTCCAGGCAGAGGAAAGGAGGGAGGCAAGGGATGACATGGTAGCCAAGGACTGAAATATATTGAGAGAACCTCAGGTGTATGGTGTGAGCGGGAGCATTGGGAAATAGGGCTGGAGAGGGTACGCGGTGGGTGCTGCTGAGTAGAGACAGGAGGGGGCATGGAAACAGATGTGGGCTGGGTGGCTTTTGAAAGACTCTACAAGGGGAGAGAGTGGTAGCTGAAATAAGGGAGGGGAAGGGAATGTATGCAATCAAGAGAGATTTAGAAAGCAGAACTGATAGGATTTGGGGATGTAAAGGTGAAGGAGAAGGAAGAATCCAGCATGACACTTGAATTTGTGGCTTGGCAATGGGTAAGAGGATGTGCCATCAGATACAGGAAACAGGAGTTGGTACCAGGTGAGGGGGTGGGGAATGAGTCTGCTTTGTTTTTGGACTGAGATATAGTGGAGCTGCCCTGTAGATGTGAGTCTAAAATTCAGGATGGAAGTTGGGACTAGAAAGAGATGTGGGCTTTTCACCATGTAGAACCTCTGGGTTCCACTGTGGACGAGCATGTGACATGTGAGAAGAGGGTCTAGGCCAGAGCTTAGGAGCCCCAGTCTATAAGGGAAAGGGGCCCACAGAGGAACCCGGGAAGGAACGGCCTCCAGTAGAAGAAGCCAGGGGAGTTTGGTATCACTAAAACCAAGGGGACAGAGCTTTCAGAGTGACGGAAAGACATCTTGGAGAAGTGAGCACCAAGAATGGCATCGACGACTGTAGCAGGAGGTGTCATAGAGTGCTGGATGTGACAGCCAGGTAGCAGTTAGTTGCCGGGACACTGGGAGGTGGGAAAACAGAAGGAGTGACTGTGATAACTCCTTCAAGATATCTGAATGGCAAAGGAAGGGTAGTAGTGTGTGAAGATCCAGGGAAAGTTTATTTATTTCAAAGATTTTATTAGTTTATTTTTAGAGAGATGGGGAGGGAGGGAGGGAGAGGAAGAGAAACATCGATTGGTTGCCTCTTGTGAGCCCTCTGACCACACCCTGACCTGGGATTCTCCGAACCCACAGCCCGAGCATCTTCCCTGACTGGGAATGGAACCCATGACCTTTCAGTTTGTGGGACAACACCCAGCCAACTGAACCACACCAGTCAGGGCTCCAGGGAAAGTTTAAAGAAAGAAGACTCGAACATACTTAACTGCTGTTAAAAAGTAGACATCTGGTAGCGCAGAGGTTGAAGCTACAGAGAAGAGATGGCTGTCTGGATTAGGTAATTTCCCATCTCATGAGGGTGAAGCTCAAAGGCTTCACCCTGTTTTGTGAGGCCCTGCCTTCCCTCCCACCTCATCTCCCACCCTCTCACTCCCTTGCTGTGCTCACCGCAGCCTCTGGCCAACTTGCTGTTCCCGGCTCTGTTGCTCTGGCAGTTTCTTCTGCCCTGAATGTCCTTCCTCGAAGTATCTTCCTCTAGGTAATCACAAGGCTTGTGGCTGTTGCTGTGTCTGAGTCTGTTAGAGGCTTTCCCTGACCACTTTATTACTACCGCACCTCCGCCCCCCACACAGCCATCCTCTATCTTGTTCTATTTTGCCTCATTTCTCACCTCCTGACATATTATACATATTTATTCATTTTCTGTCTCTTTCCATGAAAATGAAAGCATCAAGACTTTATCTTGCTCACTGATAAAACCCTGTTTCTGGGCATGCAGAGGAAACTTCAATATTTGTTGAACTGAGATATAAAATAATGATACTTATGACTACCTTAGGTCAAACTGCTGTAGGTGAAGTTAGAAAAACCCAGCGTATAGGTCAGTGATGACGTCCGTAATGAAAGGAGCGAACTCCCGATACGAGCACCAACACGGATGAGTCTCAGACGCGTTGTAAGTGCAAGAAGCAGACTCAACGGGCTACACGCTGAATAATGGCAGGATATTCTGGAAACATAACTTCATGGTATTTAGTCATAAGGCCATAAAGCAGATCCGTGGTTGCCGGGGGCCAAGAATGGGGGGTTAGGGCTGACACAAAGGAATTCTGGGGGTTGATGGAAATGTTCTACATCTTGATTGTGGTGGCGGTTACATTAATGCCTGCATTTACTAACATTTGTAGGACTCTTTATAAAAAGGGTGAATTTTACTGTATGTAAATCATACCTAAGTGAACATGACTAAAAAGTCATGTTCTCACAGAGATTTTTGTTGTAGTATTTGGGCATTTCTTGTGAATGTTAGTTAAGAATTCACTTTGCCTGGATGGCAAAGTGACCCCGGCTGTTTGGTGTCATTCCTGCCAGCGAATGCCCGTGACCTGGGACTGATTTGTTCTTAGAGGGGAGAGACTTGTGTAGGTGGAAACCTGTGGTTGATTCCCTTTCCAGCACCCCCACTCCCTTCGTTCCTGGACAGGGGCCTGGCCCTGAGGGGGCCTGCTGAGGGCCAGCTGGAACGTGTGGGTTCTTGACTTCGAATAGCGAAGATTTCACCACACAAGTCCAGGTGACTATGAGGATACACTTATTAAAACTGAGGACAATGAAACAAGGACGGGCTTAGAATAGAGAAGCAACGGGAGGACCTAGGCTGGGCTGCCTTAGCTCACTGGGAAGTCCGAGGAAGGGGCTTTAGGGGCAGGTTCACAGGATCAGCCTGGGACAAGCTACCAGCTGCCCATTGCCTTAGCGTTTAGGAGACATGTGCCTGTGAAGAAAAAGTGGGAGAAGGAAAGGGAAAGGAAATGGCATGGGCTGCTCCCCAGAGGGAGAGAGCGCACACTGGGTCCTTTGTCTTGAGGCTTTTCTTTCTTTCTTGAAGGCAGGAATTCTAGGGGAGGTGTCAGGGGAGAGTTTCAGGAGAATATTCATCAGTTCCCCAGGTGTGCCCTTTCAGGTTTACGCTCTCCTCTGATTGGTCAGTGGCAGGGCAGGGGGTCTTTGGTCATTGCAGTTGGTTCTGGCCAGCACCCACCTGGTTTTGCTGCTTTTCAGGGCATGAAGCTGAAATACAACTGAGGCCAGGGAGGAGAGGTTACCCTGGGGCGAGGTCCTTGTTTTCCCAGTTTTGCTCCTGCTAGGCATTCCGCCCTAGTGATCATCTGTACTTGGCTATAAATTGCTCAGTGTTCAGCTGTCTCAGTTATTCCACTTGCCAAGGCATTTTCCTAGCTTCTTACTGTTCTGTCTCACCTTTAGGAGGAGAGCACCTTTCCCACTGTGGTTGGGTGGGGCTGACCTTCACCCTGTGTCCCCAGGAGTGGGCAGTGATCCCAGCCACAGCTCTTGGGGAAGATGACCTATTTTTGCTGGAATTGATAGGATGGAAATGTAAGCCTGTTGGTGAATACCTTGTTCACTACTAAGTGGAGAAAGGACAGATACACAGAAACCTGATGTTTGAGCACCTAGATCCAGCTATGCCTGAAACTAGATATGCACTCAGGACACCCCAGTGACATGTGCCAATGAATTTCATTTTTTTCCACTTAAGCCATGTTGACTTTGGTGACTTCCATCAATTACAGCTGAACAAGTTCTGACTCGTACATTGCAAACGAGAAGTGTTTGTTTGATCTATGAGGTGATAGGATAGTACAGATGAGACAATGAACTAAATCAGTGAGTTGTGAGAGGAAGGTCCTCTAATCTCCCTGAACCTTTTTATTGTAGAAGCAGGAGCAGGGACAGAGGGTTGAGATGCGGGTGAATGAGGGAGATTGAAGGGTGAGCAGCCAGGCATGCCCCTGGCCAAGTGGGGCTAGCCATGCCAGGGCCCCATCTCTTCCCAGCTGGGGGTCCCTGGCTGGCTGAGCAGGGCCTGGAGGCAGCAGGCAGTGGGATTGGAGAGAGTCCAGGACTGTAAGCCAGCTCTGGGCTCCTGCCCTCAATTCCTGGGCCTCACTTTGCTTTTCATAAAACAGGGGTGCTGACCGCCTGCTCTCCTCAGGGTTTATGATGGTGCTCAAAGCAGGTGACAGTCTCTGAAACTGTCACAAAACCCATCAGCACTCGATAGCTTCCTTTGCGTAAAGGGAAAAGGCTGGGCAAGGATTGGAAAGACAAGATCCTCCATGCCTGTTGTAGGACTTAGGCTGTGATCTGATCTTCTTTGTACAAACTGCAGATGACAGAGCTTGGATCAAAGACTGCGAGAGGAGGAGTGAAAGTCGGGCCCAAGGATGGAGAGCTCCTTAGGGGCCAGGGGTGCGGGTGTGGAAGGAGTTTTCTGAAGGGTGGGCTGGGCAAGGGGCCTGGGGCAGGGTTTTGGCTGGAGTTGTTAGTTTCATGCCTTTTACATATTTGGAAAGAAGGAAAGACACTTTTTTTTAAATTTGTTTTATGAAACTATATTGAGTTTCTCTGAATACAAAAGGATCGCTTATCTGCTTAAGAATTTTGAAAATACAGAAAAGTAAACGTGAGGAAATAAAACCACCCATGATCATGTTACTTCCAGATAAAACTCTGGTAATATTTTTGTGTATGTCCTTTCAATCTTTATTTGTGTGCCTATGTATATTTTATATATATGAGAGATGGGTTATAAATAAAATAGGATTCTGCTGTATATATAACTTTAGAATCTGTGTTTTTCACTTAATATATAATATATTTTCTTATAAGTTTACATTTTTTGTAGCTTGATTATTGTTATATTCTACTGTATAGATATATCTTTTTATTGGATAGAAGAGTTTCCAATGTTGTAGGATTATAAAATAATATTGTGGTTAAATCCTTATAGATATGTTTTTGTGCATGCCCTTGAATAATTTTGTAGGACAGAGCTTTAAAAGTGGAATTATTAGGTCTAATGGGCTGTCCACAAATTGTCCCTGATAAGTTGGGACACTTTGCTGTCTGCCAGTGGTGCATGAATTTTCAGAGTCCTCTGTATCTGGCCCTTGCTGCTACTACTGTGTTTTTAGGGACTTGTCAATTAATATATGGGAAAAGCTATCTCATTTTTATTTTATATGCCCATTTTCTGCTTACAGTAAAGCTGCACATTTTTTCCATAGAATTAATAGTTATTTGTGTGTTTCTGTGAATTGTTCTTTCTACCCTTTATTCCTTTTCCTGTTGGAGTGCTTGTATTTTTCTTACTGAGTTATAAGGACTCTGCTTATAGTAAAAATATTAGTCCTTTGTGGAGACCAATAGTTTTTACAAGTGTGGCAAAATGTTTTAATAATGGATCTTTTGTTGAGGTCAAGGTGGAAGGTTTGATTGGGTGAGGGTAATTCTGAGGCTGCCCTCCCTCTTCCCTACGCATATATTCAAAACTATTAGTATCTTAGTATGTTAAAATGTCCCATTTTCCTTTGTTTCACAGATGTTTATCCCAGAGAAGGGTAACTGGCCCAACCCCACAGAGCGGGCTACGCGCAGAGCCGGGGGCGCAAACTGGGACCCTGTGCATCTGCTTAGCTGCTTTACGTGGCGTTGCCTGGGACATCTCTGTCTCTTCTCCCAGGCTTCCAAACCCTTCCTGTAGGCATTTGGTCCTGGATGATGAGTGTTTTTACACCAGTCATCCTACTAGAAAGCAAAATCTCTTTGAAAGCTGTGTTACAGGTTTTTCCAGAATATCCAGTTTTCAGAATCCACCTGTATCCCTTGCCCCCAGCAATTACCATTTGAATTTCCCAATCTGCAGCTCCCTTTGCACCATGCAGTCACTGGGGCAAAGGGACCTTCCACCAGGGTTCTGTTGCTTGGGTCTGGGACAAGGCAGATGGAGCCCTTCCTGACCTTGGGCGCAGCCTCTCCAAGGGAGAGCTCCTTTTCCACAGCGGTTTCTGAGAAATAGCAGCAGGTCAGTTAGGATGTGGATTCTTTCCTTCTCTCAAAGGTTCTTTCATTTAAATATGTTCATATTTTTTTCTCCGAAGGCTCCTTTTCCTGAGAGAATGATGTTAGAGGCTTCTGTGGCTAAATTTAGCTCTTGCTGACGCACTGGCCCTCTTGCTAGCAGCCTCCTCGTGTCTCTGTTTCTCTTAGCCTCGCTTATTTGCCGGTAGATGAACACCATCACATCCTACATAATATTTAGCTTTGAGTCGTTTCCAGATGGGAAATGCGTATCCGTATTTTCATAGTCGTGTTCTCTGCGTAAATGGAGTGTCACGAAGCTGGGGGCCAGCAGCCGGCAGGGCAGGTAGGGGGCTGGGAGCCAGCCTGTGAGAGGCCAAGATTCACAGGGTGGTGGTGGGGAAAGCGATGCAGCTATTGTCATGGGTTTGCTTGTGCTTGAGCAGGAAAAATACGTGGCTCTCGGAGGAGATCTGGGGATGGTATTTGGGACATAAATGGACAATTTTCAGGGAGGGGAGGCCCTCCTACTTGGGGCAAGCCTTAGTATTGTTAAAGAAAGAGTTAGTTGGACACTTGTTAAAATGATAATGATTTTACTCAGAGCTCTTGCAATAGGGGTATGCAGTAGGAGAAAGAGGTGGGATAGATTCTGAATACAACAAGGACTAGTAGGGACTTATCACCAAGGAACAGAGTGCAGGGCTCCGCAGATGGAAAATTACTAAGAGGAGACATCAAAGACAGAGGGAGTCTTACTAAGACATGGAGTCTTGCTAAGACATGGACCTGGTTAGGAAGGCCAAGGTCAAGATCTAGTTACAGAGAAGGTTCAGGGCTCCAAGAAGCCAGACTAACGCCTGGTCAAGGAGATAGTCTTTGTCAGGCGCCCATCTTGTTCAAGGACAGAAGAGACATTCTTCTCTCCTCTGAACCACACAAGTTTATTTCTCATTCAGTCGCCTTGTGTTCATTAAGGACCATCTGTTGGGCTAGAGGATGTTTGCTGAATATCAGGCATTTACTTGAAGGGATTCCTGATATGCTGTGGTGATGAATCCTTTGAAGTTTTTACCAAGTCATCCAGCTTCAGCTTACAGCTTCTTAGATCTCGGTGGGCAAGGTCAGCTCCAACCCACCTGGACTTCCGATAAGGAACTGGGCAGCCAGGTTGTAGTTCCCAGTGAGGCCACGTCAAGAGGGTGGAGGAAAACCGAAAACTACAAGGATTGAGACAGTGTGCAAGATGGCAGATCCGGTCCAATGTACAGATAGGTGAAAGATTTTTAAAAATTTACTAAGAGGTGAGAAATAGCTCAGTGACAATGAACAGGACCAGAATTTGGTAACCCACAAGAATGTGACAGTTTTCTATTGAAACATGATGTTTCTTTCTGCAGGGTCCTGCACTGGTCATCGTGGGGGTGGGGGTGGGGTTGCAGTGTCAGCACGGAAAGTGGCCTGGAGTCAGGCAGGCCGGGTTGGAATCCCTGAACCAGCTGTGGGATGTTGAGCCTTCCTACTGGTGCTTTCTGGCTGTGAAATAGGACAGAATTTATGTGCATTTCATCATCCCTTTCAGTCATTACAATATCCTTATCCCCAAGGTGTTGTACCCATTTTACAGATGAGGAAATAAGCTCTAAGGCTGCCCTGTACCCCAAGGGGCACACCCAGGAAGCTGCTGAGCTGGGATTTGAACCCAGGACCCTAAGGGCCATGTTGTCAACTGTGACAAAGCTGGGAGGCTGGCCGCATTCAGCAGCTTATGCAAGGGTCTGTAGCTGTGACTGTCGAGGTCCTGGCATCCACCCAACCTCTTGGTCCCTAACGTGTCACTTTGCATCCCTGCCTGCCTGTAGCATTCCATGGGGCTTACAGGTCTGTCCCTCAGACCTCGTCACTGCTTCACAATCCACAAATGGAAAAGTGGCACTTAAAATGAATTTATTCAGGTGGGAGTCGTGTAAGACATGAAAATAAGGCTTTTGAGCTGCTGCACATAAACTGAAGTGTGAATGAAAAGCTTTTTATTTGGTTTCCGAGCCAGACTTTGAGAAGCCAGTGGGCCGTGTGGTCTGGAAGTGCATGTTATGGGCAGTGGGTCGGAACAGGGGCCACTTTGAATGGCAAGGAGGGAGAATTGCTCTTGCACAGCTGGAACGGCCAAGAGGCCGGGATGTCAATAAACACAGTTGGGACACAGAAAGCCTTTTCCAAAAGATGGAAGGCGGGGGAGCGGAGGAAAGGCAGTGCCTCACTCCTGGTGTACTGGAGAAGGAAAATGCGTGAGGTAACCCATGTTGGCAGTTTTTATAGCTTCCTCCCAATAATGTGCCGGGCAGACCCTGAACAGGCTGGTGTTTTATTTTCATGTAGCGAAGCTGAGTGGACCAGGGGCAGCTCTCCAGCAGCGGCTGGCCTGGGGCTCTGCCCGTGGACTGAGGCCGGAGTGCCTGGGTCCAGGGCTATGAGTCCGCCCTCAGGAAGGCGGGAGCAGGGTTCGGGGCCTCTGGTGCACGCCTGTTTCACTCGCCAGAGCCCTTCCACAGACGGTCCCCTCTGCTGGTGCCAGTGAAGGCGGTGGTGGGCAGTATGGGAAGGCAGCCACCCCGGGAAGGAAGGTGCTAGTCCGTGCTGTCTTAAGTGTTGTTGGTGGGGAACTGCATGGGAACCATAGCGGAGGAAACCCACAGAACATTCTTTGTGCCTTTGGTCTCCGCTTGCCAAGGCACTTTCCATGACTAGATTTAACCTGCATTTATAATCTCTACTCTTTGGTAATATGTGTATATATGTGTGAGGTATATTTGAACATGGGATTGTGTGTGTGGTTAAAAATATGTATCCATTACGCTGGTGCCTCGCCTGGGTGTGTGTGTTATTCAGAGTTGTTTTTTTTTTTTTTTTTAAAGCCATGAGCTGGGGAAAGGTCCAACTAGCTACTGAGACACTAGCAAAACTCAGAAAACTTCTGTTTGGTGAGGGTACGACCTGCTGTTTTGTGTTTTTGTTGTAGAGTCCCTCTCTGTGTTTTCTTCTAGGTATCACATGGAAGCAATAGATGTATTAAATTTGTTAAAAAATATTTTTTATCTGCCCTGGCCGGTGTTGCTCAGTGGATTGAGGGCTGGCCTGTGAACTGAGGGGTCGCTGGTTCAATTCTCGTTCAGGGAACATGCCTGGGTTGCAGGCTGGGTCCCCATTTGCGGGCGTGCAAGAGGCACACATCAGTGTTTCTCCCCCTCTCTTTCTCCCTCCCGTCCCCTCTCTAAAAAGAAATCTTTAAAAATAAATAAATAAAAATATTTTTTATCCTAAGAATTTCAGGTTTGTTTTTTAACCATATTTATTGTGGAAAAAGTAGCAAAAACAAGAAGATGGAATTCCTCTGCAATCCTATCATTTAGTATAATCACTGCTGCAATTTTGGTGCCTGTATGCTCTTCCAGATTCTCTTTTCTTTTTAAAAAAATATATTTATTGATTATGCTATTACAGTTGTCCCATTTCCCCCCACCTCGCTCCACTCCACCCTGCCCACACCCTCCCTCCCACATGTCCATGGGTCATACATATAAGTTCTTTGGCTTTTACATTTCCTGCACTATTCTTACCCTCCCCCTGGCTATTTTCTACCTACCATTTATGCTACTTATTCTCTGTATCTTTTCCCCCCATCTCCCCCTCCAAGTCCCCTATTGATAACCCTCCATGTGATCTCCATTTCTGTGGTTCTGTTCCTGTTCTAGTTGTTTGCTTAGTTTGTTTTTGGTATGGTTAATAACTGTGAGTTTGTTGTCATTTTACTGTTCATATTTTTTATCTTCTTTTTCTTAGATAATTCCCTTTAGCATTTCATATAATAAGGGCTTGGTGATGATGAACTCCTTGAACTTGACCTTATCTGGGAAGCACTTTATCTGCCCTTCCATTCTAAATGATAGCTTTGCTGGATACAGTCATCTTGGATGTAGGCCCTTGCCTTTCATGACTTTGAATACTTCTTTCCAGCCCCTTCTTGCCTGTAAGGTCTCTTTTGAGAAATCAGCCGACAGTCTTATGGCAAGTCCTTTGTAAGTAACTGTCTCCTTTTCTCTTGCTGCTTGTAAGATTCTCTCCTCTTTAATCTTGGGTAATGTAATGATGATGTGCCTTGGTGTGTTCCTTCTTGGGTCCAACTTCTTTGGGACTCTCTGGGCTTCCTGGACTTCCTGGAAGTCTATTTCCTTTGCCAGATTAGGGAAGTTCTCCTTCATTATTTGTTCAAATAAGTTTTCCATTTTTTGCTCTTCCTCTTCTCCTTCTGGTACCCCTATCATTCAGATGTTGGAACATTTAAAGATGTCCTGGAGGTACCTAAGCCTCCTCATTTTTCTGAATTCTTGTTTCTTCATTCTTTTCTGGTTGGATGTTTCTTTCTTCCTTCTGGTCCACAGTGTTGATTTGAGTCCCAGTTTCCTTTGCATCACTATTGGTTCCCTTTACATTTTCTTTTGTTTCTCTTAGCATAGCCTTCATTTTTCCATCTAATTTGCAACCAAATTCAACCAATTCTGTGAGCTTCCTGATTACCAGTGTTTTGAACTCTGCATCTGATAGGTTGGCTATCTCTTTGTTGCTTAGTTGTATTTTTTCTATTTTTTCTTTGATCTGTTCTTTCATTTGGGCCATTTTTTTTTATCTTGGCGCGCCTGTTATGTAAAAGGGCGGAGCCTTAGATGTTCACTGGGGCAGGGCAACGCTGGTTGCTGCGCTGTGACACTGTATGTGTGGGAGGGGCCAAGAGGGAGCAATGGCACCTGCTCCACTCTCTGCTGGATTTCAGTCACTCCCTCTGCTACCTACAGTCAAATTGGGCCCCACCAGTGCTGATTCCCGAGTGGGTGGGCTTGTGCACGCTCTAGGCCCCTGTGGGTCTCTCCAACGAACTCTCCTGTGAGGCTGGGAGTTTCTCTTGCTGCCGCCTCAACCCCCACATGTGTTTTCAATCAGAGGTTTGAGGCTTTACTTTCCCATGCTGGAGCCCTGGGTTGTGTGGTCTGCTTTGTTCCCCCGCCAGTCCTCCCGGTTTATCTATGTGTGAATATGGGGCTATGGGGTCTGCTAGCTGCAGCCTGGCCTGCCCCGTTCCACAATTCGCCACCTCACTGGGTCCACCAGCCACTGCCTTGCCCTGAGTCCTGTCCGCCCCAGCTGCCCGTCTCCGCCCCTCCTACTCGTCTGGATGAATGTTTCTTTTTAACTCCTTGGTTGTCGGACTTCCATACAGTTCGATTTTCTGTCAGTTCTGGTTGATTTTGTTTTTAAATTGTTGTTGTCCTTCTTTTGGTTATGCGAGGAGGCACAGTGTGTCTACCTATGCCTCCATCTTGGCCAGAAGTCCCCAGATTCTTTCTTAATGAGTATATATTACTGTACAATAAAATCTAATAATTGATTGATAACATTTGAATGTCACCACTTGTCAGCACTTTAGATGTATGGAATCATTTAATCCTAAACAATCCAATGACTGGTTTTACTACTAAACACATTATACAGATGAGAAAACTGAGGTCCAGAATGATTAGGTACTTTGCTTAAGATCACATAGGTGAGGCTCTGGATGGGTAGAGTGTTGTCTCAATAAGCCAAGGTTGTGGGTTTGATTCCTGGTCAGGGCACACACCAGAAGCAACCGATAAATGCATGAGTAAGTGGAACAACAGATTGATGTTTCACTCTCTCTCACCCTTTCCATTTCTCTCTAAAACCAATAAATAAATTTTTTTAAAAAACTTAAAAAAAAAATCACATAGGTAAGTAACCAAGCTGGGATTTGAACCCAGGCAGTCTGGTTCAGAACGAGATGCTCTTAGCTACTCAGTATACTACCTTGCAAAAGTATGGGATAAAACTAGTCGTATCGATTTTTAACCTGCTTTTTTCACTTGATATATTATGAACCACTTTCAATGCCCATGACCTTACATCTAGAGCATCATTCAAAAAGGCTATGTTGTAATACATATGTCCTCAACATGGACCATTATTTTCCTTTGTGGCCATTTTGAGCAATAATTATTATACTAAAAACTAGCAAACGTTGAGGCTCTGTTCCCAGTGCCGTGCTAAGAGCTGGACACACATCATCTGACTTATTCCTCACAAAATGAGGGCTTTGTGTAGGGGGCAGTCAGGGAGGAGCAGGGACAGGTGTTCCAGGGAATCTCACTTACATAAAACCTCAAAGTTAGGTTTTTGACCTTATCTTCAAATGCAGTTATGTATATAATAATAATTTTTTATTTCTTCATTTTTACAGTAACTTACTTTGAAATAGTTTGATTCAGAGGACTGGGAAAATACTAACAGACTACTTGCTCCAGTGATAATATCTACATGACTGTGGTATACTGTCAAAACCAGGAAATTGATGTTAGTATTTCCTATTAGCTCAGGTTCCATGTTTGTTATTAATGTTAAGTTTAGAAAAACTAACACTTAAAACACATCACACTTGATGGAGTTTAGTCTTTCTCAGTCGTTAAGTGTACAGGACTCTCAAAGTGGAGAAGGCTTGGGCATCTGCTGACTCAGGTGAACACTGTTACTAGCTCCATTCAGTAGGTAAGAGATGGAGGTCAGAGAGGTTAAGTCACTAGCATGAGGTCACACAGCTATAGTGAGCTTCAGAGCCACGACTTAATCCATTGGATTCTAAGATCCACTCTCTGAGCCCCACACTCCCCAGCATCTCATCTGGTTTGTGGCAGTGCAGGACGAGGCTCTGGACATGAGGTGTGTGTTTATATCTGCACACACACAGACATTTCCCCACTCTCCAGAGTCCCTTCTCCTAGACTAGAAAATGCTGGAGCTAGAGAGGACCTCAAGTCCGGCATTTAGCCTCATTTACTGCAGAGCAGTCAGGCCAGCGTAGGGGTTTATCTACTGTGTCCTGTGTTGCCCCAGCACAGAGGGCTACAGGCTGTATTCTCTCACAAACCCTTTCATTTTCTTGCTTACTTTTGAGACTCTTCTCCAGTTGCTGTTTCCATGTTTGCTGACTTCTAGCTCCTGTGGCTATGTGTTTGCTTGGCTCCCTCCCAGAGGTGCCTGGGCAGGGGTGGACTGAGCTGAGCCTCCTGGACTACTCTGCCTTCCCATCGTTTCTCGCTTCTCTTGTTCACCCATCCCCTGCCTTTCAGCCAGTGGCTGGGATGCCAGCAAAGAGATGGAGAAAAAGCCATGTATGTAGGGAAGATCAATGAAATAAAATTTTTCTGAAATCTTTTCCATGGGAAAATGAATTTTTACCTTTATTTTACTTCCTTTTTTTGTTTGTTTGTTTAATCCTCAACAGAGGATATGTCTATTGGTTTTAGAGAGAGAGGAAATGGGAAAGAGAGAGGAAGAGAAACATTGATGTGAGAGAGAAACATCAGTCTCATACTCACCCAGACCATGCCCCCGGTGTGCCCCAACTGGGGATGGAACTGCAACCTAGGTATGTGCCTTGACCGGCGATTGAACTCACAAGCTTTTGGTGCATGGAATGACACTCCAACCAACTAAACCACCCAGCCGGGGCCCATTCCCTCTCTTGAACCACCTTCTCATCCACCTTCATTCAAGCTTTAACTGCCAGCCCAACCCACTATTGTAACCCAAAAGCAGACAAAGTCCACCCCCTTGCTTTCCCAGCTATAACTTGTCAGCTCAAGCAAAGCTGATGTGTGGAATTTAACACCCCTGTCTCTTTAAGAAATCTGGTTGACCCCTGAAGTAGCTCTGCCCAAACTTTTACTGGCTCTTTCGCATGGAGCTGTGGGAGTGCAGGGCAGGATTGTTCCAGACCCCTCCCCACCTGACTTCAGAAATCCCAGATGCGCCTGACACTCTTAGTTGATCTGACAGTTGGGTGTGTGTTCGTGTGTATGCCTTTGTAGCTGTGAGAGAGCATTTGGTGGCCTGCAAGGACCTCCTGAGCTGTTGGGACTGAGCCCTGGCTTGCTGAAGCTTCTGGCCACTTTCGGTGGAGAGGTGATCCCAAGCCAGGGGCTGCACCTGGTAGGGGTCGGGCGGAAGGTGATTTATTCACAGGAGTGTTGGCTGTCTGAAACAGCTGTGGGAGCTGGTCTGCCAGTGAAGCTGGGGTTGGGAAATGGCACCGCCACCCTACCCTCTTTACATGCTGGGTCCCATCCAGGGCCATCCATCAAGGCACACAGAAGGACTATATTTCCCACTGGAAGCCCCTCCGCCCTGAGTGCAGGGAAAGGAGAGGAGATTAACTTGCTTCCTCCTTAGACTTGCACTTCCTTAGCTCCACAGAGCTCAGTTTACAGTGGAGACCTCTGGTATGCAGGGGTAAACAGTTACCTCCCTAAACGTAGAGGTGGGCCATAGAGAGAACATTCCAGGCCAACAGGTGACAGTCAGGTGCCTGCCAGAGGTCTTTCCAAAGGCCAATGAAGTAAGGGAAATATCAGTAATTCAGTTGCTCTAGTTTTTAAAGTAGATTCCAGCATTTTAATATTCATGCATTCTTCCAGCCTCGTACCATGCAACGTACGATGCAGGTGTAACTAAGACTCAGTCTCTGCCCTCAGGGATGACCCATGGCCAGCAGTGTCAGCAGCCTGTGGGAACCTGTGAAATGCTGAATCCCAGGTCTCATCCCAATTTGCTGAATTAGAGTTTGCATTGTCACAAGCTTGTATTATCCCAGGACCCCCCAGTGCTTCACATCGACCCTAGAGTTTGCAAAGCACAGTTTGTCCGCATGTTCTGCCTGTGACGGATGTCACTCCGTCAGAAAATTTTTTCACTAACTGTATGTTTGAGTTGGCACACGTGATGAAATGTCTTGGCCATCTCTGCTGGAGTAGGAGAGAGTGCAATAAAAAGTAATCACAATGCAGTGTGAGAGGTGTGCTAAGGGAGGTATAGGCTATGGGCAACTAGAGGGACCAGCCCTTTCTGTAGGAAGTTTCTATGCGTTGTAGTCCCCCAAAAGATAAGTCCTAACCCCCAGTACCTCAGAATGTGACCTTATTTGGAAATAGTGTCACTGTAGGTATAATTAAGATGAGATTACTTTAAGTAGGGTGGGCCCCTAATCCAAGGTGACTGGTGTCCTTCTAAGAAGAGGAGATGGAGAGGCACAGGAAGAATACCATGTGAAGATGGGGACAGAGATTGGAGTCATGTAGTGACAAGCCAAGAAGTGACAAGGGCTGTTGGCAAATACCAGAAGCTAAGAGAAAGGCATGGCGTGGATTCTTCCCCAGACCCTTCAGGGAGAGCAGGGCTCTGCTGACACCTCTGCCCAGACTTCCAGCCTCTGGAGCTGAGGGAGAGCAGCTGTGTTGTTTGAAGCCACCCACTTTGTGGCACTTTGTTGTAGCAGCCCTAGGACGCTGAAACAGGGGCCATGGAAGCCTTGACAGAGAAGGGCAGTCAGTGGGTTTGCTGGGCACTCCCAAGGGGAAGTCGTATCTGCAGAAACGAGAGCTCTTGCAGAGGCAGGGAGGGGACAGAGAGCATGGGTTTGTTCTAATAGTCAGATGGTAGCTGCTTGGATTTTAAACAGGGAAGGGACAGATTTTGCTTTTGGAGAGAGGAGCTGGAGCTGAGATCAACCTTTCAACCATTAGAAAGTCAGCAAGATTGTATAGAGCTGCCCAGTACAAACACACAAATTCTTTAAACACCGAGGGAGGCAAAGATGAGTGAGGATCCTCACCTGTAGAACAGGTAGGTAGGTGGTAGGACTTGTAGGAAGCTTCTTCATTCTCTGACAAATATTTGCTGCTTACTGTGTGCTTTGCTAGCAGAGGGGTGTGGCATAAGGTCAGCCGAGCTTCCTGCCCGAGGAACTTAAATTGCAGATAAGCAGTAGAGAAACACACAAACCAGATAACCACTGCCCATGATAAAATGCTTTGAAGGGAGGAGAGAGTCGCCTGACATAGGGTGGTCAGGGATTCAATGAGATAACAAACATCTCATGATATGCACTTCATAAGGTTATTATTCTTCCTTTAAAGGTGAACATTTTATCTACTAACTCTCCCCTAGTTTTTAATTTGCAGAGGTAGATCATGGATTTCCACCCCAAAACAAAACCTGTCTTTCCTGGATATGTCTGGGACAGCCTAACATTTGTCCTACTGCAGGGTGATCAAGTGGGCTTCCCCGCCTCTGATCACAAAGTCCACGTACACTGTCCCCTGTGCCCAAAACCAGAGTCTGATCCGGGCGGACTAGAGCCCTCTGCCATCTCCTGGAGTCCTGAAATCAGTTCTCCTAGAGTGGGCTCTGATTCCCGCTCTGTCCAGCTCTGTGCCTGGGAGGAAGGACTTTTCCTTTCCTTACGGTGCCTTGTCCTGTCTTCCCTTAGACTCCCTGTCCTATTCCTCCTTCTGAGTTGGATATGAATCTCATTTTACCACCTTTACAGCTGCACCCAGTCACACTAGTGCCTGTAAGTCACCCCCTTCTCTGATCTCCTGCTGTTTGTTGGGTGCCTGCTCTGTGCCAGGCCCTGTGCTGGGTGCAAGGGAGGAAGTCCATGAGGGAAAAGACACGTTCCCTGTCCCCAGAGCGCAGGCAAATAGACTATTATTCTTTTCATACTATCACACACACCAAAGGACCACTCCTCTGGGTCCAGTGCTGGGAAGGAGACAGGTGCCTGGTAGTATAAGTGTTTAAGGTGGTTGGTGACGTGGTCTGTGAAAGAATTCACAAAGAGAAGAAAGTGTAGAGAATAAGGTTTTATTCATTCTCCGAGAAAAGAGAGGGGCATGGTGTGGAGAGATACACCAGCCTTGAGGGGTGGGGGCTTTGAGCTTTTTTTGGATTATAATTAGATTAAAAAGGGTGGGGGTTGCTGTTGTGTGGCCCCCCCAGGCTGTTGGGGTGGTAACTGAGGCTGCAGTTTCTTCCAGTGCTATCTTCTGCCTGCGGCTGTAGGAAGAGGTTAGTTCTGTTCTTGCGTCCAGTAGTTTCCAGTCCTGGGGACAAGCTCAGAAGGGAAAGTGGCGGTCATGTTTAACAAGGTCATAGGCTTGCTCAGCAAACGGTGCCGTGACAGTAAATGGCACTGACTTTGTCCTTTCCGTGAGAGCCGACAGTGAGGGGATCTGGCCTGGTAGGAAAGGCTCTGCTGTGGAACTGAGGGCAGGACACTGAGTAGACCTCAGCTCAGTAAAGGGGAGCAGAGAGCCTGGGCAGGAGGGCTGAGAGCCAGCTGGGCGCAGGGGGATCCCTGCCCTTCTCTGTGCCTGACCACTCCCCAAAGAGCCCAGCTTCTGTCCGCCTTTGCAGCCTCTCCTGTCAAACCCAACGCCTGTGTATTACTGGACCTGCCAGCAGCATTAGCACAATTGGTCATTCCCTTCTCCTTGAAATGGCTCTGTCACTTGGCTCCCAGGACACCACACTCTCCTGGTGCTCTTTCTGCCTCCCTAGAAACTCCTTCTCAGACTCCCTTCTCATTCCTCTTCTTCCTCCTGGCCTTCCGTGTTGAGGAGCCCCAGGATTTTGTCCTTGGATCTCTTCTGCCCCCACTCCCCCTGGTGACCTCCAACTCTAGCTTTAAATGCCATCTCTCAATTTATTATTATCACCATCTCTGATTGAAGCGTCGGACTCATTTATTTAACCACCTATTCAACCTCCCCACTGGAATATCCAGTAGGCATCTCAGTTAACTAGGCCCAAATTAAACCTGTCCTCTTCTCTCCCATAAATTCCCCACCCCCCACCGAGTCTTCCCCATCCCAGTGAGTAATCATTACAGGTTGTATTCAAGCTGTATAACATTGGGGTCACCCTTGAACCCCCTGCCCCAGCCCAGTCACATTGGATGCATTAGCAAATCCTGTCTACTCCTCCTGCAGAGTATATCTGGGATCTTTTTACCTCTCACTGCCTCCCTTGGTCCAGGCCACCATCATCTCTTGCCTAGATTATTGTGATCAATTCCCAGCTATGCTTCTGCTACTGACCCTGCTGTTCTCCGCATGGCAGCCAGAATGATCCTTCTAGAGTATAATTAGGTCACGTCACATTATTCTCTGCTCAGAACCCTTTAATAGCTGTACGTGTCACGTCGAATAAAAGCCAAAGCCTTTACAGTGGCCTCCACGCTCCGCCAGAACCGTCCATCTGCTGCCTCTCTGACCTCATCCACTGTCACGCTCCCCTTGCTCCCTCAGCCCAGCTGCACCGCCCAGCTTGTTCCTAGAGCATGCTAGGTTTGTTCCCACCTGCAAGAATTTTTGGTATCCTTCTGCCTGGAGTATTTTCCCCTCAGGTATCTATAGTAGGTGCTCCTTTAGTTATAATGTTGATGAGATACAGGGACTTAACTCTTGCCTTTATATCAGTGCCTAGGGTTGCAGGATCTATACACGATAAGCAAAGACTTACTGTATAAGCCTCACTTCCACACCCTTATCAGGTCTTCATTAAAGTGTCTCCACCCCATGTGAATTTTCTTTCCTTTCTCCTGAGTCATTCCTTATCCCCCTGCTTTGTTTTCCTCCCAGTGACTAAGTTAAACCAGTTACCCATTTTGCTTCTTTATCTTATCGTTCTTTTCTGATAAATATCCCTGCCCCTGCACGTTAATCTTTCTCGCCACTGTCTCCTAGGCATTTCAGCAGTATCTGATACATAGGGGGTGCTAAAACATACACACAAAGGAATTAATAAATTCATACAGGTGAATCATTTATGGAGTCAACTTCAACATGATGACTTTTCAACTCTGTGAACGTGACCTACCTCTCCGTTTGGTTAGATCTTCATTTATTTCTGCCAGCCGTGGTTTGTAGTTTTCAGTGTGCAGGCCACTCGTGGCTGTTGATTGTAAATGGTATTATTTTAAATTTAATATCTCAATTGCTTATTACTGGTATATAAAAATACAGTTGATTGTTATATATTAACTTCTGACTTTCTATCCTGCAACTTGACTAAATTTACTTATTAGGAAGTTTTGTGTAGATTCCTTAGAATTTTCTATACATACAATCATGTTGCTTACAAATAAAGATAGTTTTACTTCTTTTTTCCCCCCCCCAGTTTTTATGCTTTTTATTTCTTTTTCTGGCTTTACTACCCTGGCCAGGACTCTAGTACAATGTTGAATAAAAGTGGTGACTGGACATTTTTAACCTTCTTCCTGTGCACAGGCAAGTTTTCGTTTCCGTCCCTCTGTCTTTCCCTGAGCCCCTACCCCTACCCCCTACTGCCCCCCCACCCCACATTTATTTCTTTTTAGCAGTTTTACCGCCACCTGTTTACTGCCTCTGAGGACCCTCATTCCAGGATCAGGTCTCACTTGAGTGGTTTGGAGCTCTGACCTTGGAGGACATTGGGAACGAGGCAGGAGCAATGCCTGGATCTCCTTCTATTGTGAGGCTATCTACCTCTTTCTCCTTTCTAGCTACGTGACTTCAAAGGGGCCTTAGGGCAAGCAGGGCCTCTAGCAATTTAATTTTTTAAAATATTATTGTATGTTTTAGCTGTTGCTCAGGGGCAGGACATTGAGTTAAGTACATCCCTCAATGTACGGCGTACCCTCGTGGTCTGTGCAGGGCGCCTCTCCCGCGGTGTTAGTTATGATTTCCCATTCCTCCTCCCCGCTTAGGTAACTGTTCTCACACGTATTATGCGTGTCCTTTTCTATGCATTCTCTTCTTAGAAAATGTGTACAGTTAATTTCTGTGCAAGTTTCTAAACTCTTAATTATACAACTGTAATATCTTACTAAAAAGTGGTATTGTTATAGATGCCATCCTGATATTTTTCACTCAGCTGAATGTTTTTATTTTGTTTTACATATACATATTTTTTTACAGATTTTATTTATTTATTTTAGAGAGAGGGGAAGGGAAGGGGAAAGAGAGGGAGAGAAACATCCATGTGAGAGAAACATTGACTAGTTGCCTCTCGTATATATTCACTCAGGAAGTTGGAACATGATGGGGACTCTCTCTCTCTCATTGGTTGAGTATTATTTGAGTTTGTTATGAGGATATTTTGCTTAAGTAATTAGAAAACCCACACAGATTAAAAATATATGCCTGACCAGTGAGACTCATTTTTGTTATGAAATGATTTCAGATACTTCCAAAAATTAATTCTTGGGTTAATTTAAACATTTTAGATTTATATAGCACCTTCCTAAAATGAAAGCTGCTTTTACCTTATGGCCTTATTTTCACCTTCAAATACCTACTTGGGGGAGGTGGAGTGGGGAGGAAACTCAAGTTTGAGAAGGGAGGATGCTGTGTCCAAGGCAGTGTTCAAGTGCAGACTGCGGTGTTTTCCTCCTGCTCCTGACCTCACGTATTCTCAGCTTCCGCCAGAGGATGCTGTGCCTCCTTCAGGTAGAAAAGCAGTGGCTTTGCGCTCACAGACTTTACCCTGGCTTTACCTCCTAGTAGCTCTGTGACCTTGGCTGAGATCCTCCACATCTGTGAGTTAGGGTTCATCACCTGTAACACAAGGACCCTGGTAGTGCCTATTCTTAGGTTGTGAGGCTACGATGTGAAGGGTCTGAAGTGAATGCGGTGCTTAGCAAGTGTTAGCTTTTGTGAAGGAAAACCCAGTCCCTGAGAGAAAGGAGGCCAGATTAAAGGAAATCAAATGAGAAAAAGGATGATTTTTGGTAAGGGTTGAAGGCATGACTTCATTTCCCAGTTACTATTCCCTCCCCGTCCCCCCACCCCACAACCACTTTTTAAAAAGTTAAACCTGTTGCTAAGTGCTAGAGCTACACCACCGCTGGCTCAGTAGGAATCGAAGGAAGGACTGGACCAAGTATTTTGCAGTGTGAGGATGGATGGGAGAATTACATGGGCTGGTGAAACACAGTTACTTTCATTTGGGAAGGGTGGCCCCTGTGGGGTGATAGGTCAGGAAAACAGGCTGGTAGGACCAGGGCTGTAGCTCTGGGACTAGAAGCTCCATGAATTCCCAAGCAGAGTCAAGCTTTCCAGGGGCTCCTTGTGCCCAGAACATCTCTGTGACCAAAGGTGCGTCCTCAGCCATCCTGTCTGCCTGGCAGCGCTCTCCCAGCCCACTCTCACCTGTGGGCAGCAGGGAGACGAATAAGGGGCGGTAACTTACGTGCCATCAAGATGGCAATGGCCAGAACACTCCTTGGGTCCAGCTGCACAGAGTCCCTGGGAAAGGCTGGCAGGTGGGAACAGAGAGGGTCTTCTCCCCAGCCCTTCACAAATGTGGGAGGCTGAGGGGCGCGTGGCCCCATCAACGCATTAGGATGCTCCTAAGAGAAGTTTTGCTTTGTTTGTTCTCCCTGGTGTTTGCAAAAGTAATAGTGGTAATAGTTAAAACTTATATAGTCTTTACTGTGTGCCAGGTATAATTCTAATCACTTACAGTTATATATACCATCAATTTACACATATAATTTGATATGTAAGTATATAATGTTTATATATCAAATATATATCTTTTATTTCTCACCCCAGCCCTGTGAAATGGGCACTAACATTACTTCAAATGGTAGTGGCTTTTCAGATGAGGCAAATGACACATGAAGAGGTTTAGTAAGTTGTCCAAGGTCACATGCAGGTAAATGACAGAACTAGGATTCAAAATCCCAGCTGATCTGGCTCCTGGAGCCCTAGCTCCTAACTCTGACAATCTATTGCATCTCAGTTTGTTTGAGCTAATATTTAAAAACTGGGAAATTTCATATCAAAATCTGGAGAGCTGGCTCATCTTGACAGATCGGAAGAACTGGGGACATGGCTGCATCCCCTTGAGGTTGATGCCCATGCAGGCTGGCCCCCTGGACCCTGTGTCATCCCTGTCCCCACCGTTTGTGTCAGTACTGACTCTGAGCTCCTACGCACTTGACCCCATTCCCATGCCTATTTGTACCTACAGATGCTTCCATTTTCAACCCCTAAGCTCAGGCCCTACAATATTTGTAGGTATGAATATTTATGAAAGTGTCAAGCACCTTTCCTTCAAAGTATTTCCACTGTATTTTCCATGTGCGGTCACTGTGGTGTGCAGAGACCCAGCACTCCTGTGGGGTTTTGAGCTCTACCTTGCCCCAGGGTCTAGCTTGATTACTGCACTCTCCCCGCCACCCCCCTCCTCCTTGATAGTCCGTGGTGACGTGGGCAATTGGAGCAGAAGAAATTGCTGTACTGAAGGAACCAAGTGTGAAAAAGTCAGCCTACCAGCCCAAGTCTGCTTCTGCCTGTGCACAGAGTGGACAGGGGTGGAGCACAGTCGGATCTCTGGAACTGTGTGTTTAATGAGACATAGACCAGAAAGAGTTATTCTTAAAGAGAGGAGGAAAATACGACAACGTTTCAAAAAGTGTAACAGGTACCTAGTATAAGTTTAAACAATTTTTTAATGTACTGAACATTTCTTTTTTCCCTTTATTACTGTTAGAAATGCTCCCCTCTTTCTAACCAGTATCACTCAGGACTTGTTTTGGTAAGAAAATGATACAATTCAGGCCTAGACAAGTTTATTTTAACATTCCCAGAATTCTCTTTACCTGGTTTGAGAGTTGGAGCAAAGTGATAACAAGAGCAACTGAGAGATGATGCTTTAGCCTAGTTATTGTCTAACCAGGTGGGTTGGGGTCCTTGAACTTTAAGCAGCTTTTGTGTCTCCAGCTGTACCAGGGGGATTAGTGGCTTAGTCCAACCTCATGGGAGCAAGTTTTGTTGTTGCCTCTTATAAGGCTGGAACTGTAATGCTTTTTTTTTTTTTTTTTTTTAAGTATATATATACCATCTGCTTCAGGATCTCAACAAGCTTAGTTAGTTTTTTTCCCACCCTGAGTCTCTCCCTCTAAATAAGTTCAATATCTGGAAGAGTGAATTCACTTTGGATATAGCAACAGATGTGCATGGTAATATGTAAAATTCAATTCATTAGTTAACAATCAATTATGTGGCCGTTGACCATGTAATACAAGGGAAGGCAGTGTGCTAGACTGCTGTGAAACAGATATAACTAAAATGCTCCTCCTGCCTTCAAGGACCTGGTTGGAGCATATAAGGCAGAAGCATACGAAAAGTTTAATAGCCATAGGAAGTGAAAAAGTTCATTAGCAGAGGAGAGAATATGCAGCCCATGATTAATTTCCAAGTGAAGCCTGAAGATGTTAGCATGCTAGAGGAAGTCTGAGTTCTCTTTGATAAGGTTCCTTCTTGAGAAGCAGCGAAGTCCAGGATGAACGCGCACAGTGCAGTTAGAGGGACACGCTGAAGGGGAACAAAGCTGCTTGTGTAAGTGTGAGGGGGATGCTGGCTTCTTCAGTGTAGTCCGGAAATCCATTCTGTAACAAAGAACTGTAATTCCAAGTCAATGACACCTTCCAAATCCTCTCAGACTATGGCCAAAATTACAGAGAAGGAGCAGGGAGTCAATTCTGTTCAGCCAGAACTGAATAGCTGTGGACTTTGCTCGAATGCCTGGGATCTAATGGAGATGGGACAGCAGCCAGGAGATAGAGCAAGTCAGTACAGGACTGAGAGAACTCTGATGCTGGAGCAGATAATGAGGAAGGGGCCAGGGTTTGGAAGCATGACCTGTAAGTCTTCCTGTGTAATGAACAGAATGTAATGGGAGGCTGAGGGCTGAGCCCTGGGTGCACCTGTGTCTGTAGCCCCCAGCAGCAGCTTGGCTGCATCCCTGGGTAACTTGGGTGAGCTCTGTGGGAACGTGACAGACTTCAGACTACCTTTACTAGTTACAGAAAAGAGTAGACAGCGAGAGATTGCCTCCAAAGGAGAGAGATGTGCGGATTAATGGTGAAAAACTTGAACTTCAGTATCAAGACCCCCTCCCCTATGTACTAGCTGTTTGGCCTTGAACAAGTCACTTATGCTTTCTTGGCCCCAGAAATCATAATCTGTAAAATGGGAGAAAAAAATGATAATACCTCCCCTACAGGGTTTTTGTGAAGATTAAGTAGGATAGGGGATAAAAAAGCACTTAGCAGACTCACCTGCAAGTACATGATAAGTCAAATCTATTATTATTAGTAGTAGTAAAGAGGATGATTATGAAGATAAATATTTCAAGTTGCTTTTTTCCTCTGTAAATTCTGGACCTGGATTAGAGACAAAGTGGGAATTACCCCATTCTTCTCCCGTAGTTCTCCATCTCTAGTCTTTGAGAAGAAGATAAAGAAGTGGTAGCTCCTGCTGCTGAGGTGCCAGAGTATTTTTTATGTCTCTCCTCTTAGAGAAACTTAGATATCTTAGAGCAGTGCTTTTTTAAAAACATCATTTAAAAAAGATTTTATTTATTTATTTTTAGAGGGGAAGGGAGGGAGAAGGAGAGGGGGAGAAGTACTGATTTGAGAGAGAAACACCAATCAGTTGCCTCCGGCATGTGCCCCGACCGGGGACCAAACCTGCAACCCTTCGCCAGTCGGGGCAGAGCAGTGCTTCTCAAACACGGACATGCATATGAGTCACCTGTGACCCCGCATTTCTAACAAGCTCCCAGATGATGCTACTAGTCCTCAGACCACATTTTAGTCCTGAAAGGCCTGGGGTCGCTGAGACCAGGAGCATGGGTGAAACCTCTCTACAGCTGCCCTGAAAATGCTCATCCATTTGCTTGAATGCTTCCACTGATGACCAGCTCCTGACTTGTCATGCAGCCCTTTGTTTCCAGATAGCAGGCATGAAGGGGGTGTGGGTGTTCTACTGAGCTGATGCTTGCCTCCTTGTCGTAGCCATCTGTGGATGCTAGTTCATTACTGTGGCAGCCTGGGGGTCGGGGGTGCGGGGTAGGGGTGGGACATCACACAGCTAATGAAATGCTCAGTCCTGATAAGGTTTTAGCCTGGTTTTGCTCTTCTGTGGGGGAAGTCCGCGTGGATGGGCTTCCACGGTGGTGATGAGGAAGCAGCAGTCCCCTGAAAATGTTTGCAGAATTTTGTTTGCATGTACATTTCTCTGGGGAGAGTTTCATATGTGTTTTTCACGGGTATGTGATGCGCCTAGAAGATTAAGAAACATTGGATTCTTCTTCATGGAATACTGCATCCCGCACAAATCTGTTTGGAAGGCTGCACCCTCCCTAGTCTTTGTATCTCTTGTCTGTCTCTTTTAAAATTTCTTTCCCATAATTCTTTATGTTACATGGTTTCAGGTACCCTGTTCATCTTGCCAGTTTTTTCTAGTTTGTCTGTGTACATCTCAGGTCGGCCCCCAGAACCACATGTAAGCTAACGCCCAGGACTTATCTGACCAGGAGGTGGGAGCCATCTC
Source organism: Desmodus rotundus (assembly GCF_022682495.2). Classification (NCBI taxonomy): domain Eukaryota; kingdom Metazoa; phylum Chordata; class Mammalia; order Chiroptera; family Phyllostomidae; genus Desmodus; species Desmodus rotundus. The sequence continues at coordinate 52,983,660 of NC_071396.1, forward strand.
TCCTGGACTGACCCGAGACTTCTTCCAATTCTTCCTAAAAATGTAATATCTCCTTTGGCAGTACTATCAATTTGGAATATTTATGTTGCAGATTTTTCAAATAGATTTTATTTGTATTTATTTCTAGAGAGAGGGGAAGGGAGGGAGAAAGTTGAGGGAAATATCAATGTGTGGCTGCCTCTTGTGCACCCCCTACTGGGGACCTGGCCTGCAACCCGGGCATGTGCCCCAACTAGGAATTGAACCAGCGACGCTTTGGTTCACAGGCTGGCACCCAATCCACTGAGCCACACCAGCCAGGGCTGGATGAGTATTTCTTAAAGTGCATTCTGAAGGACAGTAGTCTACAATGTCCTCAAAAATGGAACCCTATAATCAAATATATTCAGATACTGCTACATACTGTAACCTTTCCTCAAAGACTCAAGATGCTTGTGGGTATAGTGAAAAATCTAGGGAATAGCAGGAACCAGGGAAGGTGTGACAGGCACCATGTCCAGCACGAAGGTGGCAAGAAGAAGCCCCTGAAGTGGCCCAGGGAGCAGGCTAAGGAGATGGATGAGGAAGGTAAGGCATGCAAGCAGAAGCAAAAAAGGAGCAGAAGAAATCCGAGGAGCTAAAAGCAAAGGCCATGGGGAAGGGCCCCTTGGCCACAGATGGAATTAAGAACTTTGGTAAAAAGTGAGCTGTTCCTCATGCTTGGGTCAATGGTGATCCTTCATTCCATTCCTGTTTTAACATCTGGATTCCCTCTCATAACATCTGTTTCACCTATAGCTAGAATGAGATGTTTGAGAACCTGTTGTACATTTAAGAATAAACTTTCATAAAAATAATAAGGAAATTGTTAGACATAGCTTTTCAGATACATTTGACCCATAAGTTTTCCTCTCCTTCCCTGCCATGTAGCGCCCAATAATAATCTGTACACGTAGTCTAGAGAGCTGTCAGAGGAACGCTCGCGTAGGTGTTCAACCAGTTGTCAGGCATTTGACTGCGTTACCGTGTGGCCCACGTTCTCGTATTCCTGGCCACGAGGGTAAAATGGGAGATGATGTGAAGCGCCTTGCTGCAGAGTATTTTCCCAGTCTACCACCCCTTCAGTAGGGAGACAGTTTTCAAATGAACACTACTTACCCCAGGCTGTGTTCATCCTGATTCTGCCAGGTGAAGCTTGGCTGCCTGGGAGGGATGTTTCTCAGGTGTCTTATCAAGAGGAGAACCCAGGCATGTTTGGAGGCTCTCAGGGAAACCCAAGGCCAGAGGGTAACCTGTCATTATATCATTGCAATAGTGATCATCATTGAAATATCCTAATAATAATAACACAGTTATTGAGTGTTTACTGTGTGCCAAGCACATCACTCAATGCTTCCTATGTAATACCTCACTCAACCCTCCCGGGAACCGAGTGACTTGGGCAACACTATTGTCCTCATTTACCAATGAGGAGCCTGAAGCATTGAGAGCTTGCACAAGTTACTCAAGGGGACGCAGCTGACAATGGAGCTGGATGTGAAATCCGGGTTTGACCTCAGAGCCCACGTACTCAGTAACGTTACTGCTTCTCTCGCATTCACGTAGTCAGCAGGCATTTATCAAATGTCGGTGTTGGGGATGGCGTGGCTTTTGGTGAAATTGAAGACACCAACCACATAGACACAGTCCTTGCCCTTTAGGGACTGACACTTCATTTGCGGGAACTTTTGTATTTTGATGACGAGAATGCTTACCAAGCACACAGAAGTGAGGGCATGAAAATAGAACCCCAGGTGCCACTCAGGTGTCTTGCTCAGACCTTGACAGCCAAGTCTCTACAGCCCGCCCAGGGTTGGCTCTGTCTCCCTCCCCCTCCCCTTGCCATTCTTCCGCTTTATCCATCCTCACAAATTCCTTAGTCCCCATCTTCCCCTTGTCCCCTTCACCTCTGCTTGTTTCCAGGGGAAACAAGTCACCTCTTGTCTCCTCAGCTCCCGATCTGTGGCGAATTCCCAGTTGACATCCACAGTACTTGGAGGTGACCTACTTTGAGTGAAATGCTGGCTTTTCAGCTATACCTTCAATGGGCTGAGTTGGCAGCTTGTCAGCAGGCTTATGTCACCTAATGACTGTGTCAGTTCCCTCCTTGCCTGGCTTCCTGTTAGTAAATATCCTCAGGATGCTCTTGGAACCCAGAAGGTGCAGGAGGCCTGGTAAGGGAGCCAAAAAACAAAACAGGAGAAAGAAAAGACAGAAGACATGCCCCTCCTTGCCAAAAAAAAACAAAACAAAACACCCCAACCAGGAACAAAATCTCTAAAACAAAAGGGAGAGAAACTTGCCATGAGGTATCTCCCGACAGAACAGTTTTTGCTCCAACAAGGATGTTTGTTGTTTTAAAAATATTTTGACCCACTCAGATCTCCTTCATCTCCCTGCGGCTCCCCACCCCATGCCCTTCCTTCCTGTTTGTCGCTTTTAAAGTGGTATTACTTCTCTTCCACAATGGTGACCTGCTGGGAGTAATAGCAGAGACATTTCCTCTCCTGTGGCTCTCCTTGTCTTTTTAATAATGATCTTCACCCCACCCCCGTCCTCTCTGCTGCTCTCCACAAACATTTTCCTAAGGCTGAGTGGAAGCGCTTCAGGTGTGCGCGTTCTGCCCTGCCTAGGTGAGCTGTGTTTGAGGTTTGATTCATCCCCCCACACCCCCTTCCCTGTCTCCTGAGGGCTGAAGCATCCAGATTTCTGCACCATGACCTCCCTTTTGCACAGTAAACTGTGGCCTTGAGTTTGATGGTACAGTCCCTGAGGTCTGTCTCTTACATTTGAAGGCAATAACAACCGTGTGAGCTCATTCCTGCGGGAGTTACTCCAGGGATTCTAGGCCCTTTTGGCCCTGTGGAGTTGGGCTAAAGGTTTCCAGCAGTGATGGGGGTGTTTGCCTGTCCAGCCTTGCTTAGGGCCGCACAAGGTCATCCTTGGAAGTGTGGGCAGTCCCATGCCTGCTGTAAGGACTGCCTCTTTAGAAGGCAAAGTTCACGTCTACTGAAACCACCAGAATGGGTTGGAGTTCTCTCAATGTCACTTTCTCCAAAAACATAGATCTATAATTTTGAGGTTCAGCCTAAAAGTTCTCCACCAAAACACCAGTACTTTTAGAGAATAGGTTGAAAAGCCTAAAGCAGTGATTCCTCTTTCCTTTCAGCCTTCCTTCCATTGATTAGTTCCTTCCTTCCTTCATTCTCCATTCGCCAGTGAGCGATTGTCAAACACTTCACTGCTCCGTGCCCTCATGTTGCTTCTGGTGCAGTGGGGGAGGCAGAGTGTCCAGAAGTCGAAAGCTGCCGCGTGCCAACCCACTAGGGCCCTGCAGTGGAGGGAAGGATGGGGTGCCGTGATGGAGAAGCAAGGGAGAAGCAAGGGAGACTTGGGGAAGGTGGTCAGGCTGGGTGGACCTGAGATCGAGACATCTGAGCCCAATGCGAAGGATAGGGAGCTGGCCTGGTGGGGAGCCTGCAGGGTGGGTGGAGTGTTCCCAGCAGAGGGTCAGCGTGTATGGAGATCCTTGGCAGGAATGAGCTGGGCACCTTCCAGGAGCTGAGAAGAGGCTGGAGTGGAGAGAGGGAGATGGAGAGAAGAGCTCAGAGAGGGGTAGGCAAGGCTTAGAAGCCAAAGTCTTATATTTTATTTTCAAAAAGGCATGTGGAAGGTACGCCTAGTTTCATAACATTGCTCTCTCTTTCCAGACAGTAGCTGTAAGGAAAGGAGTGCAGTGTAATGGTTTGTAGCAGACTTTGGAGCCCGTGCTTGAGTCTGAATTCCACTGTGACCACTCACTGCTCCTATAACCTTAGACAACTTACTTAACCTCTCTGGGCCTCACTTTCTACACCTGAAAATGGGGGCAACTAATAGTACTCACTTCATGGGACCATTTGGAAGATTAAATGGCCTGACACACATGTCTGGGACATATAAGTACTCAGTAAATATCAGCTATTTTAAAAGAAGTTTTAAAGTATTAAATGGACTCTCCAGGAGAGGGTTCCTTTTCATCCTGTGGCTTTGTGCATTCCTTGGCATAAGCACATGCCCCTCAGAGATGCATCGATCTTATTTTGATGGACAGTGCTGAGACCGGCTTGGCTGGGACAGCTGACCAGGCCTGAGGCAGCTTTGGGAGTAATGTCCATTCTCTCCTTAGGCAGTGCTTGGATTCTCGTGTCGATGTGAGCTTATAGGTCCAGGGTCTCTCAGGGCCAAGTGCGGGCTCCATCAACCTGGAAGCCTTGTATTTCTTCCTCTCCTCAGATGTAGGAGGCTTTTGGTTGAACTACCCATTGTAGTTCTGTTTGGGCATGAAGTTCATTTCCATCCAGCAAACACTTATTTGTCACCTGCAGTGTTCAGGTGTGGTGTTGGGTGCTGGGGAACGGTTCAGGATTGAGCCTGCTCATTCCCTGGAGGAAGGTACCATCTGGTTGGGAAGTCAGAGTCATGAACAGGTAACTCCAGGTTTGGCTGGTCAAACTGGAGACCGTGGGATCAGAGGACGGGCTTTGACTGAAACTCTGCCTCCAGAGGGACCATCCTAGAGGAAGTGGTTGATACCTGAGTGAGTCTTGAAGAATAATAAGACTCAGCCAGAGATGGGAAGGGCTTTGTAGAAGGTAGGAAGAGCCAGCAAAGGCCTAGAGAGGGGGAAACAGTGTGGAGAGTGAGGGGCACCTGCAAGCAGTTTGAAGACAAAGGAAGAAAGTACAGCATGCAGGCTGCAGCTGCAGAATGGGACAGGGCTGGTGTGCCTTCCTGGGAAGCGTAGGATGGGGTGTGTAGGCCAAGGGCCACGGAAGGATCTTGGGAAGGGAGTTCTGCGGTCTAATGAGCAGAGTGGAGAGTGGATTTGGGGGTGGATGGGGCAGCAGCAAGCAACATCAAGAACGACTGTCAAAAGGCTGTGACTCCAGTCCAAGCAGTAGGTGTGAGGGCAAGAGTAGGGCTCTCACGTTTGGTATGGAGAGGAGGGCTGGGTCGGAGAAAAACTAGAAGGCGGTGTGGGCAGGCCTTGTGGAGAAAGGCTCGAGGCGGGGACAGGTCCCATGGGCGATGGGCTCTCAGGGCTGCTGGGACTCTTGGCACCGAGTCTGCTCCCCACCGCCCAACCTCCAGACGATGATGTGTCCTGGGTACTGAGCTTGCTTCAAGGACCAGGAGATCCCCACGTTGGCAAACGTTTTCTTAAACAGAAACACATGGAATTTCAGGGTAAGTTATGTTTGTGTTGCTGATGTAAGCTTGTATATATATTTTAAAAAGACAGCGATGTACAGAAATTCGGTCTTCTTAACTCTGGCGGGGCCCTGGCAGGAAGAATGTCGCCATGTCGATTGCTCACTTGCGAAAACCTAGCGGTTCGGGAGTGGAGGGTGGACAAGAAATGATGTGTGGCACCTGCTCCCACTCTGTGTATCCACGTGGCCCCCAGCAAGTGTTATATCCTTGACCAAGTACATTAGGAGCTTCTAGCAGGTACCTTCCTCCAGATAAGTCTCTAACCCTGGTGAGCCTGCTCTGTCACAGCCTCCCAATTCCCAGTGATGATTAGCTCAGGTGAGTGGTTTTCCCAAGTCCTATCACAATTTTATAGCCCTTGGTACCAGGTATAAAGTGCCATTTATAACATACTTGGCTGTCTAGATTCTCTTCTTCAGTTCAGTTATCCCCCATGGAGGGTGTCAGCCACCGTCTCAGAGAATGGAACTATGGCTCCGAGGGCTTCAATAACCCGCCCGGCTCCCAGGCCGGTGGAGGGGCAGCTGGGACTCAGACCTGCATTGGCTGCCCGTTACAGCAGTGTTCTTCCACCAGATTGACTTGCACTTTCTGTCGTGGAGACCAGTAGGGGACAGTTTCTGTTTGGCGCCTTCTTGGGAAGGGATAGGATGAGTGGAAAACTCCACAGTCAAATCCACAGGATCCAAAGAATTTACATCCTGCAAATCTCTGGCCCCTCCTGCTGCCTGTGAAGCCCATTCTGCTTGTCCCACCTGGCGTGACTTTCAAACTGATCTCTGGGCTGAAATGACCGGAGGGCGTGAGCAGTATGCATTATGTTGTTATTATTTAATAAAGCGTGTGTTGTTCCCCTCTTGGCAGTGCGGCCAAGTCCCTGTTCTAGCAGGTGGTGGGTAACTGGACCCAAGCCCCCTGATCTTCACTCAGGAACTCCCTGGTCCAGCCTTTGATATCAGAACAAGAGGAGAAAACAGTGACACAGGACACTTCCTGTCCCAAAGGGGATGCGATACAGGACACCTGAAACAACAGGCAGAGGAAAGCTCTCTACTGGAGCTGCTTCAGGGGAGCTGCCCTCAGTTTGCCCTCCACGAGCATCTCAGAGCTGGTGAGGAGCGGGGCTGGGCCAGCGGCTGCAGTGAAATTCAGCTCAGTGCTTTATCACACGTCTTCTGTGGGCTGGGGACAGGCTTGGCACCACATCCAGCTGCTGCCCTTGTGAAGGGTGTGGACCAGTGATGGAGACTGACAAGCATACAGGCCATAAAAATTAGTTTGATGAGGTTTAAATTTTAGTAGAGAAAGGAGAGGGGTCGTGTGAACCCAGATGAAGGGCTCCCCAGTTATCCTGAAAATTCAGAGAAGGCTTCCTGGAGGAGAAGGAGTCTAAGCTGGGATTTGAAGGATGAGTAGGAATTTGACCAGGCATAGGTGCATAGGCTTCAGAGGTCTATGCTGAAAAGAAAAAGGAAAAGGAAACAGAAAACTTAAGCTTAAGACTTTTAATAAAAATAGAAAATTAAACTTTGTACTAGGCTTGTCTCACTCCTTTCCCCAATTCTCCAGCTCACTATTATTAGTGGAAAGGTCTGATATTTGATTTATTGTCTTTGGGCTAGATGTATGCAGATGAGAAAGAAGCCTTTTAAAGCTAGAGTCCCAGATGAAAATCACCCAACATTGATGTCATTTTTTAGGCTGATGCATAGCCAATGAGTAATTCAAATCAGGGCACTGAGATGCACCTGTTTGAGGCTGTCACAAGTCCAGGTGAGTTTTTTATGCAGTGGAAATTTAAAAAAGTCTGGGAGTTTGGATGTTTCCGTTAAAATCTCGACTCTGCCAGAGGCTACCCATATGATCTTGGATAAATCACATCACTTCAACCAAAAATGAGAAATAGAACTCTGAGTTTTTGTGTATTTATCCATACATCTAATAGTTTATTTCCCCCCAACTTTTTACTTTGAAAAAAATCTAAAACCTACAGAAAAATCACGTGACTCGAACAGCGCAACATGTGGGTGGGTGTGGACATGCACAAATACATTTGTTTTGCTGAAGGATTTGAAAGTAAGTAGCAGGCACCGTGGCATTTTCCTTCTAAAGCCCCACTGCGGTGTGCATCTGTGTTCTACCACTCAGCGCTGGAATTTTCAAATGCAGGGAATTTAACAGATACAATACTTCTCTCTAATGTACAGTCTGTATCAAAATTCCCCCTACTGTCTCAATCATGTCCTTTTGGGGGCTAAAAAAGAATTACTCTTCCTCCCACCTAAATTCTTCTAAACAGAGCTAGTAATCAAATTAGCAGAGAGATTAACAGGAGTCACTCAAAATTTTAATACACACACACTAGGAATTCACATAAGCATGAACGGTGAGGTAAAATTGGGGATATATGTCATTTTGGACAAAGGGGAAGCAGGGACGGTGATGATGGGATTTCAGAGAAAGTAGGCAATTTACAGGGGGTTGAGGAAGAGGAGAACATACATGGCAGATAAATTCTTGCTTCAATGGGACCAGGCCCCTGCCTGATGCCTTCAAATCTACTAGACTTAATTCAGACTCGGCTGCAGTGAATAAGCTACGATTTCTTTCCTGGAGCGGGTCTTTCCATCTGAATTTGTTGGGCAGGAAAGGAGGGTTAAACATTCTTTCTGAGTCTTTGTTTCTTAATAGCCAGCTTAAAATCAATATCCCGAAGGCAGAACTTTGGTCCCCTTCCTCTTTCAGTACTCGTTTTTATTTCCGATGCAGTCCAATCAAGGGCACATATTGCATTAAGCTGTCATGTCTCTGGTGTCTTCTAATCAAGAATGGCTGGCTCCGCAGCCCTGGCCAGGTGGCTCAGTTGGTTGGAGTGTGGTCCCGTACACCGAAAGGTTGCAGGTTCGATTCCTGGTCAGGGCACGTACCTAGGTTGCGGGTTTGATCCCCAGTCAGGGCATGTGCAGGAGGCAGTGTATTGATGTTTCTCTCTCTCACTCTCCCCCCTTCTCTCTTTCTCTGTCTCTCCCCCTCCCCCTTCCTCTCTGTCTGAAATCAATAGACATATCCTTGGGTGAGGTTTTAAAAAAAAGAACGGGTCTCCAGCTTTGTTGCTTTCACGAGTTGACATGTGTGAGGAGTCCAGGGCAGTCACTTCACAGGTTACACAGCACAGGTTACGCAGCTTATCTGTCCCGTGGTCAGCAGTAGTTGAACGCCTGTGTGCCGGCCGCTGTGCCGGGTGATAGGAAAACATTGTCTCCAAGGCAAGTGTGGCCTTTCTGCTTTTGGAGCTCATAGAGAGCCTGATGATGGATAAGCAAGTTCAGAGAAGTAAAAACCTGCCCTAGGGACTGGGAAGTGCGTGGCCTGGCCCAGGAACTGAGAGGGCATTTGACTGCAGAGTGGGAGCAGGTACAGGGTGAAGTGGATGCCCTGGGTAAGGGCTAGATCGTGGTGCCGCTTTTCGATCTAACTTTAGGAGCACTGGGAAGCCCCTGGAGAGCCGATACGAGAGTGTCATGGACTGAGGCACACACTGTACTTGCCAAAGATCGCCAGCTGCTGTTTGAAGCCCCTCTGAGGTGGTTGCCAGGTTGGAATGAAATCTCTTCCACAAATTAAACAGGGCTTTATAAATTCAAGGTGTTTTTTGCAAGGACTTAGAGGGATTACCAAAGATGATTTCAAAATTCTGATTTATTGTTATATTTGAAATTATACCTGAGTAATTTCTCAGGCATAGACTTGGCCTTCTGGAGAGGTTGGTGGGGACAAGTCTTGTTTCCTCATCCTGTCTTTGGTTTGTCAGTGATTGAAACAACTCAGTGGTCCCATTGCCTCCCAGGAAGCTCCTAATTTGGTCATGGGCTGGTGTCTCTGGTGAATCCTGCCACCCCAGGCTGTGGGGCTCCTGCCTCCCACCGCTGTCTGCCCTTCCAGCGCCCACCCACCTTTGCTTCAAGTCCTTCAAGTTGGCTGCCCTGGAACTGAACCGGAGCTTAAGATGAAACAACAGCAGCCCAGTGAGGCGCCCACCTGTTCTGGGGAGGACCCGTGCAGCTGGAGGCACTGCCAGTGGTGCCACACGCAGGGGAATGTGTCCTCTGGGCGCAGAAGAGCCACGAGAACATCAGCAATGAGCTCAAAGCTTCAGTGCCAGAGGCAGAGAGGGAAGAATCCCAGTTTGCCGGGTGCAGCAGCACTGACATTAAAGTTACCATTCCTGGTTGGCTCCAGCTTTGTGCTGGTTGTTGTGTGTTTAATTCACAGACTCGCTTTAATCCCTTCATTTCTATGCCCTCCACAAGGTCTGTCTGCGTTGTTCTTCTCCACTCATTCACCCTGTGCTTCCTGTGTGCTGAGGACCGTTGGGAGCTGGGAGGATGTCACCAAAGAAGAAGGGGCCCACCCTGGAGTTGCAAGCAGGGAGGTGTCTGCTGGATGCAGAGCCCGGCTCTTGCAATCTACACTCAGCTGCAGGAGCCGAATCTCAGGTCCTAGAACATGGCACACTCCCTAGTTCTTTAGGGTCTGGGCACCTGCTGTTCCCTCTGGTAGAATGCTTTTCCTGCCCCACTCCCTCGACCAGCCAACTGCTTTCCTGGGAAGCTGTCCTTCCCTGACCACGGTGACTACGCTTGGTAACCTTATGACATGCATACCCAGGACTGTCTCTTTCCTCCAGAGTACAGACTAGTTCTGTTTTGAATAAGGTGTGCATGTATGTGTGTGATTATTTGATTACTGTCTCGTATTGTTACTTTAAACTCTGAGAGGATGTGGGAACATGTTCGTGGCTGCTCACAACATAACTCCAGTGTACCTATGCTTAACCCTTTAGCGGCTGGGTCCTCCAGAAAACTGCAAGTTAAACATCACAGCTTGGGAAGTGAACTCACGGTGGGTGGCTCCTGAGGGCTGGAAGGAAGGCAAGGTTATTTCTCCCATTGTTGACACGTCCTCTGTGGACTTCAGAGAATCCAGGAAGATGGACATGAGAAGGAGCTGGAATGCTGAGCATGAGAAAGTGTTTGGAGATACCGGGCATTTCCTGTCCCTCTAAACAGTAAGAACCCAGCACACCTGAGAGAGCAGCTACCCCATTCCCTTGAGAGCAGGCCACTAGGGATTGTCTTGAGAGGAGCAAGGGGTTTGTTTCACTTTTCTGTCCTATGCCAAGTCTCCACTGGGGAGAGGAAGCTCTGTAACCAGAGGTGCTTTCCCTCTTCAGCTCCTTTGTTTGGACACTGCTCAGAAAGAATGTCCCATTTCATGGAAGATCCGAGCCAGCCCCAACGTGAGCCCTTACTTCCCTTGGATAATATTTATTCCCAAGTGGTGCTGGAAAAATCTTCTGTGTCCCACGTCTCTGGGATATCCCACTGAACAATCTTTGAATTAAAACAGACTCTGTGTGGCACCAGGTGAATAACCCATCAGCTGGGTAGAGATATGGTGGTTGCAACATGAAGGAAGGGACCATTCTTGGGTGGTCCCAAACTGAGGTCCAAGCATTAGCACCCAGCTAGCCCTGCTCCTTTACCTTCCAAAAAGAATAAAATATCATTAATGTGTGGTCAGAGATCAGAGACTCACAAAACTAGGAAGGTAGAGCTCTTCAGTTAGCCCTAGACCCCACCATTCCCTTTTGTCTCCAAGATAAAAAAAACAGCTACCAATTTTATGCTCTAGCTGGTCTGGCTCAGTGGATTGAGTGCCAGCCTGTGAACCAAAGGGTCGCTGGTTCAATTCCCAGTCAGGGTACATGCCTGGGTTGCTGGCCAGGTCCCCAGTAGGGGGCATGTGGGAGGCAACCACATATTTATGTTTCTCTCCCTCTCTTTCTCCCTCCCTTCCCCTCTGTCTAAAAATAAATAAATAAAATCTTAAAAAAAATTACCAGTTTTAGAGGGACAGAGACCTCTTTGTTGGTCATGCATCTCAGTTTCTGTTTTGGTTGTGAGACATTTGGGGTGGGGACTATGGTGAACTAGAAAGCTCTTGGCCACTTAAGAGGGCAGCTGCTTTTCTACTCAAGGTGGTTGTTGCCACGCGAGAATGTGGACAGAGTGTCACCAGGTAATCTGGGATTTCGAGAGAAGCCAGATATCTGAATTTGTATGTAAAACTTACAAATGTCAACAACAAACCTGTGTTTTGCAAAATTCTGTAAGGGTCAAACAGAACTTACCTGTTAGTTACTTTTGGCCCAGTGTTAGCAGTTCTGGGCCGGTGTCGTGTGGGTCGTCTGAAAGGGTCTTTTTCTTCAGATGGCAGAACACAAGTAAATGGGTGTAAATGAGATGGACTGAACACGAAGAGGGCTGCAGGGGAGCCACACTGGGCACAGGAAGGAGATGGGCTTTGCCTGGAGAGGCCCCACGCAGAGTGCGTGAATGGCGCAGCACTCCACCTCAAATGGGGAGAATGGCCTTTGTTTTTTCGTATCAAGGTGTCCTATGCAATGCCCAGTGGCTCTCACTCCAGCAGGCCTTGCCTTCCACATGCTCAGACCAAATCTGTCATGGCCCCAGGTCTTTCTGCTAGTTCAACATTGGCATGCTTTGGCCCCCAGTGTGGCTCAGTTTTCCCCCTTGACCCCGAGGCATTGCCTTCTCCCAGTCTGCTCTCTGTCTTAGATTCCATCTCCTGCCACCATTCCCTCAAGGTACTCATTACCTTTCAGCTGGATTATGCTAATTGTTCCTGCACCACCAGCCTGGCTTCCCCCAGACCACTTTCTTGAAGTGCAGCTTTGCCTGTGGCAATGTTGGCTTCCCCCAGACCCACTGGCGGGGGATCCCTAGCCTGGCCTATGAACTCCCCACAACCTGGCCTTCCATCAGTTTCACCATCTTCAGCCTTGCCATCCTCTCCAGACCCATCCCCTGCCTCCCTCACCCAGGTACCCTGGTCCCTCCACTTTTTTTCAGTTCTCAAAAAGCCATGTTCTTTCCAGGGTACTGATGCTTGACCAGCTGGTCTCCCTTCTCTTCACTCAGCTAAGCCTTAAATGTTTCTGCCTCAGGTAAGGTTTCTCTGGTCTCCCCCCGTACCCACGCTCATCACACCCTAAACTCCTCCTTGGCTCATAGCCCAGCAGTAATGAATTATTTGTATATAAACGTGCTTGCTTGTGTTGGGCTATATTACACTGAAGCTCTGGGGAGGTGGTACCAGGCCTGGCTCTTTCACGTTCATTGAATGAATGTAGACTGTCTTTCAGGTTTCTTCCTACTCCTAGTGCTGCAGAGAAATGGAATGACTCACTGTTCCCTGCACACACTTTAGGGCCCTTTAATGCTTGTTCTCCGGCACAGTTGGCCTCGGTTTAAATCCTCCTTTTGCTCATTATGGGCTGTGCCGCATTGGACGGGTCACTTGACTTCTTTGTGTCTTAATTTCTTCAATGGTAAAATGGGTCTGACAATAGTACCTCCCTAGCAGTATCCGGGTCCCACCTCCATTCCCCTGAGGTCAGTAAAATGCAGATGGCGACGACAGCGTCATCCTCCTGGTGTTGGGAGGACGATATGAGGGATCACACCGGAAGGGCCCAGCCTGATGCCTGGCGCGGAGCCCTGCTCAGCAAATAATCATTGCCGCTCTGATTGTTATTAGTCTAGTGGTGGTTCTGGCACAGATTAGAGAGACCCATGTTTCTGGTCATGCTTTAGGGCATCTGTAGGAGGTGAACTAGATCCTCCCAGGGTCTGTCCTGACTAACCTTTCCATGGTTTAGTGGTGGGGAAGAGAGGAGTAAATGGAAGGACCCCTCCAGTCTGATACCTCCCCTTTCACCCAAGGGGGCCTGTTTTTACCCCTGAAAATACAGAATTAGCAAGGTAACCCTTTTTTGTTATTGTTGGGGTGTTTCGTTTTGTTTTGTCACTGGGACAGCCTTGGGCCCTGTATTCCTCGGGGCAGCCTTTTCTTGACCATCCCATTTGAGGTCCCCCCCCCTCCTCCCAGTCCCTCTCTACCTCATCACCCAATTCAGTTCCTTCATAGAATTCTTCCTAATTCCTGGCATTATGGCCTGACTTCTTGCTTCCTAGACTGAAGTTCCATGAGGTCAGAGACTTTGTATTGTTCACTGCGGGTGGGAAGGAGGGAGAGGACCCCATGGTGGTCCTCAGATATGCTTTAAAAGTCTCAGACTTGAATCGGTGTCAACTCTGATTTGAGGGTAAGAAACTGTAATAACCAGAGGCGGGCTGCTCTCCTGGTGTTAGGGCAGTTTGACTCGGTCCCCCGTGGATTCTGTTGATTTCACACAGACCTTTCACGCTGTGTGGCCTGTTGCTCTCCAAGGAGGACACAGAGCCTTCTCACCCCATTCTAGCCGACGATGTTTTTCTCCTTGGGCAGCTGGTGCCTGCTCAGAGCCTGCTGGCCCAGCTGTACCCAGGCCATCTCTGGATCGCTTAGATTGTAAGGCACGAAGAGCACAGACAGAAGAAACAATAGCAGATCACGTTCATCTGTGGCACTTGTCCTGTGTGCCCAGTAACTTGAAGAGCTAAGGACTCTTACTGCCCCTATTTGATGGAGGAGGAAAATGAGGATTTAAGAGATGTTATTAGCCTAAAAATCACAAAATTTATAAGTAACCGGGCCAATGTTTGAACCTTGTCATCTGTTTTAAAAGCAACTGTTGCACTGCTATGCTCGCTGAGCTGGGGATGACTTCAAGTCCTTGAAGTTTGGCTTTCAGATCTGTTGTGGGCAGGGAAACAAGGGAGAAAGGGAAGGAAATGCTGCAGATTTATCTTCCTAATTTTACTTGGCTTAGGCTAATATTATAATTATTTTGAGCACTCCACTGACAAAGGCGGAAGAAAGAACCCAATTTGATATTAAATATTTGCAATGGAAAATTCACAGAGTCTTTTTGAACGGAAGATATTTCCGAGTAATTCCCCCAGGACTAATTCAGCCAGTTGTTCCTTCTGCGGCATGCTTCCTGTGGTTGCTTCACTGTTCTCAGAAATGAACATTCCTGACTTTGAAGTCCTGGGGTTACGCCAGGCTAGATGCTGAACTCTGCCTTGGTTTCCCTGGCATTGCCTGAAGAAAGGAGGCAGGGCTGTGCATTGCACTCACTTGCTTGAGCTGTAATGCTGTGGTTTATGGAAATTACCTTAAGCCAGACACCTCCAGTCAGGAAAGCAGGATATATCACAGTCATCATAGTTACCGCTGCTGAGGCTGAGTGAGCATGCACTGGGTGCCATGCAGAGTGCTGGGGACTTTCTGTGCCCTCACTCTTTTAATTCTCCAAATTACCCTGTAGTCAAGGTCCTACTAATCCTCTTTTATAGACTGTAAGAAACAGGATCAGAGAGGTTAAGTTCTGGGCCCAGTTGGCAAGTGGCAGAGTTGGGACAAGAAGCCAGCATTATTTGACCCAAAATCCCCTGCCGTAAACGACCATGCTCTGAGCCAGAAAGGTCTCCAGAACTTAGAACTGCTGGAGGAGCAGGAGGCGGTTCCCAGCCCATTGCCATGGTAGTCCAAAGGGTGCATGATCTCCTTGTCTGATTCGCTTGCCCTGCCACCTGCTGCCTTCCCACTGGTGGGCTTGGTCAGGTGTACAGCAGCCATGGTGAGGCACGAGAGTAGCCGCTCACTTTAAGTTTGGAGCATGTGCTGTGTGAGCCCTTCGGATGAGACAAGTCTGAGTGTGTGAAGTGGCTGTGCAACCTGAATTATTGGCAGCTCTGCTGGGGTCTGGTTTCTGACAAGGTACCCTCTGGGAAGACAGAGACTCTGTGAATTGGGTTCACTGCTGTGTCCTGGTACTCAGAATAGCAGCTGGTATATTGGGGGCTTCATATGCACTTGTTGAATCTTTACTCCTAACTGGTCCCCTGTTTCCCCTGTTGACCCCTCCTGTCTATCTCCTCTTTGGCCAGACCTTCTCATATGCTTTTCCTTTTGCATAAAATGCTGTTCCATCTGCATAACATGCTGTCGCCTGCTCTTTGCCTGTCTAGCTCCCTCTCCCCTTTGGGGCTCAGCCTTCCCAGATCTCCATGGAGACTGTCATCCACGTCCAAATGGTGTTTCTGTGCCAGATGCTCTCATAACACCCTATACTTTTCCTTTGAGGCCTGTGTCCCAATTTATAATCACACACACACCACCTGAGCAGAACTGTCCAGCCTGTCACTAAACTGTTAGTTCCATGAGGGCAGAGACCCTGTCTCTTTTGCTCATGCTTGTCCTCCCAGTGCTCAGGAGGCAGTCACTAAACACTTGTGAATGAATGAGTTCTTTACTCTCCCCACACACTCCCGGGTGATGAGTTCTAATGTATTGAATATTTATCCTGGGATGAAGGCTTTCTTCCCCACCTCTGACCCTCACAACTACTTCATTAGTGTGGATCAGACTTACTGCCTCACGGAAAGGAGTGGTTTATTTTCTCTTTGGATCTGAGAACATTTGGGTTCATGGGAGGCTCTCGTCTGCTCTCACTGTAGTCACCCATCCCCAGGCCAGGGGAGCCAGAGCTGCTGCTCTCAGAGCTACTGGCTCTTTCCCGAGTACTTTAGGGTTCTTGAGAGTCATATATCAAGAGTCTTAGTTCTCAACCATTTATTCATTGGGGCAAGGTGAAAAAAACATATGTCTGCACTCTTGCCAGTGAACTATCTCCCTCTTCCTTCCCCACCTCAAGGTATCTTGTTAGCATTAAAATGACTGAATCTTTCACTAGGGAAAATCACAATGAATAATCCTTTTCAAGTGGAAGCTGGATTATTTACAGTATGGGGTGACAGAGAGCTCTCATGTCTGAGGCCAGAGCAGGAGGCAGCAGAATCATGTGAACAAAACATTTTGCAAGCTGTGTACTGTTGCTGGACTCCAGTGCCCTTGACCTGTCTCACCAGTGGCCACTCTGAAGGGTAAGACAATCCAGAGAGACCAGAAATTCTGCTTGGGCCCCTCTGGCCTTGCTCTTTCCCCCATATCCCTTTATTCTTATTGACAAACTCAGCTCAGGCTCTTGCCTGCTTGCCCTTCCTCATCAGTATTGGCTTTCAGCTCGCCCAGCCCAACATCCCGTGGACGCTGCAGTTCAGACAAACAGCAAGATCATCAAAGAGAAGAGCATGAATGAAAAACTGCTTTATGACATGCCTTCAAAGTGTCTTTTTAGAAGTTCAAAGGATGTGGAGAGGAGGCAGGGGAATCAAAGAAGATGGGGAGAGCAGTGAACTCTCCAAGGAATCATTGGGATTTTCATTGTGTATTTTCTGTGATGCTTGTGATGTAAAAATCAAACGTAATCCCAGCCCTCAAGGGTTCTCTGTATGTACATCTGATGCAAAGACAAAAACAACTCACCTTGCTGGTGAGGGGGCTGCATCCTGGCATTCTAAGTCACCCATCTGCATGTGCATTTCCTGTTCGGACCTCGATCGAATATTGTAATCAGGGAAGACTGTGTGTCCAGAAATGGAGATTGAATGCTGCTTATGTGGTTCGATGGGGATGAATAATTTAGTCAGTGCAGAAATACCCCATTACCGTTTCCATTTAAAGACAAGCCAGAGTCCTGCTGTAGCAAAGGCTATGCAGAGCTCAGAAAAGGCCTGGCATAGATCATAAGATCCCAGAGTCTTCTGTTCTGGCAGATAGGAAGAGAACTGAGATTCCACTTGAGGCTGGAGCTGGCCCTGACTGATAAACTCATGGGCACACCATTGATAGTTTGATGCAGATAGTTTGGGCAGAATACCTTCTGCCCAATCCACCCAGAATGTTTTGGCGACTAACATAGTACCTAGCACATGGAGGATGCTCAAGGGGAATGAATGAATGAATGAATGAATGAATGCACAAATGAACAGCTTTGCTTTGGTAACCCTAGAGTAGATTCTTTTATGGCTATGTTTCCTATTCCCTTTGGGCCATTTAGGCCCAGAATACAAGGACAGTCTTGAGGATGAGATTCGATTTGCTATAAATCTGCAGGGGATTTCAACAGCAAGGGATAGATACTCCAACTCAAAGTGGATTGAAGTAGAAGGAATTTTTTAATTAGTATTGTTGAAACCTCCACAGATAGATTTGACTTCTGATTTGACTGATGAAATACTCAATGTTTGTGTCCCCTGCCACAGCGAGAGGATAGCCAGTCACCAGCTACTGAATCCGCCAACACCTTGATCTTGGACTTTCCAGCCTCCAGAGCTGTGAGAAATCCATTTCTGTTGCCTGTACACCGCCCAGCTTATGGCATTGTGGTTATTGCAACCTGAATGGACTAAGACAACTGGCTCAGGGAGCTCTGACAATATCCTCAGGATGCTGTTTTACCCTCTTTACCTCTCAGCTCTGCTCTGTGTGTATAAGCACTCTGTTTTCGGCAGACCCTTCCCTAGGGTGCCAAGCACAGGAAGTGTCATTTTATGGTTAAGAACACAGTCCCTGGAACCAGAAGCAGCCTTGATTCAAATCCCTTGTCTGTCAGCTACTAATTGTGCAACCTAGACATGTTTCTTGACACCCCCATACCTGTTTCCTTGTCTTTCAGTTTGGACATGATGTGATGGTGGTGATGGTCATAGTTATAGCTAAAATTTATTGAGCACTTGCTGTACATATACATAGTCAGTAATCTTTATTTTTATTCTTTTTTAAGATTTTATTTATTTATTTTTAGAGAGAGGGGAAGGGAAGGAGAAAGAGAGGGAGAGAAACATCAGTGTGTGGCTGCCTCTCGCGTGTCCCCTAATGGGAACCTGGCCCACAACCCAAGCATGTGCCCTGACTGGGAATTGAACTGGACACCCTTTGGTTCTCAGGCCCCCACTCAATCCACTGAGCTACACCAGCCAGGGCCAAAGTCACTAATCTTTAAAACAACTATGAGGTAGGTAGTATTGTTAGCTCCATTTTATAGATGAGTTGATGGAGGTACAAAAAGCTCAACTAACTTGTCTGTTATACAACTAGTAAATGATGGAGCCAGAATTTGAACACAGGTAGTCTGATTCCAAGGTCAATGCCATCTCATATAATAGAAATTACAACTCGTGGGCTTAATGTGGGCATTAAATGAGATAATATGTTTATCTCTCTCTTAACTCTCTCTACGAGTTAAGGCAGTTTTTGGCACATAAGGTTTTTTAAATTTCATCTTAAAAAGGGAAAATAGTCTGCCAATCATTTTGGCCTCTATTCTATACTATCAGTAACCTCAACAGAGAGATCCATAGAATTCTCAGAACTGGGTCATTTTGACTCTTTTGGGTTACATACCCAAATGGGTTGGGTCACATATGCATTACAGCCAAGAGATTGCGATGTTCTGATTAGACAGGCTGTTTCATGCCCACCCTGGGGCTGGAGGTAGAGTTGGCTGTATTCCTTGTGCTATATCAACTGAAAGGTGAAGGAGGGTTGTTTCATTAGAGCAAATAAGCAGAGTTGTTAGAAGTAGATAGAGAAATAGGAGAAGCCCCTACACCGAGTGTCCACACTGGCCATGGAGGCTGTCTGGGTTTCTTAGGGGGAAGAGCCCTGCAGCTGATGAGTGCAATGAGAAAGTTGGTTGGGGGCCCTCCTTCCAAGTCCCACTGAATTCTTCAGTGTTGATCGGTTTGGGAAGAAGCACCATCGTTAATGTCAACTTGCTGTGTCAGGCAGGGCAGCCCTCAGATCAAGTCAGGAAGTCAAGTGACAGTCATCTGGATCTGCAGGAAGGTAAATAGGACATAATTACCCAGATGGCATGTGGGCAGGCCTGAGGGCCACCTTGTGAGAAGTGCTGGGCAAGCATTTGAAACCACTAATGATGCCCCTTAAGGCCCTGGTGCTGCTCAGAGATGGCGCCACCAGCCCTGAAGTGCCCATTCCCATGGTCCTGGGTGAGTCAGGCCGAGCTGAAGCAGGGCCCTGCCTGAATCACTAGTCCCACTTCCTCTACTTCCTGGTGGTCCCCACCCACACAACCACCACACCCAGGTTAGCACTGACCAGTGGGACCAAAATTAGTGCCTGAGGCCAAATGGGAATGTTGGTCCAAGGTCCTGTGGGTAGTGGATGAATTACAAAGGGACCCAGAGGTACAGCTATCAGTTCACCAGTTTCCACTTAAGTTCCTACCACCTTCTACTTATGGGACCATCTATTGCTAGAGTAGGCATAAAGGGACATTTTCTTCAGAGGCCAAGTCTAAGCAGCCTGCCCCTATTGGCCTTCTCAGGGTCAGGTTGAAATGTGACTGTGCGGTGGGTACCATCACCATAAAAATAACTGGATGGTAGAAGCTCAGCTGCTTTCCCACAACTGCTTTATTTATTTGTGTTATGGGTATAGTCATTCTTCATGTCATTGCTCATGCTGGCTAGTCCAAACACTTCTACCCTACCTTGTTTTTTTTCCTTGACCTGATGTCCTTGCTTAATGCATTAGAGAATGAGCTAGTCAACTTCATTACTAATACTCTCTGTCTCTCTCTGTTCTTCATCGTCTTCTGCAAACTCTGGGTATTTTATCCACAATATTTCCTTCTATCTCTCCCATCATATTATTGATCTATCTTTTCTGACTCCTTCCTCTAAGCCTATATTAAAATGGCCCATACTACCAATAGCCACCTTTCCTCAGCTCTCCACTCTGCATGTAGCTATACCCTGTCTCTTCACCAGATGTCTTTCCTGAAAGAGACTTTTCCTTGTGATCCCCATTTCTCACCAACTGTTATAATCTGTTCTCTGCTCCTACCACATCAGTGAAACTACTTTCTAGGCTGTAAATGGTTTAAATGATTCATCCCTGTCACTGAGAAAGAAAATTAGGTTCATGTTTCAGTATGTGATTATTCACTTATAAATTTTATAGATATGCTAATGTACAAATATATGTGCTATAAAATATAAACCAAAATAAATAGTTTAAAAGATGATATAAATATAGAAGTTCAAATATTTTCCCTAAGTGGGTCGTGTCCTGCATGCTTTGGTCTAATTGCTGATTCCAATATACGGTTGATCCTTGAATAGTGTGGGGTTAGGGGCACCGACCCCCATGCATTTGAAAAGCTACGTATAACTTTTGACTTTCCCAAAACTCAATAACTGACTGAAAGTCTTACCAAGATCATAAATAGTCGGTTAACACTACTTTGTTTTTTGTTATTTATATCATATACTGTATCCTTGCAATAAAGCAATCTAGAAAAAAAGAAAATGTTATTAAGAGAATCATGAGGAAGAGAAAATACATTTATAGTATTTATTGAAAAACAATCCACATATAAGTGGATCCATGCTTTTCAAGGGTCAACTGTATTTTATTTTGTCAGCTTTATGGAGGTATAATTTAGTCCAATAAAATTAATTTTAAGTGTATAATTTAATGAGTTTAGACAAGTGTATAAAGTCTTATGCCCTGACCGGTGTGGCTCAGTTGGTTAGGTGTCATCCCGCAAAGTGAGAGGTCCCCAGTTTCATTCCCCCAGTTGGGGCACATGCCTAGGTTATGGCTTCAGTCCCTGCTTGGGGCATGTTCAAGAGGCAACCGATCGACCTTTCTCTCCCTCTCTTTCTCCCTCCCTTCCCCTCTCTCTAAAAATAAATAAATAAATAATATATTTTTTAAGTCCTATAACCACTTCCTCAATCATAGTATAAAATGTTTATTAGCTCAGAAAGATCCCTCATTCCTCTGCAGTTAATCCCTTTCTCCTACCCTGGCCCCTTGCAACCACTGACCTGCTTTTTATCACTATAATTTTGCCTTTTCTAGAATTTAATATAAGTTAAATCACACAGAATGCAGTTTTTATGTGTCTGGTATCTTTCTCTTACCATGGTGCGTTTGAGATTCATCCATGCTACCACATGTATTGGCAGTTTATTTATCTGGCTAAGTAGTTATCCACTGTATGGATATCCCACGATGTATTTATTCATTTACCTGTTGATGGACATTTAGGTGGTCTCTAGTGTTTTGCTATTATGACTAAAGCTGCTATGAGAATTGACATATAAATCTTTGTGTAGATACATGTTATGATTTCTCTTGGGTAAATATGTGGGATTGCTGGGTAAAATGCTAAGTGTATGTTCAATTGTATAAGAAACTACCAAATTGTTTTGTAAAGTGGCTATACCATTTTGCATTCCCATCAACAAGGTGTGAGACTTTCAGTTGCTCCCACATCTTTGACAACACTTGATGTTGTCAGTCTTGAATTTTAGCCATTCAATGGCTATGTAGTGGTATACATTGTGCTTATTTGCCATCAGTATATGCTCTTTGATGAAATGTCTGTTTTACCCATTTTATTTTTATCAGATTCTTCTTGCTGAGTTGTAAGAGTTCTTTATACATTCTGTATACATGTCTTTTATCAGATATATATTTTGCAAATATTTTTCCTAGTATGTAGCTTGCTTTTTGTTTTAACAGTCTCTTTTGAAGAGCAAAAGTGTTTAATTTTGATAAAATATAATGTATAAATTTTTTTCTTATGGTTTATGTGCTATTTAAAAATTCTTTGCCTAACCCAAGTTCACTTACATTTTCTCCTGTGTTTTTCTTTAGAAATTTAATAATTTTGGCTTTTACATTAAAGTCTTTGATTAATCTAGAGTTAAAAATTTTTGTGGTGTGAAACAAGGTCTCTTGTTTAGCTTTTTGTTTTTGTATGTGCGTGTCTGATGGTTTCAGCACCATTTGGTGAAGCAGCAGTCCTTTCCCCCATTGAATTACCTTGGCAATTTAGTTGAAAATCAACTGACCATAAATACACATATTTATTTCTGGATTCTATTCTGTTTTGCTCATTTGTGCAGCTATCTTTATGTGCACACCACACTGTCATGATTACTGTAGCTTAACAATAAGGCTGGAGCCCTGGCGGGTGTTGCTCAGTGGATTGAGCACCAGCCTGTGAACCAAGGTGTTGAGTCCCAACAGGGGTTGGGACTCATGCCTGGGTTTGCAGCCAGGTGGTGCGAGAGGCAACTGATTGATGATTCTCTTGCACATCGATGTTTCTCTCCCTGTCTTTCTCCCTCCTTTTCCCTTTCTCTAAAAAAAAAAAATAATAATAATAAAATATTTTTAAAAATAAGGCTTGAAATAAATTTGTGTAATCCTTCAATTTTTTATTTATCAGAACTGTTTAGGCTTCTCTACTTTCCAAATGTGTTTAAATTGGCCATCTTGCCATTTGTTTTTTATTTGTCCCATCTGTGTTTTGTTGTTGTTTTGCCATCCTTTGCATTTTTTTGGATTAAGTGTTTTTTATGATTTGGTTTTTCAGAGGTTTATTGAGGTATAATTTACATACCGTAAAATTACCCACTTTAAGGTATACAACTCAATGCTTTTTAGTGAATTTACAGAATTGTGCAACCATGTCCACAAGCTAGTTTTAGAATATTTCCAACACCCCTCCAAAAGATCTTTTATGCTCATTTGCAGTCCATATGACTCCATTTTATCTCCTTTATTGGGCTATTAGCTATACCTCTTTTTATTGTTTTTTTAGACATGCCTATAAGGTTTACGGTATTCATCTTTAACTTAGCACAGTCTGTCTGCAAGTAATACCACACCACTTCACGTGTAGCATGAGAACCTCACAACAGCATTCTTCTACCCTCTCTGCATCCCCTTCCTCTCCTTGTGCTGTCGCTGTCATTTTGTGTCATTATGTGCTATGAACCTTCAAACCGTTGGTGCTCTTTTTCCTTTAAAACAGTCATTTCTTTTTTAAGGAGAATTTTTAAAGTAAGAAAAAACATATTTTCTATTTCTGCACATATTTTTCATGTCTGATGCTCTTCGTTCCTTTGTGGAGACCCAGATTTCCACTTACTGTTATTCACTTTCTTCCTGATAGGCTTCCTTTACCTTTTCTCACAGTGGTGGTCTGCTAGCAATGGTTCTGTGTTCAAAGATGCCTTATTTCACCTTTGCATTTGAAGAGTATATTTGCTGGGTATACAGTTCTAGGTTCACAGTTCTCTTTCCTTTCATCACTTTAATGGTGTTACCATCTTCTGGATTTACTGTTTCTGACATGGTCTGATATCAATATTTATTCTTCATCTTTTTCCTCCAATACATTAAAACTTTTCTCTTTATCACTGATTATAAGCAATGTGAATAGGAATTGCCTTAATGTAGTCTTCTTTATGTTTCTTCTGTTTAAGATTTGTTGAGCTTATTGCTTCGTGGGTTTATAGGTTTCATCAAATTTGGAAAAATTTCATCCATCACTTCTTCAAATGTATTTTTATGCCCCTCACTTCTGTTTTTTCTTTCTTGGACTACAATTACAAGTATATTAGCCTGTTCCAGTTTTTTTTCTGTCAGTATTTCATTTTGGATGGTTTCTATTGCTGTGACTTTAAGTTCATTCATGCCTTTTTTTCCTGCAACGGCTAATCTGTTCTTAATTCCATTGATTGTTTGTTTGTTTTGCATCTCAGATGTTGTATTTTTGGTCTCTAGAAGTGAGACTTATAACTTTTTCTATTTTTCTTGTTTCCTTTTCACATGCTCATGCTTTCTGTTAACTTTCTTGAACTCATATAGTTATAACGCGGTTTTATTGTTTTTGTATGCTGTTTCTATCATCGGTGACATTTCTGGGCCTGTTCCTTTTGATTTTTTCCCCTTCTTCATTATGGAATATATTTTCACTCTTCTGCATGACTAGTAATTTTTGATTGGATTCCAGATATTGTGAATTTTATATTGCTGGGCACTGGAATTTTTGCATCCCTGTAAATCATGCTGGGCTTTGTTGTTCTGGGATGCAATTAAGGGCCTTGGAATTAGTTTGATACTTTTGAGGCTTGCTTTTCGGTTTTGTTAGGGTGAGTCCAGAACAAGCGTTAGTTTAAGCCAGGGGTTGGCTAACCATGGCCTGCAGGCCAGCCTCCTGCTTTGGGTAATAAAGTTTTATTGGAACACAGCTGCACTTATTGGCTTGCATAGTGTCTGTGGCTGCTTTTGGCCCCATTAGCAGAATTGAGTTGTTGAGACAGAGGCCATATGGCCCACACCTCTGATATATTCAGTATCTGGTCCTTTAAGAAAAAGTTTGCCACCATCTAGTTTAAGCTAATTTGGGTTCAGTATTGAAGTAACAGTCCCCTGGGAACCTACCTGATGCTCCATGTGTTAGGAGGTCTTTCCATCCTCATTGGTTGGAACATGAACTATTTTTGGCCCTTCATTGTCCCTCTTGCCCTGTGGTCTGCAAACTCTTCCCTGCAGTGAGCTGGGGTGCTCTCAGGGTTCACCTCATTTGCTTCCTTTCCCTTAGGGGGTCATCATCTTGTGCTTTCTGCTGTCCACTGTCTAAAATCTGCTGTCTCCTAAATTTTAAGTGTTTTTCTAGTTGTTTAAAGTAAGGGAGTAAGTCATTTTCTGCTGTCCCATTATAACCCGAAGCCAACATTCCTCAACTTTTTCTTTTTACCTTTTTTTTTCCTGGTTGCAAAAATAATGTGTTTCCATCCTACTGGTTTCTCTGCAACCTTGGATCTGCTCTGCCACTCCTGACGTTTTATCATTATCCTACTTTCACAATAACATCTCCCTGTCTGTGATCGGTTTCTTCTGTCCTTTGTTGGCTCTGCCTCTTTGCCTGTCTTAGGTATGAGGGTAGCAGAGAGTGCTAACCCTGCTCTGTCCCCTGCCCTCATCCTCCTGTAGCTTCAACCGCCCTCCAGACAAGGATGCAATAAATACTTAGGGTATCAATACTTTATAAATTATTGAATTACAGCATGGAGTTGTTCAGTCCTGGACTGAAATCTCAGTTCTACCATTTGTTGTAATGTGAGCAAGCACAAGTTTTCTAGAGTTAAGAACAATTTCTAATGTCTTTTTGTGGTCTTTATGTATACCTGGTGACATACTAAGTACTTTATACATACCTCCTCTAACCTTCCACAACAATTCTGTGAGGGAGATACTTTTATCACACCCATTTTATAAATGGGGAAACTGAGGATCCAAGACATTAAGTCACTTTTCCTAAGTGGACAAGCCAGAATTTGGACCCAGTTCTGTCTGACCAGACTAGATTGATCAACTGCCCTGGTTTCCCAGAGACTGTGCTGGTGTTAGCACTGAGGGTCCTGCTTACTAGGAAGCCCCCAGACCTGGGCGAGGCCATGTGGTTGTCCCCTGGAGGAAATTGCTCTGCTCTCCCTGGATCTTTTCTCTATACCTACTTAACGTTGTTTTGGGTAGTTTACACTCCGTAAATGCATGTTAACCATTTTATATGGTGCCTAACACATAGTAAGTGCTTAAAAGTAGGAGCTCCTGTAGCTGGTCCCATTTTTAGCTCTTCTGGGTATAGTGTAGCAGACATCATTTTTTATTCTGTCTCTCCAATATCAGAACATTTATTCCTCTGTGTAGGGAACCTCCTGCCTTATGAGGCAGGACCCATGCCTGCTCCCCACTCTCTACTCCAGAGACAGCCAGTGGCAGAGGCTCACTGCCATCCCCTGCCCTGACCCCTAACCTGGCCTCTGGAGAGCACAGCCATGTGGCCCCGCTGATCAGAAGCAGGGCCTGTGCAGAATCTGTTCTTGTAGGGGTGGCAGTGGCAGCCTTACACAGGCTCTTGGGGCAGCAGTGATGCGCTGGAAGCAGAGGCCTGAGCCAGAGCTGTGAGCTACACAGAGTGCGTTTCCAGTGGTATCAGCAGTGGGTTCCTCATAGGACCGGGTCCGGAATGAATTTCTGCTTGCTCCTGGGCACAGAGGCACCAGCGTTGGTTCTCTGTCTGTTCTGGAAATTCTGTGACTTGCCAGATACCCTTAATAATTTGCTTATCTGCTTGAAGTTGCCAGAGTTGCCTTCTCTGCAACTAAGAGCACTGATTGATACATAAACCATCTGGATTTTGTGGGCACTTCAAACTTAGTGGGTCCCAAATAGAACTCATTACCTTCCCTCAGAGACCTACATCATTTTACTCCGAGTCTCAAGCATAGTGCTTACTGGATTTATGAAATTAGAAACTGTAGTCACCTCCAGCTCTTTCCTACACCCGCAGCCCTCTGGCGCTTAGCAAGGAAGGGCCCACCTCTTCTGGCTTTTCCCATCTTCGCTGCCACTCTCTTCATCTGGGTGCTGTCTGCTCTTGCCTCCATCGTGGCACAGCCTCAGGTCTGGCTCTCTATCTGGCACTCTCAGGGCGGTGAGCAGAGAACTTCCAGCAGGGCTCATACAGGCTGAAGATGAGGACACGCGTGAGGGAAAGGGGAAGTGGAAGAGGGTAGCTTCAAACCTGAGAAGTTCACACCTGGGATAAGAGGAAAAAAATAACTTTCTTTAAGGCTTTGAAAGCAGAAAACACACTTACTCTCATTAGTCCCAGATTCTATAGTTGCAGCTTCACCTACTTGCTAAAATTTGTTTGGAACCACCACATAATACTGCTGCTGCTTTTGTGGTCATTCATGGACATGTTCAGAGAGGCCCAAAAAATGAATCACTGGCTTGCCTGTTCCCAGCTCTGGTGAAGCAAGGCGGTGCTCTGCCTGCTTGGTTCAGCTCTCGTACTGTAAACAAGTGTCATTTTCAGTCTGTTTTGTGCCACATTTTCTACATTTTTTGGTGCTTTTTCTCTTGGGGTGATTTTACTGTTTGAAGTGGCACCCAAGCATCATGTGGAAGCACTGTCTGCTGTTTGTAAGCACCAGAAACTGTGATGTGCTTTCTGGAGAAAATACCTGTTTCACATAAACTTCCTTCAGGGGTGAGTTACAGTGCTGTTGACCGTGAGTTCAGTATTACTCAACAGTGTATATTAAATAAGATGTCTTTAAACAGAAACACACATGGAACAGGGTTATGTGTTGACCAGTTAATGAAAATGTTGTGACCAGAGGCTCCCTGGAAACCAAGCCCATATTGCCCCTAGAAGCGGTGGTTCAGTATTGGCCAATTCCATGTTCTCAGTGATGTTATAGACCAGGACGACTGGGAATAGTGAGAACCGACTGTGCCTTGGTGCTCACGTTCAGCCCCATGATCTTTAATGGTGCTCGATGTGGGAAAGTGGAAGTCAGGATTCAAAAAGAGAAACAAAACCAGCAGATGTCTACTTTAATAGATGTCATCACAAGGAATTGACTCCTGTAAGTGTGGAGGGTTGGCTAAGTGAGCCCCAAATCCGTAGGGCAACCTCTTGAGAAGGGGTGACCGACCGACCACATGCCAGCTGGAACCTCAGGGACGTGTGCCTGAGCCTGTTTTCCTCGGGTCGTCCGCAAGTGAAAATCCAGGGAGGGGAAGGCAGTTGTGGCCTTTTCTTTTGATAGGGAAAGCTCATTCCTTTTTAAGGACTCACCTGATTAGGGAGGGCCCACCGAGGGCGATTTTCCTGCTTTGATGTCAACTTGTCAGTGCCTTTCATCTCATCTGTGAAGTCCCTGCACAGCAGCACCTGCATTCGTGTCTGACTGACTAACTGGGAGAAGGTGCGTGTGCTACAATACGGCCTCTTCCCTCCTCTGCCCTCGTCATCTAGTCCGGCCAAGTCGGCACACCTAAAGGGCACCACAACAATGCCGCAAACGCAGGAATTGCAGCTCATTTCTTTCTAGGAGCTGGAATGATGCATTCTCTGGGAGTGCAATCACAAGATTTCACTGGGCTATCTTCAGGTCACTCCGAGTTTCATCCAAGTGCCACCTCTTCCAGAATGGAAGACTCCATTCTGAGTATCTTCCGCAGAGAAGGTATTTTGACCATCCGCATGTTACAGGTGGGGGCACTGGAGCACAGAGAAGTTAACTGGCTTGGTTAAGTGATGGAGCCAGAGCCTGTGCTTTTAACCTTCATGCTGAGCCAGGTTTCAATATGCAATGCCACTGTCATTCCTCCTCTGGACGCCTACATCTTTTGGGAGAGCAGAGTTTGTAAGGATCACTTGGGATCCTATGGGCCTTGGTTGTCTGGTAGCAAAGGGGGCATACTCTTTTGTTGGGGACATTAGTGTCCCTTGTAAGAGCTAAAATTTTAGACTCTACTTCTAGAGCTCTGGTCCCTCTGGCCCTTTTCTTGGGCAAGTACCACCTAGAGTCCCTTAAGCTATCTGAATCTCTGAACCATACAGATTCCCCATGGGCCCTGCACCCAGGCCTTATTCCACAGAAACTCTTCAAGATTTGCTTCCTGATGCTTCAGTGGAATCTCCTGGCCAGGGTTAGGCCTTCCCACAGAACTTTCCCTTTGGGCTCTGTGCCCCCTCTCCCATTCATCCCCTTGTGCATTCATGCATACAAGCAACCAGTGTGTGAGCACATACTATATGCCTGGCCCCTTGCTGTGCACTGGGGGTACGAGCTTTGGAGCCTTCAAAATCACTACGTTTTCAGATCCCAGAGAAAAGGCCTGGGTCACCTGTCCAGCAGGACAGCCAGACCCACTGGGCCTTGCACACTGCCTTTCCTCCTCATTCACCAGATATTTGCAAGTTTGTGTGTTTCTCTTTTTACAGATGAACACACTAAAACAATATTATGTTATTAAAAGTCTCTCTTCATCATCCTCCTTGCCCCTTTTCTCTCCTCCCTACCCCAAAGGTGATCCTTAGCCATTTAGTGCATATCTTTCCAGATCTTTTTTCCATGCATTTATAAACAAATATAAATATATTGTCTTTGAAAACTATCTATAATTGTACACACAATTATTCCACAAATCCTTATTGGTGGATACATGGATAGATGTATCCATTTTCACATGTTTCTCCCAGTTTCCTTGCTGCCCTTGTTGATGTCTGTCCCTTCCCGGGCAGGGTGGGTTCCTAGTTTCCCTGTGAACCACCCTGACTGGATGTCTATCTGAGAGATTGCTGTCAGTGTTCGTTAGCCAGGGCTGCCGTACCAAAATACCACAGGCTGGGTGGCTTACACAACGAAAATTTCTCTCTCCGGTCTGAAGGCTGCGGAGTCCAAGATCGAGATGCCAGCGTGGCTGGTTCTGGTGGGGCCTCTCTTCCTGGCTTGCAGATGGCCACCTTCACGTTGTGTCCTCCCATGGAGAAGACAAGGGGAGGGGGGATCTCTCTTCCTCTTCTTGTTGGATTAGGATTCTGTTTTTTTAGTTTCTGATTTGTTGTTCCATTTATTTATGCATTCATTGGTTGATTCTTTTATTTTTAAAAATTTTTTTTTAAATTTATTTATTTTTAGAGATAGGGGAAAGGAGGGAGAAGGAGAGGGAGAGAAACATCGATCGGTTGCCTCTCATATGCCCACAACCCGGGACCCAGCCCACAACCCAGGCATGTGCCCCGACCAGGAGCTTCTTGGTTCACAAGCTGGCACTCAATCCACTGAGTCACACCAGCCAGGGCATTGGTTGATTCTTGTGTGTGCCCTTACTGCGAATTGAACCAGCAGCCTTGGTATATGGAGGTTATGCTCCGACCCACTCTGCTACACTGCTCCCCAGCCAGGGCCCTAGGACTCTATTCTTACTGTCTCATTTAACCTTCATTCCTCCTAAAAACACTATGTCCAGTAAGTCACATCGTGGGGTTAGGGTGTCAACACATGGATTTTGTGGGACCACAATTCAGTCCCTAGCACTGTCCATGGTGTCTGAACATACATCAGGGCCCCCAGTCCAGGGCTCTACCCCCAGTGGGCACGCTCTAGGACATTTGTTGACACATGCATTTCTTAGAGTAGAACAACTTGCCCTGGGAAAAGGGGGAAGCCGAGGGCCTCCCAGTGGCCTCCATCCCTAGCATTCCATTTGAATTAGTGGAAATTTCAACCACCACTTTGTGAATGGTTCCAGATGTGCAGGCTTGGGGAGACAGCAAGATAGCTGGAAAGCTAAGTTTAAAATTAAAAGTTAAATTAACCTTGAGGTGGGGGACAGCTACCATCACCTAAGGGTCGAAAAAGGGGAACAGTACCATCATGGAGTGACTTGGGCCTGCTACGAATGAGGGGCTAGCCCTATGCCTTGACGAGACAAGCGGCATGCTCAAGTCAAGTAATTAGTCTTGTGCCTTGGCTCAGATCTTGGTCGGTTTTTAGGGCTCAGAGGGACAAAGACAGAAGCAAGAGTTACTGAGAAAACAGAATAGTTCACTGGGAGGTTGAGGGCCAATTAGTCTTCAGAAGACAGTTTCAAAGGAGAAACTGTCAAGTGCCCACAGGGGCTCTGTCTTGGAGGCTGTGAGTCACGGGGGATGGCTCTGAGACATGTTTCTGCGCTGGTTCAGATGCTGGGATGAAAGTGTGTGATGCAGGGTCATAGGGGGGAAAGAGTAGATGACGTTTGTGGAAGAAATATTAGGGGGGAAATGAGCTCCTGGCTTGATGTGGCAAGAATGCTTATAAGGCAAGCCAGACATGAAGACTGTGTATTATTCAAAAATGAAATGTTTGCTTGATGTGGCAGAACCATGTGGCAAATGGAACTGCAGAGTCAGATGGACAAACAAAGGGTTGATTGCGGACCAGGACTGGGAGGCTTGTAACCTGCCGTCATGGAATGTCGACTTACGTCAGCTGTGACTGTGGACTTGGGGACAGTTATTTAGCATGAAGGGTTCATTTCGGGGAGCTACAGTGGAGACAGTCACCGTGCATCATCAGGCAGTGGGGAGAGAAGGTACCCAAATGCCTAAAACCCTAGACCTCATGATCAGACAAGCTCCAGCACTTTCTGTAGACAAGGTATAATGTCCCCGATTCTCAATCTCCTCGTCTATAAAGGTGGATAAAAACAGTACTGACTCATTAGGGTTGTTGAAAGGACTGAACAAGGAAATGCCTGGAAAGGTCTTTGTTTGTGGTAAATCCTTAATAAATGTTGGCTATAATTATCACGGTTAAATAAGACCCTTTGTGTCCTTACAATAAGGAAGGACATTTTTACTTCAGTTTCTCGAGTTAGAAAGAAGGGACACGTGGAGAAGGAAACAAGTACAACACAAGTGCAGTCAGATGGATTTCGGCCAAAGGCAGGCGACGGGAGCGGAGGAAGAGCGCACGGCTGCGGTGGAAGTGTTTGTCAAGTTAGAGGAGGGGACTGAGTGACACAGGCATGGGAGGGCTCAAAGGGAGACGAAGAAAGAAAGAGGGGTGAATTCGATATTCCTCTTACGTAAAGCGTCCGCTATGCGTAGTGTGCCCCAGGCAATAGGGGATCACGTGGAAATGGACGGGCTGGCCCCTGTTCACGTGGACTTCCCAGTAGTGTTGCGATGATGGGCAAAGTGAGTGCAGCAATGAGGGAAGAGTTAAACACAGCAAGTGCACAGGCTCACAAATCCAGCACAGGCCTGAATCTAGCTGACTGAAGGCCCAAGACCTCAGGGACTCTGCACGAATCTCCAGCAGAATTTGAGTGCCCACTTCTTACACTGCACTGTTCCAGGTGCTCTGTGAACTATGCAGCCTTATCTTCGGTGTCAGTCCCACTTGGGAAGCAAGTCAGCGGGGGACCATTCAGGAGGCTTTGATCAAATCCCAGGTGAAAAGAGATGAGCCCAAATTTGGGGGCAAGCAGTGGTATTGAAAAAGAGAGGACAGATGTAGATGCGAGAGATGGCATTGGTAAATATCAGCAGGACTCGGCAAAAATGTGGCAGAAAGGGGAAGAACCTCAGGGTTGTAGGCTGGGGGACACTGGAGGAACTTGGACCTGTGATTTTCACATTTCAGGGTGTTTTAAGAGTCACCTGTAGAACTTAACATTACAGACTCCTAGGATCTACCTTAGACCTATTGAGTCTGAATTACTGGAATGAACTCGGAATCTGCCTTTTTATCAGGAAAATTCTGATCTAGGTGGTCTGCAAACCAGACCTTGAGAAATTCTGGGTTCAAAAAAATAAAACATCTTAGCCCAACTCTCCAGAAAGCAGTGTCTGAGGCAAGGGCGAAGGTGCTAGGACTGTCCGGGAGCTGAAATCCCAGGCTGGGGAGGGAAAGTGGAGAAGACGGAACGGGATACACTGATGTTTTATGTTGGCTGCCGTGTCAAAATAGCCTGAAGAATCAAGTGGGTCACTCAGGGTGCGGAGCTGCTGTAGACGTTTGCAAGGAGGAATTGTCGGAGAAAAGAAAATAGGGGAATTGGGCTCATTCTTACCCTGTCCTGACTCCTGTTTCCCATATTGGTAAAATTCACCCCACCGGAACTTTCTGCCCTTCAGGATTCTGTCAGCTGTCCCCTTAGTGGCCTCTCAGGAAGCCACTCTCTACACCCTTGGCAGCAGAGGGACAACCAGGGCTGGTGGGGCACTAGCCTGGAGAGAAGGAAAGAAGGAAGCCGCCGAGGGCATGTGAGAAGGTGCACACACCTGTTCCCTGACGTGCTGCAGAAGTCAGCCTGGGAAAGGTGATTTCCACTTCCTATAGTGATTGACAGGGTTTTTTTTTAATTAATTTTTTAAAAATTTATTGATTTTAGAGAGAGAGAAAAGTGGGGGAGAGAGAGGGAGACATAGATTTGTTGTTCCACTTATTTATTTATTCACTGGGTGATTCTTACACATGCCCTGACCAGGGATCAAACCTGCAACCTTGGCTTACTGGGACGACGCTCTAACCAACTGAGCTACCTGGCTTGAGTGTGATTGACAGTTTTGAAGCTGGACATTAAGAAGAAAGATTTCTAGGGAAATTATCTAAGTAGAGTTGTTAACAATGGTAATAAGAACGGAAGTCTAGAATTTGTATCCATAGTAAATGTCTTTAAATTCTTCCTTATTAGTATATCTTGCCCCAGAAAATCTTCCTGTAAAAGAAGACACTGATGACACATGTGAGCAGTTGCAGATTTTTGCAAAAGGCAAGCCATGTAAATTCAAGGTATCCCCTGTTTATTTTATATCCTGAATTGACTTTCCACCTTCGCAGTCCAAAGTTCTAATAAAAGGTTTCACTTGAACTACAGAGCCAATGAGTTTGTGAATCTCATCCAAACTCCCACAGCTTTTTCTCTGAAGACAGTAAGTTCCTAAGATTCTCTAAAAGGAATATAAAAAATAATAATTGTAATTCTTAAGGGCTGCCAGTGGCCTACTGGGTTCCAGAGAGTAATAACCTTGCTTAACATTTACATGAAGCTTCCCGTCTGTGTGTTACCAGAATTTGGCAAACATTATACACTGGCAAATGGCACTAATCTGTCATAGAAACAGGGGAATTTAGTCGCAGGAAGTTTAAATAACTGATCATGCCCGATAACAAATAGACAATTAGACTTATCTTCCCTCTATCATCCTGAGCCATTTAAAAATAGTTCAGGTAGCTGAGAGATCTGATCCTAGGGAGAAATATCTCTTGACAATCATAAAGATGTTGATAACTCAGCTGTGAGAAGTTGATTTGTGTGTGTGTGTGTGTGTGTGTTTCCTGGGGCAGAGCATAAAAATTTGCAACTGTTTTTTAATGCAATCAACATACGTATGAGGAAGGGTGAAGGATGGGTGAAGATTCGCAGGTAACTCATGATTTGAGGTAGAAGTTAAAAGAAGAAGAAACGAACAATGTGCAGGTTATTAAGTGCCTGCAGGCAATACAGACTGGAATGAGGAAGTAAAGAAAAGGTTTTGAGCAACTGAAAGGGCAAAATGGGGAAGGGGAAGGGATGAGAGGCTAGTGTCCAACAAAGAAAATGAGAAAGAAGGAGAAAAACAGAGATTGTTGTAGGATATGAAGGTTATCCATTAAGGAATTCAGTGCAAGAAATATTTGCCATATAGAAAAAAGAGAAGTAGACTATTTCATTAGCTGCATGTTTGAGAGAGATTGGTCATTGGTAACTGGATTTGCAATGTTCAATCAAAAAGGTTTCATTAAACCACAACTATATATACAAGGCACTGAGACAGCAATGGGAAGAAGAGTTTGTCTCTTGCTACTGACATCTTTCCTCCCTAGGCCTTCAGGTACATGCCTGTTTAGAAAAAGCCAGCAAAGATGGTTGAACAGGATGCTTTGTCCACAAGGCCTCTTCTAGCTCTTGAATTCTTCGTTTCTGGGCCAAGATTCTTAGGGCTTCACAGAGGCTGTAGCAAGTATGTTCTTTGCAAGTTGGAGCCCTAAAGGGCTGGACTGTTGTTGTTTTAACTTTCTGACTCTCAGTCTAATTTCTACCAGATAGGATTATTTTCATTGAAAATTAACAGCAACCTAACTGAAGCCAGCTTAAACATAAAAGTAATTGATTGGTTCACAGTATTGAAAGTCTTGAGTGGATTCATTCAGGAAAGGCTTGATCCAGAACCTCAAATGCTATCACAGTGTTCCGATTTTCTACTCTCTCTCTCCTGGTTCTGCTTCTCCTGTGTTGTCTTCATTTTCATATCTTCTCTTCCCTGTGGCAGTAAGATGACTGCCACAGCGTCAGGTCCATCACCTGTCAATCTCCAGCTTGAATAGAGGCCTTGTCTACCCAAGCACAGTTCCCACACACATCCTGGAAGTCATGCTGATTGCACTGGTTGGGTCAAATGTTCATCCTTGAACTAGACACCGTGGCCAGAGGGATTAAATGGTGCTGATTGGTCAGGACTGCGCCACACGCTCCTCCCTGCCAGAGCCTTGTGGACTGGGATGTTCGGTACAGCATAACCAGGAAACGGGAATGGATTCTGGTTAGCCAAAAATTAACACTGGGCCTCCCTGGGCTCAGTGAAACCTACAAAGAGACCTGAGCTTCTGATCCAAAAAAACAACAAGAAAAGGCCAGAGGGGCAGATGTGAATTCCAGTCCAGAGATGGCTCTAGGATTGAATGACTGTCCATGGAGGCAGCTCACTGCCCACTCAGCATGCCCTTTGTTCCCTGGCTGACCAGGGATTTTGTGTAACCCTGGTACACAGCTACTCTCAGGAGATTACAGAGGGGAGAACACTCCACTTCCTGTTTAGGATTACACTTTTCACCCTCCCCGCCCACACAGGCCATATGTTCATTCTAAACCTCAGCATTCAGCCAGAAAAGCCCTTTGTGTTTTCTTGGCAAAACTAGGGCCCAGTAATTAACGTCCATATGCAAAGCTGCTACCTCCAGCCCACACCGAGTTCTTTTAATTAGTATGTAATTGGTCAGAGAGGTACTATCAAATAGCTCCCAGGCTGGCCTGCTGGAAATGCAGTGTTTGCAAAGTCCCAGACAAGAGAGGGGTCATAAATGCTGGAAGTCCCATCTGTTGGAATGATTTGTTTAGGGTATAATTTCTGTTGTTACTATTTTTAACTATTCTGCTTATAGCATTTCTTCAAGCCGTGTAACAACTACCAGAGTGTTCACTGGGAGTAGGAGCGTGAGAAGAAGACTCAGCAAATCCATGTTTTGCCCTTCAGAGAAATTCATAAACTGCGGTGGAGATGGGTGGGGAAGAAGTGAGCTGAGCGTTTGGTTTGAGCGGCTGCTCAGGGCCGTTGGGGTGATGTCCTTGCCTGAGAACAACCATGGAGGAAGTCAGCCCCGCAGCAGTTTGAGGTCTTTGACGTGAATAGCACCCCCGTCCTTGAGCACTGCCCTGAAGGCGCTGTGTGAGAGAGTCTGTCTCCACGTGTGGAAGGACGTTGTGTTCACCCCAGTAGGTAAGTCAGCAACTGTGGACAAGCCAAGGGAATAGATGCAGAGAGGCAGAGGTCTCATGGCCCTCTGGAAGTGGTGTGGGCTGGAGTGAAGCTGAAATAGTAATAATAATGATAAATCTTGGAGGAGGTGGAGGAGGAGTAATGAGGACCTCGTGGTCCCGGCAGCCAGCATTTATTGTATGTTCACTCTGCCTGGCGCTGTGCTCAAAGTTTTGCATGAATTTTCCATCTGATCTTCACACCGACCTATGAGATCGCTACTATGGCTCCCTCTGTTTTATAGGTGAGGAATCTAAGACTGATGGCTTGACTGACTTGCTCAAGGCCACTAGCTAGTAAATGACAGAGCTGGGGTTTGAATCCCACAAGCTGATGCCAGAGTCTGAGCTCTTAATGCCCCTTGCTTGCTGTCTCCTCGCAAGCACCATTGAGTGCCTTGGTTTTGCTTGAAGACTGTTTTCATGGAAGAAGGAAGGCAGAAGGCAGACACTGAGCCCCTTCCAGGTTCGTTTTGTTCTTCGAGCCCTTCGGGCAGACCTGTAGTGAGAACATGAGGGTCAGAAATGCAGGTGGCTGTGCACCATGGTGTTCTGGGAGAGTGAGTCTGAGGCCTTTCTCAGCTTCTGTGCCTTCCCAGCTGACCCTGACGTGTGGAAGTAAGAAGTGTGATACCTACCAGGACCACACGCAGAGGGGTGAGATTGTGTGGGGGAAGTTGGAGGGACATGTATGAGGCACTCGGGCCACTAGAAGGCCCATGGAACCTTGGATGGGCCTCTCTTACTCCCTTCATGTGACCAGGACCCTAAGGGTCCAAGCACTGGTCCCTCCAAAGGACCTTCTCTCTCCCTGCCTCCTCAGTCTGCTACTTGACAGGTAGAAGATGGGGCCTGCTCTTGCCCTGTTTGTCTTTCTAGATGGAAGTCCTCATTGAAGAGATGCTTGTGCTGTGAAGTAATTTGGACTGAGGCCTGCATCCACCGAGAGGCCTGTGTTTTGTCGTCTTCTCTTTCTTGTTCTTTTGTCTTTCGTTCAAGGCATTGGGACTGTCACCCTTCTTCTCACTGGCGATGGCTGGTTCCTGCCAGAGGCCCAGTTTGGGGCCTGGGTATGACTATCCCAAGAGGGCCCTTAGTACTCAGCCAGCTCCAGCAGGGCTCTCACAGCCCAGACAGGCTTGCTGGAACTCTGCGCAGAGCCGGAGGCCCACCCCAGCTAATACTGAAGTGTGGCTCTGCCCTGCTTTGTTCTCTGCCCGCCCTTTCCCCCAGAGACCTCTTAGGGACAGTGGCTGATCTGTGGTAGGATTTGGGTTTTTCTGTGTCCCGGCCAGTCCTGTCCTGAGGCCGTATTTCTCTCACTTCCTCAGACTGTGAGCCTGCACCCCGTACTTGCCTGTGGGCGTCAGACAGACTTTGTTAGCCAACTAGGGTGGGTCAATCTGGGTGACTGGGGTCTAGATTGAGGAAGCGGGGAGAGTTTGTGCTGGCATCACGGTGTGCTGACCAGAGTACTGGAGATGACAGCGTTTGGGTCTAGTAGCATTAGAACCCCGGGAAGCAGGGACAGGGAGGGGCAATGGTAGGAGCTGATAAGGAAGGGAAGTCTGGCTGCTACAATAGAGGGAAGTTCTCTTTGAAGAGAAAACCAGTGCTAGTTTAAAAATGCCATATTTAACATAAACTAAAAGGGATTAAGCCTGGAATCTGGAGTAAATGTTATTTGTGTGACACTTAAATCCTAGCTTCTAGAATGCTTTCTATTCTCAGAATAATAGTATTTCAGGTTTTGGTTATAATGCCGTATGAATAGATCTTAGTTTAGAAGAATAATCAGTCTTGTATGAGAGGAATTTATGGTACCTTTCCTTTTTTTTAAAACATTTAAAACAAAGGTTTGTTTTTAAAAAAAATCTCTGTAGCATTCCTGATAAAACGAAGGGCCTTGCCTGATGCTGCCTGCCATTTGGTTTACTGTTCAGGGACAGTTCCAGCATGCAAAGGTTCCAAGTGGTTTTCTTTGTGGCTTGTCTGCACCTGCTGGAGATCTGGTGTCCCATTAAAAACACAAGGTCACTATTAGCCACCAACTGACTCCAAGATTGCAGGTTAAACTCTGAATTGGTTTAAACGGTGTCATGTGTCCAGCAGGACAGAGAGTGAGGGTGGAGGACATATGCTTGGCAAATGGTAGGAAGCCACTGCAGCCAGGGGGAGAAATACGTACTAACAACAGTCACACACCAAGAGAAGTGGGCTCAGGGTAGGCTTGTTGAGAAGCCTTGAATGTGGCATGAGGGAGATGTAAATTTTGAGTCCTGACTCTGTGACCCTGGAAAGTCTGTTTGTCATGTTGAAAATAGGAATGATAATACTTGATATATAAAAAGATAGAATTCAATGAATTTGAATTCACACAATTTTTACTGGCATAAAGGCCAAAGTTTTGCCAAGCTGCTTTACTAGAAAAAGAGCAGCAGCAGCATTGGGATGTGTTGTAACAGAGATTGGTTAAGTCCACCAGACCTGGATTCAAGTGCCGCCTCCAGTACTTAAGTAGCTCCTTGACCTTGGGCAACCTCTGTGAGCTGCAGGGTTGAGAGGAATAAATGATACACCGGCCGATGGGCTCGGGAAGTGCTCGTAGACGTTAGTCGCCTTGCCCCATCACACTAGACCTTTCCCAGTGTTTCTTCTAAACTGGAATTTGTTTCTCTTCCTACAAGGATCCTTAGAAGAGGATGCTTATAAGGATACTTCCTACAAGCGTTCCCCAGACTTCAGTAACTGCAGGCCACCTGCCTAATTTCTGCCACCTCTGTTATTACTTATTTAATATTTTCTTCAAATCCAGTTTTTAATACATCCATTGAAGGAAACTTCATATCACTATTATAACTGAAAATCTGTACAGATCGTAAACGAGACTGTTTGTGGCTCACCTAAAATCTTTGCACTGTCAGACACACACATGCTATACTCGGGGAAACATAGGTCTCATCCTTTGCTATTTAAAGTGTGGTCCCTGCACCGGCAGCGTCAGCATCCCCTGAAAGCTTGTTAGAAATGCAGAGTCTCAGGCCTCACCCCCAACCTCCTGATTCAGAAGCTGCACTTTCAAGAAGATCCCTTGATTGGTATACTTTGTGGACTTATTTATTTATTTATATTGAGGTGAAATTTACATATTTACTTTAAAGCTTTGAGAAATAATGGTCTAGGGGGTCTTTAATGTCCCTTACAGCTCTGACAACTGATGACAAATATTGCTATTTCTCTCTTTTTTCCTAAGATCCAAGTTCCTGTTTCCAACCTATATGTTCTAAACTCAGCCTAGACCCAGTCTCCAGCCTCTCTGAAGGGCTACCATTTCCCCAGAGGGACTTTGAACCGCCTTTAATGCCTTTCCTGCCCTCCCCACTGTAGTTCCTGCCGAGTCTGCCCAGCGCTGTCCACCAATCTCCTTTTCCCTGTGCTTGTAGCTTCCGCTGCACTGCAGGCCCCTGTCTCGCAGCGCTGGCGTTGCCCCTCCCTCCTTGTCTTTCCTCCTGCTCATCCTTGCCAGCTGTGTTCTTGAAGCACAGCTTTGATCATCTCCTACTGCTCAGTCACCTTTAGGGATTCCCTCTTACCTGCCACGTGGCAGCCAGACTCCTTAGTCTGTCCTTTAAGACTCTCCATTATGTCACTAATTTTGAGCACTCACTTACGTATACCTGAGCTATAGACGAGTCAGATGTGTTACTGTTTTCACCAAGCTTTCCCACCTCTACATCCTTGCCTGTGTTTTCCCATTCTGAAATATGTTTTTCTCCAACCTCCCTATTTCACATCTTCCCCTCCCCAGACTCTTCCCAGCTCAAGACCACTGCTCACAGTTCACCTCCCTCCTGAAGCCTCCCCGGCGCCCTAGCCACACAGCTCTCCTTACTGCCCACACCCTGTGAGGGCCTCTGCCTTTGGCGTGGTCATATTAGCACTGGTCAGGACTCTTCAAATCTGTACAGCAGGTACTACTCTCTAAATATCAAGTTCACTTTGTTGAACTCAGTTTCTATCCTGACTTCCCCATTTGCTTGCTCCCCCTCCCATTCCCTACTACACTCCCCTGGTCCCCAGGCAACATTCTAAATTCCAGAGGATGGGGCCAACGCATCTGTGGTATGGTATGTCCAGCCCTCAGATGTCATCTCTCCAGCTGGCATCTAGGGGAATGTTCATCCTTCTGTTCAGCTGTCAGTCTCTGAGACAGGTAGGTGCTATACCTTATCCCTCGTTTCCCCCGCAAGGCTTCTTTGGGTCCTGCAGCTCTATTACTGCCTTGGTGTCTCTGTTGGCCCCATGATATGTTGGGGCCATGGGACTCTCTCTGCACAGCTTCTGGCATTTTAATCAATCACACAGCCCTGCCACCTATCTGAGTCTGGGTGCTCCTCCAGGCATGGGTGAGCCCTGCACTCACTCTCTGAGTTCCGGTTGCTCCTCCAGGCATGGGTGAGCCCTGCACTCACTATCTGAGTTCTGGTTGCTCCTCCAGGCATGGGTGAGCCATACACTCAGAGCTTCCAAACCTATCTAGAATTTTTGCTTCTCCCTTGGAGTTCATCCTGCTTGAAGAGTCAGATAGGAGGACTTTTATCTCATGTGGAGTCAGGAAGCCTTGCTCATCCATTATCACATATTTCCCTCCAAAGTGTTAATTCCACAAGTCTACTCCATTCCCAACAGGGGAATGAAGCTCCAAAGAAAATTTTCTCCCTGCTTTCTCATTCCTTCTCTCAGGCAAGGAACACAGGTTGGCCAGGCAGACTGATTAGGGCAAGGGCCATGGATACAAGGAAACCTGAAAAGAAATTCACCATTAATATTGTAAAATATTATCCTGCTACATGATTTCTAAACTGCCTGGGGACAGGGAACTCTATTTAATTCATCCTAATATCTTCCTATGGGAACTGAAATGGTGCCTTCCATAGAGAAGGCACTAAATACACATTTGTTAGGCTAGAGAATAAATGATACATTACTATTTTCTTTTGGATCCTATATTATTAGTGTCTCATTCATGGTTTTCCATCTCACTAATATTAACAGATACCTCTCTTTTTATATATGATATTAAAATAGCAGGAGAAAAAATCAACCTAGTGGTGGGGTTGACTGAATAAAATCAACTAAATAAATGAGAATAATGATATCTGACGCAGTCATTTATTCATTCAGCCTATTGATTGAGGACTTTCTGTGGGTCATTTACTGTTATGGGGAATATTGGGAAATATCTAGCTGAGACGTTCAAGGCCTCCAGTGGGATTGTGAGGAAACAGGTAATTAACGCATACTCACATAAACGGGACACTTTCAGATACTGACAAGTGTGATGGAGACAATCACGTGCATAAATAAGTGTACAGTTACACAGGAGGGAAGGAGAAATGTGGGAGGGATGCTTGTGCTGAGATCTGAAAAAGGAGTAGGAGTAACCGGGCAAAGGAGACGATGAGGGTGAGGGTGAGGAGGGGCCAGGCATTTCAGGCAGAGGGAATAGCACACACAGTTGCTCTGTGGACAGGAGAAGTATCATACATGTACTTGGTATGTAGAGAATGAGGAGTGTATGGAGATGAGGAAGGAGGTGAGCAAGTTCTCCCTTTCATCTTCCCATCCATTGGGCAAAAGTTTGTCGAACACTCCGTACGTGCCAGGCTGCCAGGCATGGTGGTGAGCAAGATGCACGTGGTCCCTGCCCTCGTGGAGCTCCCAGCCAGTCAGTGGAGGGGATGCCCTTGGTGCTTTAGGGCAAGCTAATGGATTGTTCTATGTCTACCTATTATTTATTTAGGAACTCTTATCTTGCTAAACATAATTTCTTCCTTTAAAAAAAAATGACAGCATGTTCCTGGTGCATGCTATTTTATGCAATAATACATTCCTAATTAGAACATCCCTTTCTGCTTGAATAAGACATGAAGTTGAGGCTGAAAGGGCCAACACAGGTA
Organism: Desmodus rotundus; assembly: GCF_022682495.2. Lineage (NCBI taxonomy): Eukaryota > Metazoa > Chordata > Mammalia > Chiroptera > Phyllostomidae > Desmodus > Desmodus rotundus. Next base: position 53,025,530 of record NC_071396.1, read on the forward strand.
TAACGTGTTGATTGCGATTAGTCTGTTGATCCACTTTACTTACAGCATTTGACTTGGTCTTATGAAAACTGCCATTTGCATTAGCAGTTTGCAAGTGCTAGAGAGTGAGGCTGTTTGGAGGGGTAGGGAAGATGTGAGCTGTGTATTAGTTAGTGGAACACTAGTTGCTGTTAACAGGTAAACCCCAACAGTTCAGTGGCTTATAGAGACAAGTTTCTCAGAGGATGTCTCTGGTCAGCAAGTGCTTTGGGCTTCCAGGTTCTTTCCATCTTGTGGCTCCAACCTCTTTAGCATGTAGCTTCCAAATTTATACAGAAGGTGAAATAATAGAGCAAACTACACATGGGAGGGTTTCAATGGGCCAGGTCTGAAGTGGCACCTGTCTCTTGTGCCCATAGTCCAGTGGCCAGAGCTCAGTCACATGGCCGCGTCTTACTGCAAGGGAGGTTGGGAAATGTAGTCTAGGTATGGGCCCAGGAAGAAGTGGAAACTATTTTAATGAATAATGAACCAGTTTCTACCACCATCTGCAATTTAATTGATTCTGGCACCTTTTTATACTTGGGTTCACATTCTTTGTGGCCTATGCCTATTCCTTTAAAAAAAAAAAAAAAGGCTGAAGTTTGAAAAAATTTGAATTTTTGTATGTTGGTATATGGTTTAAAATATGACATCCATAAATGGTTCATTATTTTTACTTTCTTTTTCTTTTTTTATGTTAAGAGGACTTTCCTTTAATTTTGATTTCTACTTTATAGGTTTGAAGATATCCAGCTTACCTTTCATATATTTGTCCATCTAAAAAATGTCGATGGACAATTAATAATTTATAAGCCACTTAATCTCCATTTGGAGGGAGAATTAGAAAGGTGTGGTCAGCTTTGGAGAATATAGATCATTTGGGTTCAGGGCCACCTTATCCTGAAAGGAAAGGATGGAATTCAGGCTCTTTGTGACCCAAACCCTCAATGTGGGTCTCCCTCCGTAATAACAAACGGGGAAGGGGAGCAAACATGGGCCTGGTTTGGAAAGCTGTTAATTTCCTCCCTGATTACACAGTACTGTGAAATGTGAAAGACATTAGGGACTCTGAGCATGGTTCCCCAAATGCCCCATTGCCCACAGGGAGCCAGCCAAAGGCTGGGTTGGCTTCAGATGGCTGGACAGGTGGCCTTGTAATTAAAACCTTTCCCTTCTAACTGCAGGCCTTGTTTGGCCAGGAATCTGAGGTGAAGAAAATGTTCTACTTGTATGCATATACCAGCTGCTTTGAAAGCTTCCTTACAGCTGTCCCTAGACCACAGCAGACAGCCACATCTCTCCTTTCAAAATCTGGGGGCTTAGTGTTATTTGAGATGGGATAAGCAGGCATGGAGATGAAGGAAGATTTCTTCCTGATCTCAAAAGTTCTGGGCCTTTTTGAAGAATCAAACAGCATAAAAGGAGGTCTGGAAAGCACGCATTTCCGCCTTACATCAGTGCTATGAGATAGTGGCCATCACCAGTCCTCATTTTGTAAATGAGAATGTAGAGGAAGAGAGGATTTAGGTAACTTGCTTGAAGTCACATGGTTAATATCAGAGGCAGGACTCATATCCACCTAGTCTAGACTCCAAGTTCAGGCTCTGATAACCTGTACTCTTTTTTTTTTTTGATATATTTATTGATTATGCTATTACAGTTGTCCCATTTCCGCCCCTTCACTCAACTCCATCCTGCCCACCCCCTCCCTCCCACATTCCCCCCTATAGTTCATGTCCATGGGTCATACTTATAAGTTCTTTGGCTTCTACATTTCCTACACTATTCTTACCCTCCCCCTGTCTGTTTTCCACCTATCATTTATGCTATTTATTCTCTGTACCTTTCCCCCCTCTGTCCCCCTCCCACTCCCCTGTTGATAGCCCTCCATGTGATCTCCATTTCTGTGGTTCTGTTTCTGTTCTAGTTGTTTGCTTAGTTTTCTTTTGTTTTGGTTTTAGGTGTGGTTGTTAATAACTGTGAGTTTGCTGTCATTTTTACTGTTCCTATTTTTTATCTTCTTTTTCTTAGATAAGTCCCTTTAACATTTCATATAATAATGGCTTGGTGATGATGAACTCCTTGAACTTGACCTTATCTGAGAAGCACTTTATCTGCCCTTCCATTCTAAATGATAGCTTTGCTGGATACAGTAATCTTGGATGTAGGCCCTTGCCTTTCATGACTTGGAATCCTTCTTGCCAGTCCCTTCTTGCCTGTAAGGTCTCTTTTGAGAAATCAGCTGACAGTCTCATGGGAACCCCTCTGTAGGTAACTGTGTCCTTTTCTCTTGCTGCTTCTAAGATTCCCTCCTTCTGTTTCATCTTGAGTAATGTAATTATGATATGCCTTGGTGTGTTCCTCCTTGGGTCCAGCTTCTTTGGGACTCTCTGAGCTTCCTGGACTTCCTGGAAGTCTATTTCCTTTGCCAGATGAGGGAAGTTCTCCTTCATTATTTGTTCAAATAAGTTTTCAATTTTTTGTTCTTCCTCTTCTCCTTCTGGCACCCCTATAATTCGGATGTTGGAATGTTTCAAGATGTCCTGGAGGTTCCTAACCCTCTCCTCATTTTTCCGAATTCTTGTTTCTTCATTCTTTTCTGGTTGGATGTTTCTTCCTTCTGGTCCACACCATTGATTTGAGTCCCAGTTTCCTTCGCCTCACTATTGGTTCCCTGTACATTTTCCTTTGTTTCTCTTAGCATAGCCTTCATTTTTCCATCTAATTTGTGACCAAATTCAACCAATTCTGTGAGCTTCCTGATTACCAGTGTTTTGAACTGTGCATCTGATAGGTTGGCTATCTCTTCCTTGCTTAGTTGTATTTTTTCTGGAGCTTTGAAGTGTTCTGTCATTTGGGCCTTTTTTTTTTTTTTTTTTTTTTTTGTCTTGGCGAGTCTGTTACTTAAACAGGCAGAGCCTTAGGTGTTCACCGGGGCTGGGTAACGCTGGTTGCTGCGCTGTGACGCTGTATGTGGGGGAGGGGCCGAGAGGGAGCAATGGCGCCCACTCCACTCTCCACCGGATTTCAATCTTTCATTCCGCTACCTACAATCAAACTGGGCCCCTCTGGTGCTGGCTCCCAAGTGGGTAGGCTTGTGCACACTCTAGGCCCCTGTGGGTCTCTCCAACGACCTCTCCTGTGAGGCTGGGAGTCTCTCCTGCTGCCACCCGTACCCCCACGGGCGCTTTCAATCAGAGGACTGAGGCTTTATTTCCCCGCGCTGGAGCCCTGGGTTATGCGGTCTGCTTCGCTCCCCACCGTTCTTCCCAGTTTATCTGTGCGCGAATGTGGGGATGCAGGGTGCTACCCGCCGCTCTGCCTGCCCTGCTCTCTGCCACTCTGAGTCCGGCCCTCTGGGTTTATCTGTGCGGGATAAACCCAGTCTTGTCTGCTAGTGGTCCAACTGCCTGCCCTGTTCATCCCACACTCCGCCAGTCTTGGTCCTGCCACGGCAACTCGAGTCCTCTCTGCCCCAGCTGCCTGTCTCTGCCCCTCCTACTGGTGTGGATGAATGTTTATTTTTTATTTCCTTGGTGTCGGACTTCCTTGCCGTTTAATTTTCCGTCACTTCTGGTTGTGCGAGGAGGCGCAGTGTGTCTACCTATGCCGCCATCTTGGTTCTCTGATAACCTGTACTCTTGATGTCCAAAATTTAATTCTTTTTCTTTAAATTTTATTTTCAATTCCAGTTTATATTCAATATTATCTTTGATTAAAGTGGTTAGACAATGATATACTTTACAAGGTGCCCCCAATATTTCAAGTACCCATCTGCACCGTACACAATTGTAACAATACTATTGACTGTACTTCCTGTGCTGTACTCCACATCCCTGTGACTGTTCTGTAACTACCAATTTGTCCTTCTTGATCCCTTCATCTTTTTCAGCCAGCCCCCAACCTCCCTTCCCTCTGGTAACGGTCAGTCTGTTCTTTGTATCTATGAATCTGTTTCTATTTTGCTTGTTCTTTTAGTTTGCTCTTTAGATTCCACAGATAAGTGAGATCATATGGTACTTGCCTTTCTTTGTCAGACTTATTTCAGTCAGCATAATACCCTCTAGGTCCCTCCATGCTGCCACAAATGGTAAGATTCATTCTTTTTCATGGCTGAGTAATATGCCATTGCATGTATGTACCACAGCCTTTCAAAACTTAATTCTTGATCATTCTTTACACGAAGGCTCCACCTTCAGTTTCCCTCCATCTCAGTTCATGGCCACTCCATCCTCCAGTTGCTCAGGCCAAAAACCTGGTGGTCATCTTTGATTTCTTTCTCTCATACCCTCCAGTAGAATTTACCAGGAAATTCAGTTAATTGTGTTTTGAAAATATATCCAGAATGTGTACACACCTCACCATTTCCAATGCTGCCTGCCACCTTTGTGGAAGCCATTCTAGTCTCTGGTCTGCAACAGCCTTGACACCAGCAGCTCTGCTTCTAGTCTCGCTGTCCCCCTGCCCTTCTCATCGCATCAGCCGGGGCGATTCCATTCTGGGAGGCAGCTTCCTTTACAAGGCCATTCTGGAACTGAGGTTCCTTCCCTCTTACTGTTTGCCTTCCCTTAGGATGCTGCGTCCACCTGGATGGCCAGAGCTGGCTCAGCTCCAGGTCTGTATTCTAGCCCACAGACAGAGGAGAAGAGAGGAAATCCTGACAAGCAATTTCCTTTTAAACAAATGCTACAAAATGTGTACAAATTATTTCCACTCACATTTCACTGGCAAAGAAGTGGTCACACGGCCAACCTAGCTGCAGGGGAGTCTAGGAAATGTGGGCTCTGAACAGTTTGCCATATTCCCAACTCCCTGAGAAGAGGAAAATGGTTTACAGGGTCACTAGCACTGTGCCCGAGTCCAGGAGGGGAAGTGGGTAGATCGGTGAGGAGGCTGAACAGGAGTCTAGGTGAGTGTTGACAGTAGCTTGACCTAGAAAAGGGGCAGCGGAAGATGGAGAGAGGTGGACAGATTTAAGATGTATTTCGAAAGTAGAATGGGGTGGGTATAGAAGCTGAGGAAAAAGCAGGCCTTAAGGATGACTCCCAGATACTTCTGTCTAAAGAAGGGCCATTTTCTGAGCCGAGGTAGCAGTCATTGGAAATACCTGTGTTTGCAGTGGCCGCCCGCAGTGGCCACCTGCAGACCAGTGTGTGAGACTTCTCCTAGGAGGCCTCTCTTGTGTCACAGTGGCAGCCACCATGCAAGGTTGGAATGGCTCAGAGGAAGAGTCTGAGAGGTCTGCCACATTCATCAAATGCACTTAACTTTCAAACGCTTCAAAGGAAGGGGGAGGGCAGCCTATCCTTGGTGCATTGGCAGGCTAAAGTGCTGGGCAAGGTTGCGATGGAATAAAAGACGCCAGGACTGCTAGAACCCAAACCGCCTGCGGGTGCAGCCCCAGTTAGGTCTGGAGAGCTGCTCTTGGTTTGAGGGAAGGGAGAAACTAGGTGAAGATTCTCACTTTCCAGTACCTGGGTCAGGAGGAGTCACGCTCTCAGCACCTCGATGCCCCTTGACAGTGAGGGCTCTGAAATGTATTTCTGTCTTTTGTTTGCCTGTGTTGAGCCAAGTGTAAGGAAATGTGTTTGGAGTGAGAGTAGTCCAAAGGCTAAGGGTCTGGGAGGATGACAAACTCTCACAGCTGGGCACTTAGGAGGCCTGCTATGACCATTTTGGGAGGCACTGTGAGTAGCGGGGGGTGGGACTGGGGTGCAAGCCTCAGAGCCTGATAAATTCTGAACCAACAGCAAAGCCAAGTTCCTCACTCCGAGTCCAGGGGAAAGCTGCTCAGCTGGAGATGAGCCCAGCTGGAGCTGCCACACATAAGAATGTGCCCAGGTCATTGTCACTTGTTATAAATGCTCACTGTTTAAAAAACATTGCTTATTATTAATTTCCAAATTGCTCAATATTGTGTGATGTAATTTTTTTAACCTTTCTATCTTATGACTGAGGAAGTTGAGGTTAACTAACTAGTACAAAGTACCATGGTTTGTACAAATAAGGAGAGCTAGGGTTTGAACCCATGCTTATGAACTCTGGTGTTCAGTTCACATGCTGGCTTTTCTCTGTGTGAAGAGCGTTAAGCATCAACAGGGCCGGGCTGGCTCTTGGTGGTGCAGTTCAGTGAAAGGACGCTAGGCATGTGGTCCACAGGCCTGGGTTTTTGAGGCCAGTTTCCCCTTCCTGAGCTCTGGGACCCTGCACCTCAAGTCACTCCTGTAGCCTCCTGGAGTCTGTTGCTTCCTTTTTAAAGTGGGGACTGACTGTTTTCCTGCCTAGCTTAAGTTTTGTTGGGAGAAGTCCATGAGCAGGCACCCGCGAAGGCCTCTGGAAGTCAGTAAACCACAGCGCAACCCAAGGTCTCTCTGATCTCTAAGCAGTGACCAGAACACAGGCACGAGGGCTCAAATGCTTTTAGTCATCCTAAAGTTAGCATTCGTGACTAGAGAAAGGTGGTTTGATGTTGCAAAACCAAAGTTGTGTCTGTGGTAGAAGAAGAAGAAGAAAAAAACCAAACCTTGTAGGTAAATTTAAATAAGAGAAGTGAGGGAAAGCCTTAATCTCCCTGTGACTGATGTGTTATTTAGTGACAAATCCATGGTCTGGGATCAATGAATCTGTGTATGTAGCAATGCTGTAACCTAAGGTGAGAACAACCTGTGGGACAGAGGAGTCCTCATGGCCCCATCTGATTGAGGCTGGGCCCCCTGCCAGGCAGCATCTGAGCCCAGGTGTCACCAGCAGGCTTACTGCCTGAGGAACCCTTCTTCCGATTCTTCCAGGATTGACCAGGCTTGGAGCTCACCTACCAGCAGCAGAGGCTGACTCCTAAGCCTCAGTGCTGACTTAGCAACACAGCTGGGAGGATGGAGACACCTGTGGGAAACCCTGTGACGATTATTCTGGGAATCGCATTCTCAGTATCAAGGAACTGGATTGAGTTTAGCATGAAATCAAAGCGAGGGGATTAGCTAGTCTTTGTGGGGTATTTTATCTAACATCCTCCGGACAAGACTTTACGAGCTTTATCTTTGTCATTTACCTTTCAACAGAGCAGTTCTCCAGCCCACCCTATGCAGGGCCTCCTGGGTAAGCTCTGTCAGGGCTGTCTTATCCACTTCCCTCTTGTCAGCATTCCCTTTGCGTCGCCAAAAACTTCTGTCCTTGCAGCTCCTCCTCCTCAGGATCATGAGACAATTGCTGAGGTCAGATCTTCTCCGCCATTAGCTGAGTTGAAATCAGTGTCTTTCATTCAATCAGGCAGCCTAAGAGCCTTTAGGAAGTGCCCTTGTCACATGAGCCACACACTTAGCCATCATTTTTTATGGGGATAAATTTCTGAGGGAAAATGTGCACATTCAGTTGACCTCATATTTTTTTAATTAAAAAAATTTAATATATTTATTGATGAGAGAGAGAAGAGAGAGATATTGATTTGTTGTTCTACTTCTTTGTGCATTTATTGGTTGCCTCTTGTATGTGCCCTGACCAGGGATCTGACCAGTGCAACCTTGATGTGTGGGGACGATGCTTCAGCCATCTGTGCCACCCGACCAGGACAAACCTCTATTTTTTTATGTTGGTTTTTTATAATCTTCCATACCAGAATGAGGTATCTTCTAACCTGCTCTCCGAATTTCATGTTACATTCTCATTGAACTTGTCGCCTCTTCCGCACTGATTATATGTAATTCAATCCAATGAATATTTGTTGAGGGTCGCTCATGTGCATACTCTGTGGTGGCCACTGTAGACTGAGCAAGATTAGAATCATGTTTTCGCTAAAAGACACGGGCTCTTTATCAGACCTGGGTTCACATCCCAACTCCACTACTTGCCAGCTGAGTCACCTTAAATAAGTTACCTAACCTCAGTTTCACCCCGTGTAAAATGTGAGGCTACCCACCACACTGGGGTTTGCATGAAGATTAAGTGAAGCCATGCATATAATGTGCTTAGCTCAGTGGTTGTGCATGATAAATGCTTAATAAAAATAAAACTTAAAAGCAATGTCCTAAACCTTTATTCATACGTTTCTAAACAGATGTGGAGTTCCCCTTCTATGCCAGGCTTGCTCTAGGCTCTGAGCATCAGCAGTGGTGACAACAAAGTCCCTGTCCTCACTGAGTTCACAGTGTAGTTAAGGTGCAAACAAAGCAAAGAAACTCATAAATGTAGTGTCAAATAGTGACAAGTGGTTTGAGGACAAAGCAGGGAAAGGGGACAGAATGACAGGGGTGTAATAGGATAGAGGTTTTGTTCCGCAGACTTGCCCCCTGATGTTGCGCCTTTGAATCTGCTGTGCCCTCTACCTAGAATGTTCTCCACCCCCGCCACTACATACTCAAGAGTTTCTCTCATTTCTGTCAGGTGTCTGCCCCAGCATCACCTCATTGGAGAGGTGTGCCTTACCTAAAAAATTAAACACACACACGATACATAAAGAAGAGCAGTTCCTGCCATTGAAGTTTACAGCCTTGTAAAGTTGGCAACTACGCAAATGACAGTCATTCCAGATTAAGGTGGTGGCCTGAAAAGAAGTCAAATCGATAACACTGTTACGGGTGTCAGCAGAGGCTCTATTTCAGAAATGGCACTTGGGATGTTGCCTGGTACGAAAGGATCCTGGAATCGGAGCAACCTGTGTTCAAATCCGGACTCTGCCCTCACTACCTTGGTGAGTGACCTGGGGGGTCACTCAGAACACAAAGATAAGGACAGCTACCTCAGAGGGTTGTCGGGCTCAGTGAGTAACAAGTTAAGCCCCCACTGCCCGTGTAATGCAGGGGGTCAGCTGTCAATGGTTCCCTCTTCCCACTAATATATAGTTAATAGTTTGGGTTTGGGATCCTGTCAACATTCTACTCCTAGTGTCTTGTAGTTGTCCAGGTATCTGGCCAGGAGAAGGGGAGCTCCTTGCAGATCCAGCCTGCCGTGCCCCCAGTGTGGGTGGCGGGCGCCATGCTTGGCGTGCCGGGCCAGCTGATTGAGGGTAATGAGAACGTGCATCTAGAAGAGGCGCAGCCGCTCTGCACAGGCAGGAACCTTAAGGGGTGGTCTGCTCTCTTCGCCATCTCTGCACCTCAGCACCCAGAACTGTTTCCGACAGATGCATCTTTAGCATGTTCTTGAACGAAGTTTCCATGTCCCCTCTAGGGAACTGCATGCTGGGTCTAACCCTATGATGTAAAACAGGTAATGTGATGCTGGCATGCCTACCTCTTCTAGCCCTGAGTCTATTTTAAGGACCCCAGATTTTAGAAGGAATTATTGTTTTTTCCAGTGATAGAAGACATAGAGATTTTTAATATCAGCTAAATGTTAGTTATTCTAGGGATGCCTAATGTGAAGATAGTGACTTCCCAGGCATATTTCTCCTTGTGCATTTTTTTAAGTGCTTTTTGTTTGTTTGTTCTGCTTCTTAGCAATTCCATCATGAAATAAGTAGGACCAAGAAGAGAGACGATTCCAATAGTTATGCTTAGGAAATTTTATTAAAATACGGGGGAAGGGGGAGGGGAGGCCTTTGCCTGCTGGAGTGTTTGAGGGTTACTCATTGGTGGCACCCTGCGTCACCTCTCACCTTTGTCCTCTGTCGACACACAGTTCAGGGTAAAAGTCACTGTGAATGTGGAGATCACATCTGGAATTGGATTTTGAGGGACTTGAGTATGTTTTTGTGGAAACTCTTCCTGCAGCGCAGAGCCCCTGCTGCATGTCACTGAACTTGGACCAGCAAGACCTGCCCTGCACTCAGGGCCACAGGCAGCCCTTCATCGGTGCTGTGGCCCCAGCCAGGAAAGGTTTCGGTTGTCGGAAGGAAGCCTGACCTCCACAGCGGGCTGCCAGGGGAACTCACTGTCCCGGAATCTGCCTGACTGCCCAGAATGGAAAGTGGCCTCAGAAAAATGCCACGTAAAGCTTTCTGATCACCAAAACTGCTTTGGCAGACATCTCCTCTGAAGGAAGCCTAGAGGCCTTGGGTAAAGGTGGCATGAAAGCTCCCTCAGCTTCAGAATTGAGTGCAGCATCAGTCTGGTGGAAACATGCCTGTTGTCTTTGGATGGCTGGTGTGAGAGTCACAGGTGGCACTCTGTAGCCCCAGTAGACCTACCTGCATGCGTGGAGTTACATGTATTGCTGTGATGGTTATGGCAGGAGCTTCTGGGGCAACTTAAACATAGGGGTGGGGCAAGACATTCATCCAAACCAGGACTCACACCAGAGAAGACCCAGAGGCTGAGGTTGTTGTCAGCAAGGGGAGTGCTGTAACGCGTCCCCTCTCCGCTGAGAGCTGGTGCCTCCCAGCTTCCCTGGGAGAATGATGACCCAGTGTGTACTTCTTTCTTTCTGCTGGTAGGAACTCAGCTTCCAAGGGCTTGAAAACCAGCTCTGCCCTCCACCATTGCTGCTTATGTGACCCCATCCCAGCCTTCATACCAAATTGAAAAGGATGTTCACTTTGGAGCATCCCTTTGAAGGTTACTAAGCCCCTCCTTGTGAAAGGTCAGTTAACAGCTCTCAAATTTCTGAACACACTCATCTGCCTACAGGTTTATCATCACTTCCTACCCACCAGCCTCAGAGGTCTCTCCTTTTGGGCATGACTCTAGCCACCTATGCCTGACCCTTTTGTCCCCCTGCCTACCAACCCCTTTTGGGCCAGGTTCTCTCATTTATCCCTCTATATTACATTTCTACGGCTTCCCTCTCACCACTGACTCTTTTTCCCATTAAGATGTCCAAGTCTCTCTGATCCTACAAAGGGATCATGCCTTGATTCCACAGCCTCTCTAGCTTCCATCCAGCCTTTTCCTTCCCTTTCTCACCCAAGCAGTCTGTGCACGGGGCCTACTCACCTCTCATCCTCTGCCTAGCCCATTGCCATCTGCCTCTGCCCTCACCATGCCACGGAGCTAGACTCCAGGGGCACCTGTGGCTCAGCTCCCCAAAGTCCTGTTGCATGTGGACCCTTCTCTCCCTGGACCTCCTGTTGGGCCTGGCACAGGAGAGCACTGCCACCAGCTCCACACTCTCCTTCTCAGCTCCTGAGACTTCACGCATACTCGTTCTGTCTTAGTTCCTCCACTTTTTTCTCCTGTGTGAATTTTCTCTTCTTCCATTTCTACAAACACTGATGGCTCCAGGGTGACCTCTTAGACCCACTTCTCATTTGTTCTCTTCGGATGACGGCATCCAGTCAGGGCTTTGACCACCAGCTAAGTACCATGGCTACCAGCTGTGTATCTGCAGCTCAGACCTCTTCCCCCTAGATCCCGAGCGGGGCCTGAGCAGGGCGTCAGATGGAAATGCCTTCAGGGACATGCAGGTAAAGTCAATGAATGAAACGTTGGAGAAAGTGTGGCAGCCCAGAGAACCTCTGGCTCTAGCTGAAGGGGAGGGCCGTTCCAGGGCTCCAGCCAATTGTTGGTGTGTAGGAATTCAGGACCAGCATTGCCAGATTTTTCAGTTTTCCCAGAGAAGCCAAAATTATGTAATCCTATTTGGAATCTTTCAGTGATTAGATGTTGGTTCAAAAGTGTCTGTGTGGACAAAACCCGTCTGAGAACCATGCTGAGTATGGTCCTCCTGTCTGGGATAGTGGCTTGACTCATACTCTACTGACTGCCCATCACCTTTATCCTGAAGCCCCGAGGCACTTCAGATTGAGTGCACCTCAAACCATCTTTCCCCCAAACCTCCACCTCTTGTATACCTTTTCTCAGTTAGTGACACTTCCTTCTACTCATTCTCCCACGCTGGAACTATGGAGGAGGGTGTACTTTCTGTCCCTCCTCCCTGTATTCAATCCACCACCAAATTCTACCAACCCAACTTCCTAAATAAGTCTTGAATCTATTCTCATATCTCTTGCGGCCATTATCATGGTTTAGGCTAAGAGCATCTTTTGCCAGGACCAGTAGCTTCCCGAGTGTTTCAAGTGATGATTCATAGTAATCAATTCCCCCTGTGTATAAATTATCCTTGTAAGCCAAAATGTAGTCTTATTTCCTTGACAGTGAATGATTTTGGGATGGGCTTATGACCCAACCTGGGCTAGTGAGATGGGAGGCACAATTTGCTGGGAAACTTCTGGAAAAGTTTTCCTTGCTAAGAAAGAGATTGAAGAAGAGACAGCGCCCAGCCCCTGTCTGTGGACTTCTCTCTGCCGTGCATCACTCTGGGAACTGCTGCAGCCATCTTCTGAACACGAGGGAAGGCAGTGTGCAGGCAAAGCTGACCAGAGAATGGTGGAGCGGAGAGGGGTTGGAACCCGGGTCTGCAGCGATGTTGATGAGCCACTGAATCAGCCACTTCTGCTGCCAGTCACCTCAGAGCTTGCGGCTGTGTTGGATAAGTCTCCTGATGAACTCAGCCCGTTCGAGTCAGGACTTAGTGTTTAAGCAAGCCAGAGGCGTCCTGACTGGTACCTCTGGGTCTGTGCTCCATCACCGCACATGGCGCCTGACTGCCAGGGTGGTCCCGCATCGCCTCCTGCTCGTGGGTCCCTCTGACCACCGGATAAAGTCCTAGGACCATGGCAGAATATACAAAGGTCTCCATGATAGGCTCCCTGCCTCCACAGACAAATCAGCTCTCACTCCTTGACATAACCCTTACACCCGTGTTAGTCTGAGATCCTCGCAGTTCCCTGCATAATGAGACTGTCTGATTAACTATTTGATTCACTTGACAGACACACAAGTGCCAGCTCTGGGCCAGGAGTGGTTCGGTGCACACCAGCTACGGCCCCCAAATCCGTTGCTCTGGCTGCCTCCTCCCCCTGGAGCACCTCCATCGTCGCCATCTGACTAACACCTGTTTATCTTTTCTTTTTCCAGCCCAATGTACTGTATTCAAACATTAAAAGACTAGTATAATGAATGTGCATATGCCTAGATTTGCTAATTAACATTTTGTCATTTGTTCTCTTCCGCCCACTCCCCTTTAACTACATATGTATACACACGCACGCTCACACACACACACGTCTTTTTCTGAACCATTGGAAAGTGTGTATGTGTCATGACTCCTCACCCATAGGTGGTTGTATGTGTCTCCTAGGAACAAGGACACAACCATAACGCCATTGTCACACCCCAGAAATGTAATATCAACACGATGATAGTATTTACTATGTTGTTCCTATTTCCTCAATGGTCCCAAATGTTTATTGCTTTTCCTTTTCCCATCCAGGATCGTATTGGTGGGCTGCGGCCACCTCCTTCAGGAGGCCTTCCTTGAAGTCCTTCTCTCCTCGGAGCTCTCAGAAAGCCTTGTGCAGGTGGCCACTGTGGTATAGCCACTCTGTTTATGTGTGCTTACCCCTGTCGAGATGAAGTCCATGTTATACCCATCTTCTCAGGGCGGCACAGTATGTGGCACATAGTAGGTGCTCAGCATTTGTTGGTTGAATGGGTGATTAAGAGGTAGAACTGGAGACAAAGCCCACAGCTTCATTGCTGTTTTCCTTCCATATTAACTGGTTTTGCAGACAGCGATGTTAATAATGTAAGAGCAGAGAGTCCCATCTGCCAGATGATGAGGAGAGAGAGGTGATCCAGATAGAAAATTGTGAAGAATGGACAGAACCAACAATTAATGATGTGCAAGGCCACACTCATATAGAAGCATGTCTCAGAGAACTGAGTGTGTCAGTGCCGAAAACATCAGCTTTCTCCCAGTGGTTGCAAAGCCTCCATCGTGCTCACAGGCCTGTCTTACCACAGAACCCCACAGCTACCTGGAGCCCTGCTTTCTCCCAGAATGAGCTTGTCAGCCATCCAGGATGGGGCTCATTGTACCAGGGGAAGTGCCCCTTAGCTCTGATGCGGCATTGCTTCCCCTTGTTCTAACTTTATTGTTGTAATTAGCTCTGGTAAGTTTTCTGACCAGTCAGTTTTCAGCTGATACCATAATTAATATTTAGATCCAGAGACTCAAAATATGAACCCAAAGAACATTTGCGTTCTGCTGGTGATACTTCCTTCACTAAGGAGAATGTGGGGGCAGGTTAGGACCAGCCAGGTCACTCAGAAAGCTGCTAGCCATTGGTGGGGAAGTGACCACTTGTCATCTTCCTTGGAGGACTCATTTTTCTCTCTTAACTGGCCACAGTGTGTGTGTGTGTATGTGTGTGTGTGTGTGTTTGGTTTGGTCTCTTAAGAACTCTGAGTTCACTAGGAGGGTTCACTGATGAATTTTTTAAAATTCCTTACAAGCTATTAATACACATAGGCAGACACAGTCTTCCTAGCCACAGCAGGGGATGATCTCAAGGCAAGGCAGCCTCGCCACCGCAGTCTCATCCTGGACACAACTCTGGGCACCTACGAAGGACCAGGCATTGTGCATGCAAAGGTGAATAAGTCACTGCCCTCAAGGAGCTCATTGTCTACTGGAGTAGCACACACACACACAGTCTCCACGTTCAAGGGGAATGCAGCGGGGGAGATGTGTGCAGGATGCGACAGACCAGTCCAGCTTGGACAGTGGAAGACAAGAAAGGGCTGGGTGGCGAAAGTGGGCATAGAACAGATAGGAATTAGGCAGGTTGGGGGGTATCCCAGGCCAAGGGCACAGAATGAGGCAATGGCAGATGAGATTTTCATGATCGTGGCGAGTGTGGGACAGAGTGGTTGGTCATCCACTGAATGCAGAGGACGCACAGAGGGCCATTTTTGCTGCTGCAACGTGCCAGCCCCAGAAGTCCTAAGACTGTCTGAACAGACTTGGGAGGACTTTGCCTCTCTGGCTCTGGGCAATCCTCTCCTGTTACTCCTACTAAGGGTTAAAGGTAGAAGACAATCCCCCCATTCCCCCACCCCCCACCTCAAAAAAAAAAAAAGTCAGTGAAGGTAATTATACCACCATCTATTTAGCCGCTGAAGAATTTACCATTCAAGGAGATAGGACCCTGCCTCACCAGAGGCGTTTAACAGTCCAACACTATCACATTACCCAGATTGTATAAAGAGTATGAATGATTTCCGCTCGAAGACCTCTAATGGAGGTATCTCTTTACAAAGCCCCTACTTCAGGCCAGCTGAATGCCTCAGCAGTGCCTCCGAAATCCCGCAGCCCTAATCCCTTTAGCAACAAAGATCTGTTTCTTTGCTTAGCATGAAGTAGGCCTCAGAGGCCTGTGTGTGTCTTCGCCTGTAGACCAGAAGCCTCCTGTTTACAATTTCCCTATTCCTGTTTTTAATGTTGTTCTGAGAGCAGCCACAAAGGGCTAGTTTTGTCCAGCAGGAACAAGGGAGCTATTACAGAGAGACGGAGGAAGGAAGGAAGGGCGATCGTAAGGAGGACTCCTCGAGGGATTAGCAGACACAGCTGTTCCCGAAGGGAGAAGAGCTTTAGGCTGTTTATAATTTCCGTCACATTTACATTTTTTAATATTTTATTTCCTTACAATGTTTTTTTTCTGATCAGTTTCCTATCCACCATCTAAAGCGAGCGCCTTGCTGCCGTATTCACAGACTTAGGGACCTATTTGAATCTATTTACTTGGGATTTAGCTTTCCGCCTCAGTGCTGTGGGGTGGTGGTCCCAGCTCTCTGTGAGGGTCACAGACTTCCAGACCACCAGGTGCCGGAGGAGCTCAATTGAGGGGACCGGTCTCACTTGTCCACTGGTGCAAATCACGGGAACTCTTTCGGCTGTACCTGATTCACTTCCGTCCCAAAGACCGCCGCTGTCTCCTCGGTGTCTCAGATCCGCTTTTCAAATGCAACTCACTTGTGTCCTAATGTTACATATCTAACCAGGGTGTTTGAAAGGGTATCAGCTGTAGGTGGGGAATCTATCATATTCCATATCGCTAAAAGGCCGATTGCACTGACTCTAAGAAAATTATCCATGCATTTCATCCTGAAAGCAAATACGTGTATAACACCTTCTAGTTCTTATCTTTGCACATACTCAATTTTTGCCCATTTGTAATAGAACCATATAATTTTCTCTCACTTTTTCCTAATATTATGCCATGCATCTTGTTTATCTAACAACAGTCTGTTTCTCTTTTTTAAAATTCTTTTTTCCCCTCCCTTCTCTAACCGTCTCCCTGTTACGAATATTAGCAACTTGTATATCCTTCCACTCCTAGCTCTGTGTTCAAAAAATCAAATGGAAGAAATATTTTTACCCTGGACTGGGGGATTTATTGTTTATTTTATTACAATAGGATTATACATTACTTATTTCCCTATATCTTGCTTTTCTCACTTAAAAATATGCATAAGAAATTGCATTTATTTTAATATTTTTAACCCAAGGTGGTCTGTACAGGGTCACTTTGCCTAAGAAGACTCTGGCTACTCTTGCAGGTGCCCTTGTGTATAGCAATTTCACCTTCGCTCTTTGGGTTAAGTTTGACTTTTTCCTATGGAGCTGTAGTCAAGACGCAAATGAGTTTCTCAGATGTCCAGTCAGCCCTTGCTGACCCTTCGGGCTCTCCTCGCCATGGGGTATGTGTCCAGACTTGAGCCAGCCGACATGCTGTGGCTATTACAGAAATATTCCTCATGATAGTCTCAAAAGTTAAGTGTATACAGTTTCCTTCTGCAGGGGCCTGGGGCCAAGCTAATCTTCAAGTAAAGGAGAGAAGGGACAGTGATTAACATTCTCCCAACTCACTCGGGGACAGCTGTTCCAAACCCTTCCTTCCTGCTCAAAGTAGTAACTTTCAAGAGGAACATAAAAAAATTTTTTTTAAAGAAGGAATATGGAGTTCTTCCAGGATTGCTCAATTTTTCTTTCTCTAAAGTAAAATGGTTCAAACTGTGTGGCAATCCAAATGCACTTTCTGTATTCGACCTCACTGGCAACGTGGCCCTCAAGATAAGAGGCAGAGCCTCTGAAATACTGTTTTTCAGAGCCAGCCAGGAAAAAGCCACGATTTTGTCGGCTTTGGCTTGCCCCACGGTGTTTAGAGAGGAACGCTGAGGCTGTTTCAGGGAACACGAGCTTCCGCAAGCCCCTGTCACCTAACTGCTCCTGTCCCACTGGCTTCTTGGGCAGGGTTACAGATTTGAGGTGGAGATTATCATTCTGGTGATAACATACGTTTTGGGGGAATCATTTTCTGATGAAAAAAAGTTTTAGGAAGTCTTTTTATTCCAAGTATAAAGTAAAGGTCCTGTGATTTTTTAATAAATGCTTTTATTAAAAACATAGAATGACTCAATACACATATCTTTTAAGTTATTAGTCTATGCCAAGGACGTGCCCTTGGATAAAGGGGAAAATATCTTCCTTCCTCTGGGAATGTGGCTTCTTTGATGAGAGGTGGTGGGAGGTACGTCCACGGGGTCACGGTGGTAGGCGAGTATCTCTGGCTAGCCGTCCAAAGGAACAGGATCAACCCTGACTGCTGGTGAGAAACACCACGGAGCAAGCATCTTGTGTTCATGGAGACTACATACACGCAAAGACACGGGAGATAGTACATAGGGCCCTTTGAAAACTGTACAGGGCCCACCAGTTTGACTGACGCCACAGACGTGCCATAGTTTGATCTACCATAGTTTGATCGCATTGTAGGGGAGAAAAAGGAGGGAGGAATTTGTCCCTTTTACTCTTGTTCATTTGCTGATACACAAACAGTCTAAAAGAAACATTAACCAAAAAGACAAAAAGGAAACTTGGTAAAATATTAATGTTTTTCAAGATATACATACTTTTTAAAGTAAAAACAGATTTGGGGGGCAAACAATAAAAATGCAAGTAACAGAATCAAGGGAAGTAAAAACAGAAGTCAACTGCACTCCCCAGTAACTACTGTTTATGGGAGCCGTTAACATTAATTTAGGAAAAGTCAGCTCACCCTCCTCTGGCCTCAATAAGGGCTAGAGATAAATGGCGCCAACTCAATCTGTTGAAAAAGGGCAAAAAATCATTCTAAAACTATTCTTTTCGTGTACTGTATTTATTTATCCAGGTAGTCAGGAAAGAAGTGTTTGAGGATGGAGGGAGATAGGGTTGAGCTTCTGGGACCTCTGCTTTCCAAGAGTAGCTCCTCTTTCATCCATTTTATACGTATTTTATGTCCACCCCACACTGTGCTTGTTTGGGGGGTGGGAGGATGGTGGACGGGAAGCATTCTCTTGCTGCTGAAAACTACTTGAAAACAACAGTTTTATCTAAGGCATAGCTAATTTTTCTGCAGTTTTGAAAATGCACTAGTTTTAATGCTGCATTGATTATAATATTTTATTTGGGCCTTATATGGGCCAAGTCACAGTTATGGCTATGAATGGATTTCTGAAAAGGTGCATGCCTCAGCATCACTCAGATTTTGAACCTTTCAAAAGTTGGAGGTGATTGGGAAATACGTTTCCACGGTGAGTACAAAGACAAAAAACTAGCCCCAAATGCCCTGACATCTCTCCATATCACAAGTCACCCAGAGCTATGACACCAGTTTTCTGCACAAACAACCGTGGTGCCCGTCCACATAAAATGTTAACTTTTCACATCACGGCCCAATAAATTGCATCTGTGGGGTGAAGGAACCAGAGGCCTACTTTCCTATTACTGATTGTTCCCCTTTTCTCGTTTTGATAAAATATTCTTTCCTTGGGTTTCACCCAGTGACATGGTGCAGAATTAGATCCACATGTGCTGATTTTTCCATTCTATTTATTTCCGGTTGTTTTCTCTTAGTGTCTGAAAAGGGAACTGAACGTCAGTCCTGTATTGCATACATCAATCTGTTAGAGACTCTTTTACGTAATAAATACTCTGCCCTTTGTAACTTTGAGTGCTGAAGTTACTAAAACATCCATTATAATCCTCATTTTCTTTTGCTTCTAACTTTCCAATAAAGGTATCTTTTCGGGCTGAAACTTTCCATGCTTAGTTTCAGCTCAAAGGTAAATTTATTTTGGAAAGTTCACACTAATTTGATCCAGGGACTTGGAAGGGATGTGAGAATAAAAATATACCTTCTTTTACTCTACAAACAAATGTAAGACTTCAGTCATAGATAACTCCAGAGCAGCCAAGCAGTGGAACAATAAACAGGTCTCAGAAAATCGCTCTGCGAGTAAAGCAGGTTGAAGTGATTAACCACAAATTTCCTGCATGCACTGAACAGCCTGGAGTTCCTTGAGGCTCTGTTGTTCCTCCCGATGGACAATGGCCACAATGAGGGATTCTGGGGCCAGGATGGAATAGGCGAAACACTTAGTTTGGATGAAGGCAGGTTACTTCATGGTCTACCGAGCTTTAAAGCATGCTGATTATTGTCAAAGGTTCTTCTTTGGAAAGAGGGGCTAATGGAAATGCCACAGAAACTAAATTATCCAAACCTGTAGTATGATGTCTGTGAGTATACAGGTCCAGAACCCCCAGGATATTGAAATGTAATGATCTAGAACAAGGTTTCTCAACTTCAGCACCATTGACATTTTGGGTGGATAATCCTTCCTTGGGGGAGGGGCTATCCTGTGCAGTGTAGGATGTGTAGCGGCATCTCTGGCCTCTACCCGCTAGATGCCAGTAGCAACCCTCCCCTCCCACCCCCGCCACTCAAATCATAATGATCAAAGATGTCTCCAAACATTGTAAAATGCCTTTTGGGGTGAGTAACCACCCCCAGTTGAGAACAACTGGTACAACTTTTGAGACTAGGCCCACCTGAGTAAGACATTTACATGAAGAGGGGTCCCTGCAGCAGATGGCCTGGCATTTCTGATGAAGGCTTCCTAACAAGCCACCCTCCTCTCCCAAGCTGCCCTCCCCAACTTTGAGCTCCTCTGCCGTCTGCTGCTTTGGGGGACTAGGTTCATCAATAATACTAATTAAGTTTTTTTTTACGTCTTGACTAATTGCTTCTCCAGTGAAGCCTTTCCCTCAACCTTGAAGCATGTTTAACTTTCTTCATCATAGAGAAAATTAGCTGCTCTTATTATTACACTTTTTAATGTAAAGAAGAGCATTCATTCACTCCATCTACAAAGCTAGTACTAATCGTAGCTGATGCCACCAGGGGTGACTGTGCCCACCCTCCTCTAAGAGCCTATGGACCCTTTCCGTCTTTATGGCATCACTCTGTGGTGGGTGCTATCCTATCCTCACTTTCCAGGTAAGGAGTAAAGGCACAACGAGGTGAGTTAACTGGTCCAAAATCACGCAGAAGTAGTAAGGAGTGAATTCAGACCCAGACTCCTGAGCCCACCCTCGTAACTGCTGTCCATACTCGGCCCACACCACTCTGCAAGGCCTCTTTACCATCATTATCAGGCAGAATTTAAAAATATGCCTCGAAGAGTCCTACAAATACTTAAGTATGACGAAGGCCCCATCAGCAATGCAGTGATACCACAATATAATCCCTGCCCACAGCGGGGCCAGTGGCCAGAAGATGCAAATAGGTATAAACATCAGAAAACCATGCAAAATGTGAAATGTTACTATAATAAACATACAGACTGAGGATGATTGGAGTAAAGAGGCTGTAGAGATTGTTTAACCTGGAGTAGGAGGAAATGTGGAGGTACAGCACCACACTGCCTCCCGTGAGACTGCACTGTGGGGGCAGGCTCTGTGGTAGGTGAGAGGAAGGTCACCTACTGTCCAGTGGGGGTGACAGAATGAATCAGAGGGTCACACCCATAGGAAGGTGCTAAATTTGAAAAGGACACAGTGCCATGAGATTACCTGAAATCGATCAGACTAACTTTGGATTGTAGCAGAGGGGTGGGTCTTAGGAAAAGTTTTCCTGAGAAAGTGCTGGCTGACCTGAGCTGCAAAATGAGTAGGCATTGCCCAGGGGAACGAGGCCTGACCAGAAAAAGTCCAGCCATCGTTAATATAATGAGAATGGTTTGGTGACATCGGTGTAAACTGGCAGCCAAGGAAAGAGGACTGGAATGGGTGTGGTGAACAATAATGGGGGCGGTAGACGCTGTTGAGTGAGCATGTGCACTGTGTGGCTGTTGCATTCAAAATGACTGAGTGAGGAACGAATCTGCATCACATTTTTCAGTAAGCTTGAACATTTCTCTGCAGGAACTATTCAGATGATTCAGAAGGCCGCAGCTATGGGCAACTGGTGGACTGGCAGCTTCATCATGAAAACGTACCGGCTCCTGCATCTTGTCTTGTGCAGAGTTTTTTGGCGAAACATCAAATCACCCAGGTGACTCAGCCCCCTACAGCCCAGATTTGGCGCCCTGTGACTTCTGGCTTTTCCTAAAACTAAAATCACCTTTGAAAGGCAAGTGATTTCAGACCATTGATGAGATTCAGGAAAATATGACGGGACAGCTGATGGTGACTGGGAGAACTATGTGAGGTCCCAAGGTGCCTCCTTTGAAGGAGACTGAGGTGTCATTGTCCTTTGGACAAAGTTTCTTGTGTCCTGTATCTTCTTCAATAAATGTCTCTATTTTCCACATGACATGGCTGGATCCCTTCTGGACAGACCTCGGATGTGTAGTGTGTGCGCACATGTGTGTGTATGGGCGCACTGTGGGGAGATGAGGGTGTTGGAGGCAGAGAAACCAGCATGTGTGGAGGTCCTGAGGTTAAAGAGAGCACAGGAAGCACAAGGCACTAGAAACCAGTGAGGCCGTGAGGCAGAGAGCGAGGTTGGGCCGGGGTGGAGCCTGCAGGGCCTTGTGAGTCGCAGAGAGGATTTTAGTCTTTATTGGAAGAGCAAAGGGACGTAATGAAGGGATTTCGGGGAGATGGGTGACATCATCTGATCTGAGTTTTCCAAAGTTCCCTCTGGCTATGGTGTGAAGAGAGGATTGAAAGGAGCCAGCGGCACATTCGGAGTCAGTGTGGAAGTTCAGAGGAGAGGCCACGTAGCCCAGAGGCCCATGTGCACATTTGCTTTTGTTTTCTTTCACTGAAAGGCTTTGCTATTTTACAAGCCAGAAATAAAGAAACAAACAAATAAGCAAATCTAACAGGGACCCATTTTCTGCCAGGCGGTTCCATGCCTCTCTCCTAGCTATTGTGGTTGCTGACAATCCTCAGCATTCCCTGGCTTGCACATACCTCACTCAAATGTCTGCCTCCGTCTCCCTGTAGCATTCTCTTCTCTCTGTGTGTGTTTGTGTCTGCCTCCGATAGGCCCACCCTAACCCACTGTGGCCTTGTCTTTATTTAACTAATTCCATCTGCAAAGACTATTTCCTAATAAAGTCCCATTCTGAGGTTCCAGGTCGACATGAATTTTAGGGGGCACCCTTCAGCCCTGGGCACAGCCCGTCCTGACAGTGTGTCCCGACGTTGTTTAAGGACTTAATTCTCCATCAGACAAAGTCTGAGAACTGTCCAGGAAAAGAAGTCTGAGGTGAAAACCACTGACGGGAGCTGAGAGCAGCCTCTCACTTCAGACAAGCCGGGACTCTGGCTGTCACCAGTCTACTTTGGCCACTTCATGTTATCTGGCTGCTCCCACGGATGTTTGACCTCGTGACCCCAGACTTACAGTAAAAATGAACAATGTTATGATGCAGGAAGAACTAGAGGCTTCTGGGGAGCATGTAACCTGGGACCCAGTTTAGTAAACATTGCCGAATGGATGCATGACTATTAGAAAACGTAGCTGGGTTGTTCTGGCAACTTCATCTCTGGAAGACCACAGATGATGTCTATTATATCCCCATGCATCAGCCATTACCTTGGAAACAGGCCATCCTGACAACGTGTCAAGGAAGTTGTTACAGGGAATTATTTCAGCCAGGAGAGATCTCTGCAAAGCAATCTGTTCTGGCCTACTGTGTCATGGAGTGGTCCCCATGCCCCCAGCTTTCTGCTGGAAATGCAGCAGCAACCAGCATGAAGCCTACACCTGTCATGAGCTAATGCGTGGTGCCTGCCAAGGTTTGCACTTGGGTTCCATTAACAGGGTAGAAGAGACCTTCCAGGGAAGTGCGTGAATGTTTAACCCTTTACCCACAGATTCTCTCTCTCTCCCGGGGAACCAGCCACTTGCCAAACTACCACCAGGCCATTTGAGATTTTGCTTTTGCTTTTTAACACTTTTTGGGTTTGGGCAGCAGACTGGAGAAAGGAAAGTTAATAGAAACTGACCTTCAAGCGCAATGTCCGTAGGCCTTTTTAAATAAAATCAAGGAACAATGAAGCTAAGCCTTGGCCTGGAGAGAGTGTTCATTGGCAGAAATGATATAAAGCTGAGATGAGGACCAAATCTCATCAGTGTCAAATGTCTACTTTCTCTCCAGCTGCAGCCAGAGCAGAACCTAGGGTTGTCTGCGGGGACAGCCAGTGGATCCCAGACTTCAAACTTACAGTCCGCCATTCCTGTGTATAGGTGGCGGGGGCAGGGGCGGTTTTCAGATGGCGTGTGTGTATTTTTCCACCATGAGACTGAGCAGGGGTGGTTAGTGGGGAAGACCCCTCCCCATTCCTAACCTTTGTAGATGCGGGAATGTTCCCCATCTGACCAGGGCTGGAGTAAGTGTAGTCAGGTGGCAGGGGCTAAAGGTTACGTTAATACTTGCAGAGGAAGAGCTGAGTGCCTGGAAGAATGGCTCCCTGAGAGGCCTCAGCCCCAGGTGAGAGTTTGTGAACCAGAACTCATGAGTTTGGGGGACCCCCGTGGGAGAGAGCTTGGGGTTAGGAGAGGAGTGATGGGGAGGCTTAGGGAATGAAGAAACTAGAGTAGGAGGCACTGTGCCGAGACAAGAGACTAGTTACAGAACACAGCTTTGCACGTATCAGCCCTCAGGAAATATTTGTTGAATGAGTGCCTGGAGAAATTATGTTATTATTATATTATTATGAGTTACTTTGTTTTGTTTCTTTTATGTTCAAGGGGAGGGGTCTCATTGCTAGGAAAGAGCTATCTGATTTATTTAAACATCTTAAAATTATTTATAATTTTATGTAATGCATAAATGCATTGTTCTAATAAACAATGTCAGAAAATTTCAGATAGGACCGAAGTCTCCTTTAACCACTAGTCCAAATCCAGGGACCCTTCCCCCACACTCTCCAGAGAATCTGAGATTTTCAATTTGGTGTGTAGCCTTGCAGACCTTGATATGCCTTTAAAGGTGTGTACATATGTATGACTGTATAAATTGGTAATCTCTTCTCAACCTAAGGTGTTTTGGCTTTCTATGCTGTCTACCAAATTGCCTTAACCTTTTTGGTGCCTTATGTTGCCCAACATTAGATCTGCAAATCATTTGTGGCCCCAGTTAATAATCCCACACTAACATCCTCAGACTCTTCAAAGGATTCTGAAATAATATTCATATATTATCTGTGTAAATAGCAAATGAGTATGTTACCATTTCTTACCATTTCTGTAAATGCCAGACTGCATACCCCTGCCCAGGAGCCTGGTGCTGAAGAGACAGGTACGGCAGTTTTGGCGATGGGAATATTTTCCTTTCACTGGTCTTCTGAAAGACTGGGATAAATGCAGATTTCATATGTGTGTGCATTTTTTTTTTACTGTTAGTGTAAACTCTTCTATGATCACATCTAACAATGCCATTTACAGATTCTTGAAAGTCTTCAAAGATGACATCAAAGGACATGTTATTACGAGTTTTCCATCTTCTTTAGTCATCTCTGGCAGACGTCTCTTAGGCAACTCAGTTTACTGACACAAAACTTTGAATGCCTGGGGAATTCTTTAATATGCCTCTCATCAACTAGCCTTTCATATTCCTGTCCAGTCCCAGAAACCTTCAAAGAGAAGGCTTCCCAACATTATGTCCCTAAAGAAAATAATGGTTTCTTTTTCTTTTTAATTCAGTGAATCTGTGTACTCAAATTTCTCGCCTTACGTTCCAAAATCCCTACAATTACAATAAAAATTCCTGTACCCCTGAGCCTGGTTCAGCTTATTGTATGTGAAGGCCAAGTGTTTGAACCTCTCACTATGTTTTGTTCAGTTGTACTTCAGTGCGACCTGTATGTGGTAAATTGAGCTAACACCTCCTTTCTCTCTATTCTGGTGAAGTACGCAGGCTGTGGAGCGAAAGACGTGACTCTGAGTCCTGACTTTATCACTTACCAGCTGTGACCTGCGTTATCATTTTGAAATTTTGAGCTCTGGTTTGTTACCTATAAATGCTGACAATGATGGTATCCATGTTGTAACTGTATTGGGAGATTAATGAAGCAATGTATGTATATAAAACATAATGCCAAGCACATAGTAAAAACTCAAAAATGTGGATGAGGTGCTGTCTGGGTGGTTCAGTTGGTTGGAGCATCATCCCGATTCACCAGGGTTGCAGGCTCAATGTCCAGTCGGGGTGCATGCAGGAGGCAGCCAGTGAATGTGCAGGTGGGTAGAGCAGTGATGTTTCCCTCTCTCTAAAATCAATCAATAAATTTTAAAAATGAACTTAAAAACTAAGGGTAAGGATGATGAAGATGACATTATTAGTCATTCTGAGGAACCCCCAGACAGGAAGCTGACAGAGGAGGTTGGGGCTGGGAGCTATGGGCCTCGAGGGTGGGAAGCAGTCCCTACTTTCCCACTTCCCCAGTTATGCAGAGGAATGTTCTCCTCACCTGCCCACAGGCAATGAGCCCTAAACTCGTTCTTCTTCTGATGCTTCTAGGTTGTTTCCTAAGAAGGTCCAAGGCTGAGACCTACAATAGACAAGATCTTCTAAAAACTAAGAATTCCCTTTGTAAATTGGGCAGAGTGCTCATCTAACCCCTCCCCCACTCCTTGCTATTACTGAAAACATGCCACATCCTGGTTTCAAGTGTGCTTCCTGGGTCTGCTTTATTAGAAGAGATTCAAGAGTTGGCCCATGCATTGGCTATTTACCAAAGGTTCGTGTTGACAGCACGTCTCAGAGATGGCCAACCAAGGCAACTAGAAATGATGCAGAACTCAAGAAGACCTGTGAGGTCTCTCATTTAGCTGGAGTCACTAAAAATGCAGAGTGTCAGTCTTTGGAGGGTTTCCTTATTATGTATGTATCAGCTGCTGAGAATTTTCAGAGAAATTTCTCTGTATAAATCAAGAGAATGGAAAGAAGGTGAAAATGTCTCCCTGGAAAAGGCATTTCTCTGGCTCAAATATTTGGTGACTGCCAAAGTCAACATAATTTGTTGCTAGATTTCAGGCCAACCTGATGCGGTTGACAGCGGTATTGAGGCTGAGTGATTTCCTCTCTTTTTCCATTTTCATCTTCTGCCTTGGCCTGAGCACCTGGAAACCCATGGAAACTACTGTGCTATGCCTGTGGTTTTAAGCTTTCTGAGTTTTTTTTTGTTTGTTATTCTTCTTGATCCGACACCCCAATCTATAGGCAGGGACCAGAGGTGGTGGAAGAGACAGACACACGTGGAACACAACCTAGAACACAGTTTGAAAAACCAGCATGATAGGTAGCTTTATCCAAAATCCAAATGGGCAGAAATCTGATAGCATTTGATTATAGGACCAATGGATTCCTTCGCAAGCAGGATTTGCTGTATCAACTGATGGCATGCACAGCTTCCCACCTCACAGGAAACAAGCTGTTTCTTACCAAGCAGTGGAATTTTTTAATAGTTATCAGACAGGGTTCCCTTCTGGTCCATTCCTCTCTTGTTTAAGTTGGATCGGCAGAGCTAAAACCACATTGCTATACCATCTCCTGAACCTTCCATGGTGTGCATTTATATGTTTGCCTTTTCCTTTTCTTTGTCCAGGAAGAAACCAGTATTCCTCCTAAGCATGGCTTATGGTTGACATGGAATTCTTGGAGATCTTTTTCCCAGGATATTTGTAGAACAAAAATACACGGATAACCTGGACAAGGAGTTTGTTTTACTCTCATTTGGGAGCTTCTGCTGGTTGAAAAGGTGCAGGGAAGGAAGATGGAGAAAGATCAAGGACACTGTGGTAGAAAAAGTGATGGAGACCAGGAACCTGGGAAAGACGGTGATAGAATCCTGAAGTCTTGCAAAGTTGGAGGAAAATTGGGGAGCATAACTGGAGGCTGACTGAGATGTCACAGAAAGATGGAGACCAACTGGGAATGTCAGGAATGAGTTTCCCCTTCAGAGGGAGACTTCTTCTCAGCTCACTGGGACACTAATAAAGTACAGAAGTACCACCTGCTTGTGTGTGGTTGCTGGGGTAATAATATAGGTGTAATAATTTATAGTTTTAATTTGAACATTTCACCTAAAATATCATATGATGTGCTTGAGTGTGATATTGTTAGGTTACAGAATTATATTCTTATGATTTTGTAATAAAAGATTTTGTATTAAAAAAAAGGGTGTTATTTGTGCCAGACTCTGTATATCAGTGTCTATTCCAAACATGGAGGAATATCTAGCCTACATTGCCTGATGCAAGGGATTGGGATCAATGTTTAGGCTAGAATGTAATTCAGAGCCACTGTGGTTCCTTTCACCTGGAACATGGTGCCATCAGAAGAGCGGATGAAGAAAACTGTCTCATGACCATCTCCAAAATCAGTTCCCTGCAGCTATATCTACCACTCTCTTCTGGTCGTTGCCTTTGAGTGAATAATGGCAGGCTCGGGAGGAATGCCTGCCCATGTGTAAGAAGTCCCTGGCCACCATGGCACCTCTATCCTGCCAGCAGTTAACTTATTCAGATGGTTATGCCCTTGGCATAGACCTAAGCACAGTTATTTCTTAGTCACACTAAGAGTGAAGATGGCTATGCTCCATAAGTCACAATCAAATAAATAAGAACAGCATGTGGAGCAAGTTGACAAATTTGGTAAATATGTTTGGGTTGATACACGTCGGCCCAAAAGCTATTGCCTGTGAGAGTGACTCGGTCTTGCTTTGTGATGCTTAGTGTGTTGACTGTCTCAAGTATATTTTAGAAGTACTGCATTTCACAAAAGGGAGCCCAGCTCATCTTCTCATGGATCGATGTGAGCTTTTAGAGCAGAGCTCCAGGAACGCATTACATGGTGAATGTTTCCTTGACCCAGCCATTTCCAGTGTGAGCTCTGTGTTTATAACTCTTTAGCATTTAACATAGTGCCTCCTATGAAGGTTGTAATGGATGGTTGGTCGGAGGGAAGAAAGGAGGGAAGAAAGAAAAAAAGGATTCATGAAACAGAGGGAGGGAGAGAAGGAAAGAAGGAAGGGTTCCAGAGGTGGTAGGTAATGGAAGAATGGTTTTCAAACTTGAGAGAGCATAAGACTCCCCAGCAGAGCTACTTTAAAAATGTGGATTCCTGAGCCCCACTCCCTAGAAATGTCAATGCAGCAATCTATATTCTCAATAAGTCCCCCTGGTGATTTTGACTCAGGTTGTCCACGGGCCTCACTCTGAGAGACGTTGTTATAGAAACTGTGAATGTGACTCATAGTCTTCCCTTGTAGAGCATGAGAGTGGGTGTATCAGTCTCTATGAATGTTCTCCAGAGTTACAGTCATCACTCTCTGTAGAGAAGGGGGTCCTTTAGAGAATGATGCAGATGCTAGTGTGGGGACAACTGATTGGCCACTTCTGCTTTCAGAGGGACTTAAGGGTGTAGTAGTCACTGAGAGGTCAGCAGCTTTTATCCCACAGGTACGCTTATCACTGGCATACCTGACGTCTTGTCTTCCTTGATGTTTTTTGTCTTCCTTCAAGTCAACCATGTCCCGGAACTTTATTCAAGGAATAAGAAACTACTGTAAATGATGAATGTAAACTTTGCAGAAGCCTCCACTGCTGGCGTTTGTTTTGTTGCTTGCTCGTGATGGGGGTGTTATATAACCATCTGCTGCTGTTTGCCTGTGTCCCAGCTCCTCTGTAACTTGTACTTCTTGCAAACTGGAACCTGCCACTGACTAACAGGATTCTTTCCCAGACATCTTGGTCCTCTGTCTGACCTTTCTCTGCCCTCACCTCCCCACGTCCAGTTGTTTGGGGCCACTGTTGTGCAGGCATGTCAGTGTCTGCCTGTGTGGAGAGATGAGGCGGTATTCACCTCTTTCTATGTCAACATTTGTAAGGGTGTTATGTGAAAATAAAGAATGCTCTGTCCATTAAGGTACTTGGGCGCTGAGCTGCCTTCCATGAGCCAGCCTTGACAGTCACAGAAGATCTTTCGCCCTGCTCCAACCGTGGCATCTTGATGGAAGTAAATGTCTATGGCTTTGGGCTTGTTGCCATCAGACAAGTCACATCGGCCCTGTAGTCTGTTCAAATCAGAACCCTGTGGACGGAAAAGGGCCACATACTAAACCTGACAAGCTCAGGGGAGGCCTGCATGGCAGGTCTCACAAACTCAGAGACCTAATGTAACCACACAGGACGATCTGACATTAAAACAGGTAGTCGTGTCCTAGGCCAGTGTCGTCCCTGACAAAGGTCAGTCCTTACCCTAACTGAGCCTGTCTGTTGTCTTTTTGCATCTATGATAACATACCTCTGGAAAGTCGGGGTAGTGTCCTTTCTCCAGACCCCTCAGGGCACAGTCACTGCACCAGAGCACAGACCCCAGGCACCCCTGTTGTTACTATTATCCTATTAATTTTCAACTTGTAAAAGAAGCATAGAACTATCCATTTTACTTTTTATCCAATCCCAGAATTTCCCCACTTTACTTTCTCCCGCCTCCCAAGTCTATCACCACTGGGGTTCATGTAATCCCCTTACATTTTCCCCTTTGATTCTGATGTATAAAATAAGTGGTAAAACTGCCATTTCCCAGAGCATTTTCTCAACCCGTTGAGATTTTGCTTCCTGGCAATTGTCATCAGTTTGGCTCAAATAAATTCATAAAAATTCTCTACAGGTTTGGACGTTTGTTTTGCTGACAACCCCAGACAGCTCCTGGGCTGTTTTATCTGGAGGCCTCTTCCGTTTTTGTGATCCTGTGACCCAGCAGCTCTTTAGTGGTGGTTCCTGATTTGGAACGATATCAGTCAGGTTGCTGGCAGTGGGATGTGGATGGGGGAACGTCTATGTAGATTATCTTATTGGAGAGGCCAGATGGCAGCGAAATCTAGAGTTCTAAGTCCCACTTTGCTCAAAGGTGCCTGAGGAATAGCAGCCTACTGACAGCTTGAAGTATGGTGCGCTGGATAATTGGCTTCCTCATTTAGTAATTTGTCTGCTTTCTTTCCTCTTCCTCTGCTTCCTCTCTTCTTGTAAACTGATAGCCTCTTGCTTCTTCAATAGACTGATAGACAGTCCCCTGAGCAATGGCTAAAGGGAGGGGGTGGCCAGAGCCCCAGGTGGAGAGTCATTTGGAAAATGGACACAGAAAATAACCGTCTTTCTTCCCTACTCCTCCTCTGGTTGCCCATCTTGATTTTAGTCTCTTTTTCTTTCTCTCTCTCTCAGATTTTCCTCTAATCTTCTCTCACTGTGTCCCTTGCCACTTCAACCTCATATTTTTCTTACTTTTTTATGAGTTGATTTCCCCATTTTGTATCACTCTTTTTACTTTTTCTACCTTTTCCCTTTTTCTTTCTTTCTTTTATTCACCTCATTCTGTTCCCTTTGCCTTCTTAGCTTTTGCAATTGATCTAGTTAAATTCCGTCTAAAAAGGAAATTTGACCACCTTGATTCAGGCTTACCAACCTTGTTCTTTTTTTCATATTTTTCTCTCCAAGGAAGAAAAAATTTAAAAACAAATTTCCGGCCCTCTCTGGCACCTTCATCCTCTCAAATGTGTTTGTCTTTAGGTGTCGGAAGTCCCAGGACACAACATCTCTGCTTCATTGAAAGTGCAGATGCACCACTCAAAGTTTTTACCCTTGGACCTGAGAATGACGTCTGGTTTCACTTAATAAGTAATTTTGTTCTCCAGGTGGAATTCAGATTATTCCATTGCAAACCCAGCAGCAGACCCGAGCCTGGTGCTGAAGGAGTTAAGTCAAATGTCTTAGCCTGCCTGCAATCTGGTGGGCCAGTGTTGCTGTTAACCAGTTCCTCAAGTTTTCCCCAGAGGCTGGGCCATCCTCATGGTAGAGGCTGCTTCTGCCTCACTCCCCGTCCCAAGGCAGCCTGAGGGAACCCTGCTGACAAGGGACTTTACTCAGATATAAAGGGACCAGCTGCTGAAGTTCACCACACTTCCCCATTTTTTGTCTTTTAATTATAGGTTACAGAGGGCATCTAGGTCAGGGGCTCCCATTCTGTACTGGAGAGTAGAGGGCAGGCTCTAGAGTCAGGATGCTCGAGTCCAGGTCCCAGCTCCACCAATGGTGTGACCTGGAACAACTGACTCATTCCCTCTGACTTCCCTTTCCCATATAAGCTTCGTGAGGACCTGTGTCTCCTTTGTCTATAGCTGTATCCCTAGCATCTAACACACATGACACATAGTAAATGTTCAGGAATGAGGGTAACAGTTAAGAGCAAGGACATCATGCCAGACTGCTTGGGTTCAAATTCCAGTTCTGCCACTTACTGACTATGTGAACTTGGGCAAGTCGCTTTATCTTCTGTGCTCAGTTTCTAAATCTGGGAAAACAGATAGGGTTTGTATAGTTTCCTGAGGCTGCTATAACAAATTGCCACAAACTTGGTGGCTTAAAACAACAGGCATTTGTTCCTTCACAGTTCTGGATGCCAGAAGGCCAAAGTCAAGATGTCTGAGGGCTGTGTTCCTTCCAAAGGCTCTGGGGAGAATTCTTCCTTGCCTCTTACAGCTTCTGGTGGCTTCAGGCATTCCTTGGCTCATGGCCGCATTATTCCAGCCTCTACCTCAGTCTTCCCATGGCTTTCCCTGCTTCTCTGAGTTTTCTCCTCTTATGAGTTCTATAAGGATGGTTGTCACTAGGTTTAGGACCTGTCTGGATAATTCAAGATGATTTCATCTTAAGATCCTTAATTAAATCTGCAAAGACAGTTTGTCCAAGTAAGGTCACATTCCTAGGTTCTGGGAGTTAGGTCATGGACATATCTTTTTAGGGGTCACCATTCAACTTACCTAGGCTTGTCATGGGGATCAATTTAGTTGACATATATGAAGTGCTTAGGGCAGTGCCTCACTTGTAGTTAGAGAACTAAGTGGTTTATTATGCTTCACAGTAATTTTGTAATAAAAGCTGAGACAAGTGTGTGAAAATGCTACAGTGTCTGGCACAAAGTAAAGCTCAGTGATTGTTAGTTATTAATTTAGCAAAGTTGTATTGAAGGCCTACTATGTGCCAGCTGCTCTGTTCTAGGTGTGGGAATATAGTAATAATAATAATGAAGATACAGAAAGGCCTTTTCCTTGATTGTACTTACATTCCAGTAGTTTTTAGTAATACTACCTCCATTGCTGCCATCATCATAGATGCAAACCTCCTAATACAGCACAACTCGAACAAGATGCTGAAGCATGAATTTCCTAGGCGGAAGAGGAAACACCACAGAAAACATCCCACAACCAAAACCAAATTTCTGCTTGTGGTTTCAGAAGCATGAAAAATCAATTTTAGTTTTAGCAAAACTGAGTTCAAAGGTTTGGGGTTTGGTTTTCTAAGGAGTTCTTAAATTTTGGTCCTTGTTTTCTTTTTGTTTTTTTTTTTTTCATTTGTTGGGATCTGGTAGAGGAACAAGGGACATCAATCTTGTCTGAAACTCCAGCTGGCATTTGGCCTTGTGGTGGTGCCAGGCCGCTGGGGGCAGGGCGCGGGCAGCATCCTGGCCCAGTGCAGGCAGGGCTGTTGGTGATGAGGCTTCAGCCGGTGGGCAGTGGGCCATAGGGTACATTAACCTCAAAGAGCAGCATTGCTGGTCCCTGTTGCCATGACAACAGTGGACAATGCCAGGAGACCCAACGAATGAATTAAATGGAAGGAAATTGCTTGTGCCCTCAGAAGAATAAAAGAAATTAAAGCAGGCTTCTCAGGAATCTGTGGACATCTCTTGGACCTCCATACTCACATTGAAATGACAGCAAGGGGCACTCTTGGGGGTGGGGACCGGACCTGCCCTGCCCACAGGATGCCCTTCAGAGAAGGAAGACCGACTGCACAGATCACAGACGCTGATTCTTCCTGGCTGGCTCAAGAACAAGAACCCCACTCAGCAGTGGCAGCCTGTGCTCAGCAGTGGTGGCGATGGCCTGTTTTATCTTCCAGCTCATCCCACATCTGTTGAGTTTGCCCTGATGGGACGCAGTGACCTGGAAACTCACACAGAGCTCTGTTTCAGAATAGACTGGATAGAAAATAAACATGTGGGATAAATAAAGCACAGGGCAGGAAGTAATGGTTTTAAAAAGTTACCAGGAAAACCACGGGTGAGGTCAGGTTCAGAAACCGTACGGCTTTCGGAGACCTTAGTACTGACATCACTCAAATTGCTCAATAGAGACCTCCAAGTGGAGCGGGTGCTTTTGGAGTTTGCCCAGCACTCTTGTGCACTACCAGGCAGAAGAGCCCTGACCTACTTTTTTTTTTTTTTTTTTAAAGAAAGTTTTGCTGCTTGCTGTGAGGCTTCCAACAGGGCAGTGACCTTGAAGAAGTGGGATTTTTTTTGGAACTATTTAATATGTCAGGTTTTACTTCTCCATCATGGAAATGAGCCAGCCTCCCAAATGGGCTGTGTGGGATAGGACCAAAGTGAGAGCCTCAAGCCGCCTTCCTGTGGCTCCCTCCACTCAGGCTGCACCCCAGGGCACTGTGAGTTGGTGTTTAGGGCTCTGCCCTGCTGAGAAAGAGAGAAAATGGCCCTTTTGAATTTTCAAACCAGAGGGCAGACTGCAGTTGGATCATGGGTTGTCACACCCTCCCTGAAAAGGCACTAGTGGGTTTCCTTTGTACTGAGAATAACATGCACACTCCTTGCCATGAGTCTTCGAGGCTCTACCTGACCGGTTCCTGCAGACTTCGACCTTGACTGCCAGCGGTCTGCATCTTTCATGCCTTTCCAGCCCCTCCCACCCTCTTTCTTTTCCTAAAGTCCCCAAGCTTATTTCCTCCCCAGGGTCTTTGCACACAGTCCTTCTCTGCTTGGGAACTCCTCTCCCCAGATCCCCATGTGCTGGTCCCTTCTCTGACTTGCAGTCAGGTGTCACTGTCTCAGGAAGACTGGTGCCATCACCTTGTCCAGAGATGGTGCTGCACCCCAGTAGTCACTGGATCAGAGCATTCCGGGATTCTTTCCTGTATGGCACTTACCACTCTCTGAAGTCACCTTAGTTCTTTACTTATTTATCATTGTCACCCCACACAGTGGCTGTGCCTATGTTGTTCACCACTATATTCTTCAGCTTCTAAAATAGTTCATGGCTTAGAGTTGGTACTCAAATATTTGTTGAGTGAATGAATGCTTACAAAAATTGTGGGCTTTAAAATGCTGCTCAAGAGATTTGAGATTGAAAATCCTCAAGTAATGAACTTCTGTTGGCCCTATGACCCCAATGTTAAAGGGTGTGGACTGTCTCCATGGAGAGGCTTTTGACTCAGAGCTCACCTAATGGAATCTGGTAACCATTGCTTTGGGTTGCAGGTAGCTGTTAGGATGGTTTCTGGTGTAAGAAACTAAAAACCCAATTAAAAGTAGCTCGAATATCTAGGACATTTTAGTAGCTCATTTAACAAGAAACCCTAGGGTAAGGCTATTCCAGGGTTGGTTAACGATAGCATCAAGGACTCGGTTTCCTCAAAGTTTTCCATTCTGCCAGTCTCCATCGGTCCTCATGTCACAGGATGGCTGCAGTAAGGAAGGGTGTCATCTCATACAGTCCACTGGAAAAACAGAAGGGAATGACCCTGTCTCTTTTCATCTTGGGGGACAAACTAAGTTTCTTAGCAGACTTTCCTTCCTGTCTTATATGCCAGGATTGCAACAATGCTATTCCTAAATCAGTCCCTGGCAAGAGGAATCCTACTGTATTTGACTTTGACTGGTAAAGATTCATCCTCTAGGACAAGGGAGGGGCCCATCTTCCCCGATGGAGCTGGTCCTCCAGATATCAGAGAGGGACTGTTGGGTTGACATTCACAAGTTCTTTTATAAAATTCAAGTCCTTTCTGACTATAATGTTTTTTAAATCACTCCATTAGCAAGTGGGGACAGCTTCAGAAACCTGATTAAGTAATCCTCAGGACCAGGTTAACAAAAGCATCAGTAGAGGGTAACGTGAAAGTGGAGAAAAGGGGGGTTAAAATAGAAGTAACAGAGGAAAGAGAAAGTGTATACAGTCTGTGATGATAGAATTTCACTAACAGAATCTTCACCTGGTTGCCTAAGTTGTCCTCTACTTGTCAAAGCAGTTTTGTAAGTTTCACAAATGCTTACCCTGCATCTGCTCTATACTAGGTTCTGAGCCAGAACTCCTTTTTCTCAAGCAGCATTTCACTCACTCACGACTATTGTTTATTCTCAAAGATTTCCAGGAAAGAAGACACTCTCATTAACCTAATAGCCCTTTGGCCATGACCTCAAGGGAAACTTTTGACCAGGAGTAGATTAAGCCCTCTGGGTCTCTGAATATGTTTTTTAAAAAATATATCTTATTGATTATGTTATTACAGTTATCCCATTTCCCCCCCTTTATGCCCCTCTGCCTTGCACACCCCCACCCACATTCACCCCCCTTAGTTCATGTCCATGGGTTGTACATGTAAGTTCTTTGGCTTCTCCATTCCCTATACTATTCTTAACCTCCCTCTGGCTATTTTGTACCTACCATTTATGCTTCTTATTCCCTGTACCTTTTCCCCCATTCTCCCTCTCCCCCTCCCCACTGATAACCCTCCATGTGATCTCCATTTCTATGACTCTGTTCCTGTTCTAGTTGTTTGCTTAGTTTTCTTTTGTTTTCTTTTAGGTTCAGTTGTTGATAGTTGTGAGTTTGTTGTAATTTTACTGTTCATAGTTTTTGATCTTCTTTTCCTTAGATAAGTCCCTTTAACATTTCATATAATAAGGGCTTGGTGATGATGAACTCCTTTAACTTGACTTTATCTGGGAAGTACTTTATCTGCCCTTCTATTCTAAATGATAGCTTTGCTGGCTAGAGTAATCTTGGATGTAGGTCCTTGCCTTTCATAACTTGGAATACTTCTTGCCAGCCCTTTCTTGCATGTAAGGTTTCTTTTGAGAAATCAGTTGACAGTCTTATGGGAACTCCTTTGTAGGTAACTGCCTCCTTTTGTCCTGCTGCTTATAAGATTCTCTCCTTATCTTTAATCTTGGGTAATGTAATTATGATGTGCCTTGGTGTGTGCTTCCTTGGGTCCAACTTCTTTGGGACTCTCTGAGCTTCTTGGTCTTCCTGGAAGTCTGTTTCCTTTGCCAGATTAGGGAAGTTCTCCTTCATTATTTGTTCAAATAAGTTTTCAATTTTTTGTTCTTCCACTTCTCCTTCTGGCACCCCTATGATTCGGATGTTGGAACTTTTAAAGTTGTCCTGGAAGTTCCTAAGCCTCTCCTCATATTTTTGAATTCTTGTTTCTTCATTCTGTTCTGGTTGAATGTTTATTTCTTCCTTCTGCTCCAAACCATTAATTTGAGTCCAGGTTTCCTTCCTGTCACTGTTGATTCCCTGTGCACTTTCCTTTAATTCACTTTTCACAGCCTTAACGCTTTCCTCTGTTTTGTGACCATTCTCAACCAGTTCTGTGAACATCCTGATTACCAGTGTTTTGAACTGTGCATCTGATAGGTTGGCTATCTCTTTGTTGCTTAGTTGTATTTTTTCTGGAGCTTTGATCTGTTCTTTCATTTGGGCCTTTTTTTTTTTTTTTGGTCTCGGCAGGCCTGTTACGTAGTAAGGGGCAGAGCCTTAGGTGTTCAGGGTGGGGCAACCCACGTTGCTGCTTCGGGGCTCTGTATGTAGAGGAGGGGTCCCAGAGGGAACAATGCATTTGCTCTGCTCTCTGCCAGTTTTCAGTTATTTCCGCTGGTAGCCACAAGCAAATTGGGCCCTTCTGGTGCTGATTCCTGGGTGGGTGGGTTTGTGTACATTCTAGGACCCTGTGGATCTCTCCAACAAACTCCCCTGTGAAGCAGGGAGTTTCTCCCGCTGCCACCTCAACCTCCACAGGTGTTTTCAGTCAGAGGCTTTAAGGCTTTATTTCCCTGTGCTGGAGCCCTGGGTTGCGCATTCTGTCTCGCTCCCCACTTGTTTCTCCCGGTTTATTCGGAGGAAATGTGGGACCACCCACTCTGCCAGCCACCGCCTTGCCTGCCTAGTCGCCCAGCTGCCTGTCTCCACCCCTCCTACGGGTCTGGATGGATGTGTCTTCTTTAACTCCTTGGTTGTCAGACTTCCATACAGTTCGATTTTGGGGCAATTCTGGTTGGTTTTTGTTTTAAAATTTGTTGTTGTCCTTCTTTTGGTTGTGGAAGGAGGCACAGTTTATCTACCTATGCCTCCATCTTGGCCAGAAGTTCAGAATATGATTATTTCGGAGACCTACCTCTGACAGTCTATGGCCCAACCAAATGTATTTCTTCAGGATATCACAAAGGATTTTTTAGTTTCCCAGGTTACACATTAACGAGGCATCCACATCTCTTTTTATTTCTTTGGTTTTTCCTCTGATGAAAGTAAATCTTCTTGGCAGATTTATTTAGTAAGTAAAAGTATAACAATATTATCTTCTGCTGAAAACTCCTGCTTTCAACACAGCATTTCACATGTGTGGTTATCACTATTGTGTTTTCCCTGTCCATGATGAATTCCACTTCTTTTACTTTGCTTTAACCTAATCCTATAGAGTTAGCCCTTATAAAAATCTTTATATTTCTGTTCCCCACCGTGTTTCCATGATGAGACTGGTGACGTAGGCCCCCTACCTGGCTCCCTTCCATGTATCACAGGGCTGTAACGGACCACAGGTGCCGGTCTAAGCCTAACCTACTAACACTGTTGTGGCTGACTGGGGGTTTGTTTTTATTTTTTCTTGTAATTATGAAACATTTCGGACTACACAAAGAATGTAAAGACGTCCATTTATTTACCACTCAGGTTAATATGTGTTGACATTTTGTCATACCCACTTCAGATCATTATTTTTTAAGACATGAAACGTTGCAGCTAAAGCGCTCCCCCTCTTTGCCCAAAAGAAACTATTAACTGAATGTTGATGTGCACTGTTCACACACATGCTCAATACTATTCATTACAGTTAATCATTCACGTATTAATGTATACTACTTGTGTGCTAATAATGTACTTAAGTGGTATTATTGTTTACATAGCCTTTGGAAATATGACTTTATTTTGTCATTATGTTTTGCAGATTTACCTCTGTTAATTCAAAAGACCGACTTCCTTTTAGCTGTTGCTCATAATCCACTATATGAATATAGCTCAGTTTGTTTATCTGCTACCTTATTGATGGATATTCTGGCCTTTAAGGGAAATATTTTCCAATTTTTACATGTAATCATAACCAATGCCAGAATGGACATCCTTATACACATTTCCTTGTGCTCACATATGATGTTTTCTTTGTTAAATATCTAGAAATAGAATTGACGGATCATAATGTACACTTCAGAATTAACTAGAGATTAAGAATTGCTCTCCAAACTGATTAAATGAATTTATAATATGATTAGCAATGTATAAGAGCTATCATTTCTTAACAGTCTCAAAAAAAATATCAGATTTTAAATATATTTCCAATCTGATGTGTCTTAAAATAATATCTAATTTTCTAAATGTTTGCATTTGCTGGATTGTTGGTGATATTGAGCATCTTTTCATTTATTGGGCAGTTTGGTGTTCTTTTCAGTGAATTGCATGTCTATATCCTTTGTCCATTTCTATATTAGGTTATCTATTCCTACTGATTTGTAGGAGTTCTTTTTTAAATATGGATAATAATCAGATCTGAGTATTCCCAATATCTTCTCCCAGTTGGTTGCATGTCTTTTATATTTTGAGTCTTTATATAAAGAATTTTTTAAATCTGATGTAGCCAAATTGATGTCATTCTTTTATAGTTTGTACTTTATGTAACTTGTTCAAAAAATATTACCCTACCATGATGTAAAAATAAAATTTTTCCTTTTAAAAGTAAAGGATAGCTGAGTTTTCAGCTATTAAAAAAATTTAGAATTTTTACTCAAAAGAATTAATTTTGTGTATGATGTGAAGCATTAATTGAGTTTTTATGTTTTCACATGGATTGGTCAGTTGTCCTAACCTCATGTTCGAATAATATCACCTTTATTTTGTATCTTTCATGTGTCTATGCAGTAATCTTGGCATATTTGAAAATAGGGATGATGGAAATCTTATTTGTTTCATTCCAGGAGGCTCAACCCCGTAATAGTTCTTCCCATACTCTGTTAGTGATTCTCAAATTCTAGCATACCTACAAATCACCAGGGGAGTATATGGAAAATGCAGACTCCTAGGACCCACCTCAGTTCCCTAAATCAGAATCTGCGAGGGAGGGAGCCCAGGAATCTGTATTTTAAACAAATGCCCCAGCTGAATTTGGTGCAGATGGCTAGAGAACACACCAAGAAACCCTGCCCTCAATACCAGGAAGTCTGATTTTTCCTTCTCCATATTTCACCCTTCCCACGGGATCCAGTTTAAAATATGATTTTTCTCTTTTATACACACTTTTACATTCATCTGTTAAAGCTCCCCCCCATTCCTCTGATGAAAATGGGAAGAACCCCAAATCCCTGTCTTTTGGGATTGTTCTAGGCACTTTAATCTCCTAAGGGAGCCAGAGAGTGTGTGTTAGCCTAGTGAAAATGAACTGCTAGGAGTCAGAGAGGCTGGAGATCCATAGGACATGCTGGTTTTCTGCTCAATTTGACCATCTTGCCTATTTCATGCTATTAACTCCTCTCTGGGAAATGTTGCTGTTTCCTGCAGAATCTGTGGTTGGAGACCTGGAAGGTATTTTACAACCTGGAAGAGCAGTTAAAATAATAATAATTCACCCGTAAGTATCCACCATTGGTGGTGGTTTCCATTGCTGCTGTCAGCAGGCCCTTCCCCAGGGGAGGGGCTGGGTGGAGTGTGATCCAAGCCCTTTCTCTTGGGATACCTAGACTGCTTGGCACCACAGGGCTGAGGCGGCCTTTCATGTTTTAGAAGCAGGAAGATTGAGTTTCTCATACTGGCATGTGTGTGTGTGGAGGGCAATGTGGATGAGTTGCTGATGGTAACAAAGGCTTGTCTGCACATTTTGAATGTTAAAGAGGCCACAGAAGGAACATTTCTTTTCTTTTCTTTTTTTTTTCATATCTTATTTTTTTATTTAAATATATTTATTGATTATGCTATTACAGTTGTCCCATTTCCCCCCCCCACTCCACTCTACTCCACTCCACTCCATCCTGCAGAAGTAACATTTCTTAATGCAGGAATATAGGAGCTCCATTTCCTGGGACAGGGTATACAACTAGATGAATACTCAAAGGCTTACCTGGAATACTTATTTTTTTACTTGTAAGAGAGGCACTGTTTTCTCTTTTTCACTCTTAAGTGAACTATTAGTTTGATACTGTGATGGTTTTGCCTGTCAGGATAGGATGCCAAATA
Source organism: Desmodus rotundus (assembly GCF_022682495.2). NCBI lineage: Eukaryota > Metazoa > Chordata > Mammalia > Chiroptera > Phyllostomidae > Desmodus > Desmodus rotundus. The sequence continues at coordinate 53,065,955 of NC_071396.1, forward strand.
TATACAAACCACTAGGAAACATACATTCTCCCTGTTGCTTCATTTTCAGGAAACTTCCAGACACCAAAGTGAGAATGATGGATAATCTAATCTTTGAATAAATGAGTCTCAACATAATTTCTAGACACCCAAAGTTATCACACTCAGAGCTGTTCCTGTGACTTTAGATGGGAAATCTGATGTGGAGGGTAACCCTGTCTTTTAGTAGGTTTCATGGGGAAATATAACTTTTGTCTTTGTTCTGAGTATTATTAGCTCTGATAAGTAAGGCAGAGGGGAAAAGAGTGACTCATGTGGACAAATATGACCAGTTGTTGGAAAATCAGTAGGAAGTCCCAGGAAAAGGATAATCTTTCTAACAGGTGCATTTCTCTCTGACTTATCTTTCTGGCTCTCTCTTGGGAAATGCTGTGCTGTGTGCTCGTCTGGTGTTGATAACACTGAGTCCGCCTCCCTAGCCACAGATAAAATAGAGTTGTTCGTGATTAACCTCTGACTTTGCACGGACACCTGCGTAAGCAATGTACTGATCCCTGGTGGCTGGAAACCCTCGGAGGTATGGACTACATTCACATCCGCAGTGCAATTATTGAGTGGAGGTCTCTGGTCCCCTGCCCACACAGTTTTTCAGTGCAGAGGTAGATTTTAAAGTGGTTACAGTACATATAACCTGGAAATACAGGTGCAGAGCAATCACTGAGTATAAGAATGGAAAGCCAGATGTATTATTGAAGTCTAGAAGACACACAGACATTTGGCTAGTAATTTAGTATTTATCATTTTTAAAATAGGTACAGCATTAGGAAGAAGTAGAACCGAACTTGAATTAGGTCTGAGTGATAGCAAAGCCTATATTCTTCTTACTAAACTACATTGCTCCTCTTGGGATTTCAGGAAAGGCCCGTATAACTCATCATTGAAAGGACTGACTGACCATATCGCCTGGAGAAAATCACCTTATTATTCAGGAGCTTTCGTACGTATATAAAGGGTTAACTCTTTTCGCAGGGTGTTAAATACAGAATTGTTGAAATCGGTGACCACAAGGTGCCTTTTGATAATCAGAGAACAGTGGGATTCTGTTCTCCTTGATAAACAACATAGTTAACCAGCCCTTATCTGTATTAAAGACAGTGAAATGCATCCTCCCCCCTCTTTGGGGCAGGAAGAGGGAGGCCAAGAATAGGCAGGCTACATTTGAATCCAGTTTTGCTCACTCAGTAAAGACAAGGGTATTTTCCCTATCAGTAGACAAATGTGTTCTTTTAACTCCAATATTACATTAAAAAAGCTGTCCTTGACCCATATTCTCCTTCAGCCACTGCCCCATTTCTTTCCCTTTCACAGTGGAATTTACACAGATTTTCTCCATAATCACCATTTTGACCCCTCTTTCCTTCCGTTTTCTCATCTCTCTCCACATGGGCTTCAGACCCTCCTTCATGAGACCCTCCCACACTGCTCGGTCTATTCTCTGTCTTTGTTTTTGTCCAGTTCACAGCACCATTTAACCTATTCCCTGTTCTTTTAAATTGAGGTATAATTAACATAGAACATTATATTAGTTTCAGGTGTAAAACATAATGATTCAATATTTGCATACATTGCAAAACGATCACCACAATGTCTAGTTAACATCAATCACCACAAATAGTTAAAAGCTTTTTTTCTTGTGATGAAGACTTTTAAGATCTACTCGCTTAGCAACTTTCAAACGTGCAGTAAAGTATCTTTAACTGTAATGGCCACGCTGTACATTAATTACATCCCTATGACTTACTTATTTTATAACTGGAAGTTTGTACCTTTTAACCACCTTCACCCATGTTGCCCACCCCTAACCCTCTACCTCTGGCAAGTACCACTCTTTTCTCTGTGTGTATGAGCTTGTATTTTGTTTTATTTTTTAATAGAGCCCACATGTAGGACGTTTTCTTTATGCATTCATCCATGGACGTCTATATTGCTTCCGTATCTTGGCTATTGTAAATAACATAGAGCGAACATAGAGGTACAAATATCTTTTTGAGTTAGTGTTTTTATTTTCTTTGAATAAATACCCAGAAATGAAATTACTGGATCATATAGTAGTTTTATATTTAATATTTTGAGGAAACTTCAAACTGTTTTCTATAGTGGTTGTCCCAATTTATATTCCCACCAACAGTGCACAAAGTTTCCCTGTTCTTCACTTTCTCACAAACATGTTATTTCTTGTCTTTTTGAGAACAGCTATTCTAACAGGTGTGAGGTGGTATCTCATCGTGGTTTTGATTTGTATTTCCCTGATGATTAGTGGTATTGAACATCTTTTCATACGTCTGTTGGCCATCTGTGTGTCTTTGGGAAAGTTTCTATTTGGATCCTCAGCCCATTTAAAAATATTTTGGTTGTTATTTAGTTTTATGAGTTCTTTATACATTTTTTAACCCCTTATCAGATATTTGATTTGCAAATATTTTTTTTCATATTAGGTAGTTTGCCTTTTCATTTTGTTGATGGTTTCCTTTGTTGTGCAAAAGCTTTTTTATTTGATGTAGTTCCATTTGTTTATTTTTGCTTTTGCTGACTTTGGTATCAAATTTTAAAAAGTTATTGCCTAGATCAATGTCAAGGAGGTTTTCTTCTAGGAGCTTTATGATTTCAGGTCTTACATTAAAGTCTTTAATCCATTTTGAATTATTTTTTGTGTATGGTGTAAGATATTAGTCTAGTTACATTTTTCTGCATGTGGCTTTCCATTTTTCCCAACACCATTTATTGAAGAGACTGTTCTTTGCCCATTGTTCATTCTTGACTCTGTTATCATAAATTACTTGACCATGTACGTGTGCACTTATTTTTGGGCTGTCTATTCTGTTGCATTGGTCTATGTGTCTGTTTTATGCTAATACCATAAATTTTTGATTACTATAACTTTGTAAGATAGTTTGAAATCAGGAAGCATGATGCCTCTAGTTTTATTCTTTGTAAGAATGCTTTGGCTATCTGTGGTCTTCTGTGGTTCCATATGAATTTTAGTAAAAGGTGAAAGATTTATACTATCTGAAGAGAAACCAGAGTGTGAATTTTAGGATTGTTTGTTTTGTTTTTATGAAAAATGCTATTGGAAATTTGATAGGGATTGTATTGAATCTGTAGATTGCTTTGGGTAGTATACACATTTTCACAATATTAATTCTTCCAGTCAATGAGTATGGAATGTATTTCCATTTATTTGAGTCTTCTTCAATTTCTTTTATTAACATCTAACAGTTTTTAGTGTACAGGTCTTTCATTTTCCTGGTTAAATTTATTACTATGTATTTTGTTCTTTTTGGTGCGATTGTAAATGGGATTTAAAATTTTTTTCTTCCTGATAGTTTAATAGTGTATATAGAAATGCAACAGACTTTTTTGTATGTTGGTTTTGTATCCTGCAACTTTACTGAATTTGTTCATTAGTTCTAATAGTTTTGGGTGGCTTCTCTAGGATTGTCTATATATAGTATCATATCATCTGCAAATAGTGACAGTTTTACTTCCTCCATTCTGATGTGAGTGCCTTTTATTTCCTTTCTTTGCCTAATTGCTGTGGCTAGGATTTTCAATACTGTGTTGAATAACAGTGGTGACAGTGAGCATCCTTGTCTTGCTCCTGATCTTAGAGAAAAAAAGTTTCAGCTTTTTACCGGAGAGTATAATGTTAGCTGTGGGCTGTCATATGTGGCCTTTACTATGTTGAGGTTTGTTTCCTCTACATCTGCTTTGTTGAGTTCTTATCATAAATGGATACTAAATTTTTCCTGCATCTATTGAGATGATCACATGATTTTTATTCTTTATTTTCATTTGCATCTTTGCATCCCTGGGTTAAAGCTCACATGATTGAATATGATCCTTTTAATGTCTTCTTGAATTGGGTTTGCTAATATTTTGTGGAGAATTTTTGCATCTACGTTCCTCAGTGAAATTTTCCTTTTTGTTGTATCCTTGTCCGATTTTGGTATTAAGGTAATGCTAGCCTCACAAAATGAGTTCAGAAGTGTTCCCTCTCTTTCTGTGTTTTTGGAAGAGTTTGAGAAGGAGTGGTATCAATTCTTCTTTAATTGTTTGGTAGAATTCACCAGTGAGGCTGTCTGGTCTTGGACTTTTTATTTGTTGGGAGGTGAAAATGTCTTATTCTTTTTTAGATTCACTACCTCTAGGACAGTACCTGGCTCAGAGTGGATCATGTTAAATACTTGTTTAATGATAAGTTAATAATATCAGCTAACAATTATTGAATAGTTGCTATTCAATATAAGATACATTATCTCATTTTCTCTTCACAATAACATGGTAAGATATGGACTGTTATTTTCATCATTTAGCAAATGAGGAGACCATGAAAACTGGCATAGAGTCTACATGGCTAGATTGCGATCACACAATTAGTAAGTGGCAGGGCCAGCGTCTGACTGCTGAGCTGGTGTTTGTTATATGAGGCAGCAGTTGCTGTGTGACCTCGGGGAAGTCAATTTTTCTCTCTGGTGCTCCTCTTCCTCATTTGAAACTGATGGGGCAACCTGCATCATTTCTAAAGCTCCTTCCGCCTCTGCTACTCTGTTATTCCATTAGAAGTAGACGACAAACACCACAAAGATGAAAATCTCCTTAATAAAAAAGATTTCCAAGTCCCAGTTAACCCTCCATTTCTCTCCAAACACTAAATGTTACATTGAAGTTTCCATCGAATTACGAGAGTTGTGATGGTTTCTTGGAGTTCGTTGCCTCAGTGTTTGGCCCGCCCATTGGACAGGGACCTCGAGGAGGTGCTTAGTTGCCAGTCCTCAAACCCACTCTGGCCAGCTGAAGCAGAAATGGAAACTTATTGAAGGCAATTAGGTAGTGTACAAGTTCTCCAGAGGGCTAAGGGATTTCAGACTGAGGCCAGGGACAAGACCCAAGCCACACTGCCAGATTGTCCAGGGTGGTTACAGCCAGGCACAGACTGCAGCTCACACTGTGATACTGGGCCCTGGATGCGTGAGCCTCTTTCACGGTTGCGCCCAAGCACCAGATGCTTGGGCCACCATCCTTACCACAAAATGGGCTCTGCGTGTTACTCTTGTAAATAGGAGGCTCCCCAGCTCTGCCTGGTGGAGATGACTGGTCACACACTTGCCCTCCGTCTTCAAGGGAAGCCAGGAGCGTGGGCAAGCATCTTCCACCCCTGGGAAGCAAGCCTTACAATGTGGGCAACTCCCTAAACTGGAAAATACCCAGAAGAGCCTGAATGACCACACACACTGGCACAATGGACCATAGCGTGGATTTATTTACACTGGCTTGAGGAAGTCAGCTGGACCTCATCACATAGGTGTGTGTCTTAAAGCCGAAAAGCTCTTTGAATCCAGACGCTGAAATAATGGCTGCTAACGTTCACTCTGTTCCAGGCCTTGTGCTAAGCCATGTACATGCTTTTCCCATTTAGACCTCACAATGATTCTGTGATGTGTCTGCTGTTGTCCTCAGTACGTGTTGTTATTCTCATCTTATAATTGGGGAAACTGAGGCATAGAGGGAAGTACCATATCCTATTTCACTCTGCTAGTGAGTAGTAGAGCACGGGCTGCAGCCCAATGAGCCACAGCCCCCTTCTGCCTCCAACAAAGAGATTCATTGGGCTGAAGCCCAACCCTTGGTGCTGGGTCACCATGGGCACCAGCCTGTCTCAGACCTGAATTTAGGGTGTGCCCAAAGCAGAGAGAATTTCCTGAGGAAATAAGTTTGTCCAGAGTTGTAAGAATCATTGTGCAGTTTCTCTTAACATTTTTTTTTTGAGGTCAGCAGCTTTCAGATACTAGAATGCTCTTTCATTTACTTAAAATTTAAAAATGCTCTGTGTCTTTGTCCTTCTTTACCTTGATGTGCTGGGAACTGGGTCCTGATGGAAATATAAAGTCAGTGTCCAGGGGCCCCACTTAGTGCTATGCTGCTGTCTCAAATTCACAGTTGCTGTGAAGTTCTGGAAACCTTGAGAAGGAGAGAGAAAAAGGTTTTCTCCATTCTCTTAGGGTCCCCTGCTGAGTCTGAAAATTAAACTGACAAAGACAAATTAACAGGAGAAAAGCATACAGATTTATTGAATCTAAGTTGGACCTGCTGACACAGGAGCCTTCACAAGGAAGTGAAGACCTGACACCCCTGTGTCTGTGCCAGGCTGGATGAAGAGTGGACAGTCATGGAGAAATATGTAGGATAGAACAGAGGCTATGAGCTAAGTGTAGTAAACTAGGGCAAAACGGGCAAGGCCTGTGTGTCTGGCTCCTCCTCAGTGTCCCCGTCTTGCCGATGCCCTTTCCTCTGGACACAGAGAGAGAACACCCCTTGCAGGAAGGTCTTATGACCTCCTTTGGGGAGGAAGGAGATGCTCAAAGTGACTTTCCTACTTTTGCCATTTTCTCAGATTCCTTCAGCTTGAAATATCCAGTTTGCCAAAGTGCTGTATTTTGGTGTTGTATGTCCTAAACCCCATCACTGGATAGAAATGGTTCCTGTTCTCTTCAGATGTATTTTTGCAGCTTTTCTAGGCAGAGTAAGCAGCCCCTTTAAAGAAACAAATATTTAAAGCAAAACAACCCTGCCTCCCACCTTGCTGTGAAGACATGAGCATAAACTCTGGTTGTGAAATTCAATGCATATTTGGCCTGAGGCTAAATCATAAAGGAGTTTTACGGGTCTTATGCAGGATGGAGATAAATGCACAAATGAACATACACATAACTTAGGGAACACACGCAATTAACAACGGCCCTGGGGAAACACCCCTCTCCCGGGCCCACAGGTCTCCTGCGTGGCCCTAGTCAGGGAGAATTGGCAGGAGGCAGGAAGGAGGGGCCGACACTGCTTCAGGGAGAGTTGACAACTGAAGCCAGGAGGGGAAGGAAGTGGGAGGAGAGGTCTGAGCAGAGGACCATAATTTCATTATGAATTCCTGCCTATTCTGAGCAGATTGTCCCCAAATTTGTCATTAAACGTGCAATTTCCTTTATGAAAACTGTCTTTTCAAAGACCCCAGGAAAGATGATAATAACAGGAAGTGGAGTATCCAATTATTCGCATCAGTAATGAACTCTATTCTGTGTTCATTATTTATGAATTCTGCATTCTGGCCTATCTTTGTTTAGTAATAAAGTTAGTATTACTTTTTGTGCCTTCATTTGCGCATTTGTCTAACAGATGTTTATTGATTGCCCCCTATTTTGGGACACTGGGCATGCCAAGAAGGTTCTGGTTACTACTCTCTGATGCTTACACTGTGTCCAGAGGAGCAGACATTAAGGACCTAATTACAAACTGAAGCTGTATAGTTACCAGGTTGATGGGCGCTAAGATGAGACGAAAGCAAGTAACAGGAGTCACTGGCTGTGTCTGCAGGGTCAGGGGAGCCTCATCTGGGGAAGTGACATATGAGCCGAAACTAAGGGTGAATGGGTGAAGGCACAAGGAAGAGAGAAAGAAGAAAAAGCAATCAGATACAAGGAACAGATGTGAAAAGATGTAGAAGTGCTTTCTAAACACGTGTTTATCACCTCTTTTCTCATCATCTTTCCATTGACTCCATGAAAGTTTTCCTAAGTGTGATCTGTGAGCCACCCGCGTCAGAATCTCTTGAAAGCAAGTTAAAAATTCAGATTCCTGGGTCTCACAGCAGGCCACTAAATCAGAGTTTCTAGGAGAATTTCTAGGAGCAGGGCCCCGCAATCTGCACTTTAAATTCTGCACACCCCCCTCCCCCCCAGGTGATTCTTAGATATGCCCAGTTTGACTTGAAGGCCACTTCTTTGTAGTAGAGGGAACTACCTAATTCTTGCAAAGGCTTTTGCCTGTGGTACCCTTTAATCCCTACTGCAACCTTATATGGTACACATGCTAAGTATCATTATTCCACTTTCACAGATGACGTAGCTGAGACTACCCACTAATCACTGTGTCTCAGAGGTGGGTGACAGTGACCATACCTACTTGACAAATGTGATATATATGCAGGAGTGGATTGCTAGCTTGAAGGCATACTTATATTTCCCTCATAGTGATTGTTCTTGCCATAATGTCACCTAGTGGTTCAGCAGGTCTGCAGTCAGATGACCTGGAGTCCAGTCCCAGCTGGGCTACTTAACAGTGGTCACCCCTTATACTTGGTTCTGCTGTCTGCCTTTTTGATGACCCAAGGTCAACTGGGGTCCAAAAACATTACATTTAGAAATTGCAGAAATAAACAATTCACAAGTTTTAGATTGTGCTCCTTTCTGAGCAGCACGATAAATATTGTGCCATTTAGGTCTGTCCTGCCTGTGCCCTTTGTCCGGTGTGTCCATGCTGTAGGCCCTGCCCGCCTGTTAGTCACCGAATGGCCATTTCGGTTATCAGATCAGCTGTGGTGGTATCGAGGTGCCTGGGTTCCAGTCGCCCTGGTTTTACTCCGTCATGGCCCCAAGGCACAAAAGCAGTGATGCTGGCAGCCTGGGGACACCAAAGGAGCCATCAAATGTTTCCTTTGAGTGAAAAGGTGAAAGTGCTCGACTATATATAAGGAATGAAAAACAATCATATGCTGAGGTTGCTAAGACCTACGTTATGGCCACAGCACATGACAGCTGCTTAGGTATTTTGAAAGAGTGAGAACATATTTCCATAATTTCCATTAAAGTATATTGTTATAATTGTTCTATTTTATTATGAGTTATTGTTGTTAGTCTCTTACTGTGCCTGATTTATAAGTTAAACTTTATCACAGGTACGTACGTAGAGGAAAAACGTAGTGCCTGCAGAGTTCAGCACTATTCGTCGTTTTGGGTGTCCACTGGGGGTCTTGAAGCTTGTCCCCTATGGATTTACTGGGTATGCCAGGACTACTGTCCTGGCTGCGTGACTTTGAACAGATTACCTAACCACTCTGTGCCTCAGTTACCTCATTTATTAGATAGGATAAATAATAACGCCCACATCATTAAATTATTACAAAGATTAACGAAGTTCTGCATGTGAAACACCAAGAGTTGTCGCGCACATATTAAGTACTAAAAAAATGGCAGCTGTTATAGCCATAGTATTTAGGGCACACTGAATATACAATAGTAGTTGCCAACTACCTGAAACCCAGGTAAAAATCATGAGATGTTACACATGGGAGGTTTAAATAAGTGCTAGGAGTCATTCAGGCAAAAACATTTGAGACAACCCGGTTTCAATGAGTATATCTAGCACCCAAATCTTGCTGTCTAAATACCATTTCTCCAGAAGATAAACCAGGTTTTGGAAAAATGTTGATTTAAGGTCCAAAGAAAGGAAAATACATGGTTAATTTGGAGCTCTTTTCTGTTGCAAGGTAATGAAGTGCTTAAAGACTGATGGGGACATGTTGAAAAGACAGATGAGCTGGCCCAAACTGGCTCCCACTTCCAAAATTTGGGACAGTTTAAGCATAAATAACAACAACAGCAACAACAACACTGATGTTGACCATAACACACCAAGTTAAAAAAATCCATGAGTTACAATTGTTATTTAAAAGGTGGGCTAGAACAGGAAAATATTTTTTTAAAACAAAAAGCCAGCAACATATGTGGAAAGAATTATAGAGTTGAAAAAGTCAGCAAACTACTGTTTTGTAACACCGCTGTAATAATGGACTGAGGCGAAATCATCACTGGAAGCTAAAACCTTTTGTTAAAGGCTGTTGGGAAACAAGTTATTCACACAGCCTCAAAGATCACTCGTATTAATATCACTTATTTTAAATTATGCAAAGAGAAAAGTGTATCTTTCCTATGGGGAGATCTGGTAAATACCATCTAATCAAATGACCAAATTTAGCATCAGCAATTATGAGACACACTGACATTATGTCCTTCTGATGTGAAGCAACAGGAAGTATAAAGCCTCACCCATGTGGTGTTATTGCCAAAAGTGTCTAACCTGAGTCAAATCATAGGAAACAATCAGACAAGTCCACAAGGACATTCTCCAAGACAATCAACCTGCATTCTTCACAAGTTTCACTGTTGTAAAAGATAAAAAGAAAAAGAAAGTAAGAATGTTCTAGTATTTAGATTAATGTTCTAGAATTAACACTGTAGAATTTAGATTAAAGGAAACCAAAGACATGCCAAGTAAATGCCGAGTATATCTTTGATTGAATCCTGGCTTAAAAAAGAAACAAACAAAAAAAAACTATGAAGAAACAATGACCATCAGCTGATGAATGGATAAACAAAATGTGGTATTTCCATACAATGTGATATAATTCAGCCAGAAAAAGGAATGAAGTACCAATACATGCTATAACATGAAGGCACCTTGAAGACATGCTAAGGGAAAGAAGCCAGACACAAAGGGCCGCATGTTATATGAGTCCATTTCTATGACATTTTCAGACTAGGCAAATCCATGGAGACAGAAAGCAGACTAGTGGTGGCCCAGGACTGGGGGCAGCGGCTGCTAAGCAGTTGGTGGGTTCCTGTCTGGATGGTGAAAATGTGCTGGAATTAGGTGGTGGTGACGGTCACACAACCCTGTGACTATATTAAAAATCTGAACTGTACACTGTAAAAGACTGAATTTTATGAGATGTGAATTATATCTCAATCTTAAAGGCTGTGAAGACACTGGGACAGTTAGGGGAATCTGAATATGAGCTATCAGATAGTAATTTTTGATGTTGGATTTCTTGGATGTGATAATAGTATTATGGCTATATGGGAGTGTGCTCTACCTTGTAGGAAATATTTAGGGAGGTATTTAAGTATGAAGAATTTAGGGATAAAATGTCATGATATTTGCACTTTACTTTCAAATGAATCAGAAAGAAAAAGTATTGGAAGAAAGCAAATGTGGTAACATGGTAACAATTGGTGATTTACATAAAGGACATACAAGGGTTTGTCGTATTGCTCTTTTAACTTTTTTATAGCTTGAATTTTTTCAAATGGAAAAGACTGGTAAAGGGGAACCAGAGAGCGAGTGTCTTTTGCACACCAGATGGGGAGATAGGTTTCTGTGGACTGTGGCAAGGAAACGAGTGTGACGCATAGGCCCCCTCCTTCCCGAGTGAATCCTCGACGCAGAGTGAATTCTGTGCTTCTCTTCAAAACTTCTCACGGTCCCACCAGCATCAGAGACAGATGGTCAGGTTGTCTCCCCGGAAAGCCTTCCTGTCCTTAGACTTCAGAGAGAAAGCGGTTATCCCACTGACTTGTCTGACTTCATAGCATTGGTGGAGGTCCTGAAATTTTCTAGAGAGCTAGTGTTAACTTTGGATTTGGTGAAATCCAAAGGGTGACGAGATGCAAGTTGGCTGGGGGTGAAGAGCTAGGAACAAGAAGGGAAAAGGGGTGAACTTGGACACCTCTACTGGGGAAGATGAAGGGTCAAGGCCAGCAACCAAAGCTTGGCCACTGAGTTTGAGTGACAGACAAGAAGCAAGGCGAGCCAACCCCCCAGCCCTGTGTGTAGACTGAATAGCAACACTGATCCTTGGGATCTTCCTTGTTGTGGCCCAGCTACCCCTGGGGGTGGTTAGAAAGGGGGCTATTTCGAGTCCTCTGTTGTCCCACCTACTCAGGTTACTTCTCTCAAGCAAGGAGTCATTGTCATCTGCCCAGCCTTGTGTTTTGTCTTAGTTTCATTAGTTTTCCCTCAAGCATGCTGGGAGAGAGTCTGATAGAGTTGAACTAACTGGTGTTTAATTTTGGGCCAGGATGGGGGTCTCCCTTTAGAGTGGGGATGAGGGTGTGGAAATGGCTGAGCAGCAGCAGCAACATAAGGAGGTTTTGTGAGTCTTAACTGGGGAGGCGGGGAAAACTGGATTTCTGGTTCACCCCTGACCATTAGCACCTTCTGTTTTTAAAACAGACGTGCTTCATCTTTCCCAGAGCAAGGGCCAAGGATAGGAACTCAAAACGCAAAGTCCCAGCCGGGGAAATTAAGCTGCAAGAGCTCAACGCCTAAAAAATATTGACTGTTTCTTTTTTTAAGCTAATATTCCAAATTTCTTATGAAAGTCAACTGAGACATCCAGGACACAGGAAATAAGGCAAGAGGCCGCAGCCAGCTGCCTCAGAGGACCTGGGACACTTTCTTAATAACATCCAGATGGTTCCACAGAAATTAACATCATGAAAAAAAAAGTCAGCTGCAGGAGAAATGAGATTCAAGTGGTTTAGGAAGGACAGCCTGGAGGAGAGTCCCACGGGGCCGAGAGCGGTCTGAAATAGAAACCTCTGGGGTGGGATTACTGCTTCTGATGGCAAGGCCGTAGGGGAGTGGGTGTAAGCATCAGGGCTTCTGGCAGAGCCTTGGGACGGCCGGGAGCCTCAACAGAACTGGCCTTCTGGTCATGTTATTTCATTCACCAACCTGGGTTTGCCATAGCTTGTTACATTTGTATTCGTTCTTCTACAGAGCGCACTGTTTGCCTCCCACTCTGCTACATCTATCCATTAGGCTCTGTTGGCCTAGAGTGTAGAGCTCACAGGGCTTTATGGGCCTATGGCAATATTTAACCCTGAAAAAATAGTACATATATAGTATATTTATAATCATACATATGATAAATAGGTAGCAAAATATATATTTCAACATAGGAAAAGGAGCCCGCAACATTTACACCGGTGAACGTCCGATGGGATGCCTGCCACCGCTAACATCGTGTCAACTCAATCGTAAGTTTACTGTTAATTTAAAATTTTATGTCATTGGAAAACCATTTGGAAATTAGATTTTTCTCATTTCCCAAACATTGTTTATACATCCGTTCTTTATATCCAAATAATTTTAAAAGCAACATTTAAAAATCTTTCCATAATTTCACCAGGGAATGAAACATAGGTCTTTAGCATAGGATGTGAATGTTCTGCCACATGTTTGCACCAAGTAGGGGGAGAGTGGAACCCAAACAAAGAGCCCAGGAGCCCACGGAGGCCTTAAGACAATCCTAGTTTTCTCAAGTGGTGTGTGTCTCTTCCTCCCAGCCTGCTGAGTTGCCTCCCCCCAAGGAAGAGGAAATGGCTTGCTTGTGGAATGTCACTGTTTGCACGCAAGTCACTTACTTGGAACCAAAAGTGAGGGAAAGGGAAGTAGGAGCCACAGAGTCAGGGCTTGATCAGCAGTCAGCAAGCCTCTGCCTCTTCACACTCCCCCTCCCAGCAGCCTCTCTCACCTGGACCACTTCAAAGCCCATTAGAGGCATCTCCTGCCTCCCACCCCGTCTGAGGGTTTCCCTCCCCATAAAGGCTTCCGGATCCTTTGTCTGGCTGTAACAGTAGAAGAGAGGTGGAGGGGGCTGCTGAGGAAGAGGTGGTTGGCCTTCCTTGCAGTTCGCACTTTCCCAATCCCAGAAGCAAGCAGGAGTGGGGATAGAACTTCTGGTCCGAAATGCCTAGGGTATTTAGTGTGAAAAATTACTGTACAATTGCAAAAAACCCACACCCTCCAAAACCCCTAAACACCTTATAAAAGAACCAGAATTTTCTGCAACAAGCAACATGACCTGAGAAAGACAAGCAAAGAGAGCGTTAACCAGGTAAACTCATTAGATGGGGCCACCACTTTCCGTTAGCAGAACATTGTCATATAAGCTTTGGCTTCTTGAGATTCAGCTGGAGGACTCTTCAGGGGAGTGCAATGCCTCCTTCCTTTCTCCTCAGACTGAAATCTGGGCTGTTGCAATTCCAAATGGACACAGAGTCCTGCCAAGTTTATAGGAACTTGGAATGACCGTGTCAGTTCCCACCACTAGGGATAGCAGAAGCTGAAATCTCGGAGAATAAGTAACATTTCCCTTGTGATTTCCCAACACATCTATTTTTATTTTAAGGGGTTCTGGGTTTTCATTTAGTTTTGTGAACAGAGCAATCCATATGGAATTTTCACCAACTCTACTAAAATAAAAGCGTACAACGTCCCAGGAGTGCGCTGAAATGTCCACAGAGACGCAAGGACAGGGCAGAGGGGTTTGCAGACATTCACTTTCGAAGGTCTGTGACAGATCGCCAACGAATTTTCAATGGGTACCTTCTAGGCACATGGCGGAATACAAGATTA